>NC_143262.1:87772045-88096818 GCF_984573655.1 Nuphar pumila
AATGATTTTAATACGTGTCATGTTCTGATTGACATGAAATATTTTTTAATTATTTTTTAACCAACTCAGAACGATTCACTTGAAAATCGGTATTGGCCGACTGATACTGACAACATTGTCCCTACCAATTTTGGATATTCATATGATGCGTTCATGTTGATTACATGATGTCTCATCCCATCATATTCTAGTATGTAAGATCCAAATCTATCATTTAGGGTCTGAATTGGATCCATCCCAATCTCCATCAAGGATTCCTTTAAGGCCTATGAGTGGGTGAACCTAGTGGAGATCCCACTATAGAGCAAGCTATGAGTCGACCACTTCGGACACCCCATAAGGATGCTATGGGTCGGGCTTCTGAATCTGACCTGTAGTAAACCCGATAAGGTTAGGGTCTGGTGATAAAGGTCTGATTAGAATTCGCATTGGACTCAAAGAGTTGGATTAATATAAGAAGCCAGGCATGGTTTGTGAAATTTAATACCAGACTCAGACTCAGGTATGGTTACTTATGATTGACCCAATCGGACCTAGATCTGGACCTGCTATCAGCACCTCAAAATTAGATCCGAGTTAGGTTCCATCCAGGTCCGAACTGAGTTCGACCCGTTGACGCCACTATTGATGTACCATCAAACCGTTGCATCACAAGAACATGCCATTTTGGGTCCCGAGCGGACACGACGACGGGGATACAACACGTACGATCATTATTTTAACATTTCTTAATAATATGTTAATACCTTTTAATATTTTTAATAACAAATATACTTGTACGACTAAAATATTAAAATATCTTTTTTATTGATTAAAACTTAAAAAAAACCGTGTTCTCGTGTCCTATTTTTTGAGAAAAATTTGAACATGCTAATCGAACCGCGTACGTATCTCTGTGATATAAAAGCACTCATGGGGCTTGAGCCAAACTTGCTATTCTTGAAGAGAGAGAGAGAGAGAGAGAGTAACCTCCTTCAT
Organism: Nuphar pumila; assembly: GCF_984573655.1. Lineage (NCBI taxonomy): Eukaryota > Viridiplantae > Streptophyta > Magnoliopsida > Nymphaeales > Nymphaeaceae > Nuphar > Nuphar pumila. The sequence goes on from NC_143262.1 coordinate 87,773,024, forward strand.
CATAAGAAGCCCAAGATCCGTCCAGAAAAGATGCCAAGGAAGCACCTCAGAAACCCAATATCCATCGTCTCCCTCTCCTTCCCGTCCTACTCATCTCTACCCCCACAAGCACCACCATCGTCCCCACCTCTCTGCCGGACCGTCCACTCCCAAGAAACCACCACCACCCTCCTCCCTTCATCCGCCATTCGACCGGCGTGCTCCGCCACCCGCTTCCTCTCCACCTGCGAAGTGACCCTCTCCCACGCCTCCCTGAACCCTAACCCTACCGCCGCCGACCTCGTCCGTTCTGCCATCGCCGCCTCCTTGACGACCGCCCGATCGACGGCCGACTCGATCCTCGCCTCCGCCGGCGGCGACCCCGACCTGATGAACGCCGCCCACAACTGCATCGAGCTCCTCTCCCTCTCCGCGTACCGTCTCGGGATCTCCTCCGACGCCGAGACGATCGAGTCCCGGGTCGAGGACGCCCGCCCGTGGCTCAGCGCGGGCTTGACCTTCCAGTACGACTGCTGGTCGGCTCTCAAGTACGTCAACAACACGGCGCAGATCGGCTCGGCCATGATGGCCCTCACCAGCAACGCCCCCCCTATGGTCTTCGCGTTCTTTCGGTTCGGCGATGACACCGGCTTGTGGTCTCCGCTGCGGACCGAGCGAGACGGGCTCGGCGGCGGCGGCAACCGGCATACCCAGAAGGGCAGAGCCTCCGCCCTCCCTGCGCGGGTTCGACGGGTTGGAGCCCGACGTGGTGGTCTGCAAGGACCGGACAGGAGGGTGTCTCGGGTCGGTGCAGCAGGCGGTCGACTCGGCTCCGGAAAACGGTTCGGAGAATTTCGTCATTAGGATAAAGGAAGGGGTGTATGAAGAGAGGAAGCGGAACGTGGTCTTTTTGGGAGACGGCATGGGCAAAATGGTAATTACGGGTTCATGGTCGGCGTCTCGACTTACTACACCGTCACGGTTGGTACGTTTCCCCGTCGCTTCCTCGTGTCTCTTTTACCGAATTGCCCTTCCTTGGTGGGTCAAGTCAGGTGGGAACTCGACCCACATATTATTTGGGCCGATCTGATCGCAGCGAAAGTCCGATCCATTGATTAGTGGCCTAGATTCAGATTTGATTCGGATAGGAGTGATCCTACCAAATTGGGGTCCAAATTCTGAGCCCAACATCAGACCCAATGTTTTAATTGGATCTAGACTGGTCATACTGGGTCCATGTAAATGGTGATTGGTTGTTCAGTTATCGGAGCCAAACCCGACCCATTGATATCCCTTGTTGTGTACAGGATATTTTTGTCATTCTAAAAAATTGATATGAAGTATATGTTTTTATAGACACCTATAAATTAAAATAGTCAAACATAATATGTAAATCAATCATTATTGTATAATAATTTTCATAATTTATAATATTTAAAACTCTTAACAAAAATTGTTTTTATAAAATAAATTTATTGTTTGTATGCAGAAATGCTGATTGAAAAGAACTTAATACTCATTTATAATGTAACAAAAACATGCTTCTATGAATTATGGTATGGATTTTTCATGTAATCGAGACTGGTTTCTCAAACATTTGATACTTCTGTTGATGGTTTCTCAAACATTTGATAAATTTATTTATGTTCTTCTTTTCGGATATATCGGTCCCTTTCCGAGATTTTTTCAGAATTGGTAGGATTCCGAGAAAAGTATGAAAATTCTGAACAAAAGGGTGAAAACATAATCTTCCAATGCATTTCCAAACGAAAGAAGGGCTTTTGAAAACACAACCAATAAAAGTTAGGCGGGCTTTTGAAAAAACTTCTCGGCCAAATAAGGTGGAGAAATAATTGTGATTTTTTTTCCGTCGAAATGAACTGACCCTTGTCTGGCAGGAGTTAGTGGTGATGGCTTCATGGCTAAGGGAATCACATTTCAGAACTCTGCCGGACCATATAACCACCAAGCCGTGGCTTTCCGTTCAGACAGTGACCTCCCTTTGATTGAGAATTGTGAATTCCTTGGTAATCAAGACACACTTTACACCCACACTTCGCCAGTTCTTCAGATCATGCCTGATTCAGGGCACCATCTACTTCGTCTTTGGAAACTCGGCTGCAGTTTTCCACAACTGCACCATCCTCGTCACCCCTCGGCGACTGTCGCCTGTCAAGGGAGAGAGCAATGCCGCCACTGCCCAGGGGCGGACAGATCCGGCGCAATCCACTGGGTTCTTATTCGAGAATTGTGTGGTAAATGGCACATATGAGTATATGGGCTACTTCTATTCAAAACCGGTGGTTCATCAGAACTATCTTGGTCGGCCATGGAAGGAGTATTCGCGAACGGTGTTCCTGCATTGTTGCCTGGTGGCACTTATACGGCCAGAAGGGTGGATGCCGTGGAGAGGTGATTTTGCACTGAAACACTGTACTATGGGGAGTATGACAATTTAGCAGGGTGCCTTGGAGCAGTCAGATTCCACCGCAAAATGTTCATATGTATTCTGTTGAGAGCTTCATACAAAGGAACGAATGGGTTACAAGTTATTAGCTGTAACTTCCTGTGTTTGCATTTATGTGTGAGTGTGTGGGGGAGAGGCAGAGATCACTTTCAATAGCTTGCAAGAAACAGCTTTATGGAGTGGCTTTTGAGAGGTATGTTGTGTAAGGAAGAGAAAGTGTCTCAAAATTTTCCTCATATCTGCTGTAACTAGATAGAAAATAGTTATTATCTTGGCATTAAAGATTCGATGGACAACTGGATTCATTTCTTTGTTTCGTGTTAGAAAATATTCATTGTTATCTTGGTATTACAGATTCAATTGATCAACTGGAGTTCATTCTGTTTTTGCTGTTCCTTGTTTATTCTCTTTGGTTTAAGGCAAGCCGCACTGGGGGAGGGAATCCCTTTTATGGTTGCAAGGGCCACTTTTTAACTTTCTGTTATCTTCAATTGATAGCTCTTTCTGGGCTATATTCAAATGCCTTGGACCTTAGATATACCTCTGTGGAGCTCAAGATTAGAGGATTATTAGCCCAACCCTCTCTTCTGAGGCTGAAAAACTTTTTACTTTAGAAAGATATATCTCTAGTAGCTGCCAACATATGATCTATATAACAAATATTGGCAATGTTTCAAAAATATTGTGATTTTATTGTGATTTCAAAAGTTGACATCATGTTAAAAGCATGATGTTTTCAAAATATTGTTTGTGTTTTGAAAATATTTTATTTTTAACATGATATTGATGCAAAAAACGCTTCTTAATATCAGTGTTATTTATTTGTGACATTGCATACAAATTTTTCAATCTAACACAATCTGGGGCGACCCTGGCTGAGATTGGTGTAGTCTACTCGTATAGATCCTGACCAAGCCTGTGACCAAGTTATGAGCCTAGGTCCAACACCTTATTCAAGTTTTGCATTTCACAAGTTGATCCCCAGACCCTCCAAACCAAACTCAAACTCTGCTATAAGCCTATAACTAAGTTGTTATCTTGAGCCTTCAATTGATGCGCAAAGAAAGCTAGAGAGAGAGAGAGAGAGAGAGAGAGAGAGAGAGAGAGAGAGAGAGAGAGAGAGAGAGAGAGAGAGAGAGAGAGAGAGAGAGAGAGAGATTTTCTTAATTAGTCTTGTGGTTCGAATTGGAGACCCTTTGTGTTGCTTCGTCCTCATCAAATCTCGAACACCCACTTTGATAGTCCCCTTTCCATGGCTATTTCTTCAATTCACCTCTTTTAGATGTTTATTGGCCTACAAGAGAAAACCCTTTTTCCAATTTTATCGTAATGATCTCCTGAAGTTGGGTTTCTCATGAGGTAAGTTGAGCTGTCATCTACACCATTCATTTTTATTCTTTTTTCGATGGTTGTTTCCTTTGACTTTTGTGGGTTTGTTGTGCTTTTAAAGAGCATGGTTTTGTGTTCTACAAATGCTTCAGCTGTTTGTGTGTTGGATGTCAGTTATTTTGAACTTGTTGGTTGAGTTTTGTTCTTGCTTAAAAACCATTGGTGGGGGCTGTTGTTTATTTTTATGTTTTTGAAGGATTTGGATAGTTCTCTTTTTTCTGTCCCAGTCTTTGTTTTGGGATTTTGAATATGTTGGTGGTGTTCAATTGGACAAAGTTTGTTAGTAAAATTAAACATTGTGGATGGGCTCGTGTATGTTTAAACTCAAAACATATGCAAATCTATCTCCATGTTGTATTTAAAGTTGAAACTATAGAACTTAATTTTGATGGCTTAGCTAGTCCGTGGCAATTAAAAAGCAATGTCACAGATCTCCTTGGGAAAATCATGGCATATATGAAAGTATAAAAATAAAAGAAATATATAGACATATAAAGTAAAATATAAATAATACAAAAATATTAAAATGTGTTTTATTGCATTGATACCATTATAAAAATGTAATATTTTTAAGCAGAAAATGTTGCATTTCAACATTAAATTGGCTTTTGGAAATATCACCAATATTCCTTGCATAGATTAAATGCATAGTTGCTATTACTAAAATTGGCACTTAAGGGGAAGGTGTTTGAGTACTTGAGGGTATTCTACTTCTGATATTTTCAATACGGAAACCATTCTATATCCCATGATTCACATGCATCATCACCCCCCTACATTGAATCTTTTAGCTTAACCGCCTCCCTCTAATTCAATTTTTGAAGCTTCTTCCAAGCCCTATTATGTTACATTTATATAATTCTCTCTTTGTTTAATCATAGCGATATCAACCCACCCTTAAATGTCCCTTTTATTCATGTTGCACCAGAAATTTATACTAATAATTGAGGTAAGATCAACTGTATATTGTATTTGATCCATTACATTTTCCTAAATGTACATAATTTAAAATATTAATTTTCCTTTTCTACTAAACTGATCATTACCTGCTCAACTACATTCCTTAATAGTGACTTCAAGGGGTACTAACCAAGGTTGCCAAACTAGGAAGCGAAAGCGAGAAACGATACGGGAAGTGGAAGCGAGAAGCGAGGCATTTTAAAATTTATACGAAGTGGGAAGCGAAGTTTCAATTTAAAAGTGAAATATGAATAAAAAATGAAACAATACGGAATCAAACAAGAAACAAATAAAAACTAAAATAAAATTGATCATTCTTATATTTCATGATTTTTCTTTTAAAGAGTTAAATTTTTGTTAAAATCTAACAATGATGGTTACCAATTTAAAGAAAGTACATGGAAAGTGAGTGAAAGCGTGAGAGAAAATATATGAAAAAGATGAAAAGAAATGTGAGTAAAGTATATAGTATGCATAGACCATGTGTATGAGAAGCATAGATGAAGCGTGGGGGAATCGAGCTTCCCATGAAGTTTCAGAAGCGAGGAGTATCGCGCTTCCGAAGCGAGCTTCCCACCTCCCTAAGAAGCTTCCGGTAACTCTGGTACTAACACTTGGACTTGACACAATTTAGTTTGGATTTAAGCTTCACATAATTCCAAGAACCTGATTGGCCATTGGATCATAGATTAAGTTCATGTTGTATTCAACTCTCTCTCTCTCCTAATATTATATATATATATATATATCTTAGTCAATCACTGAAATGACAGAACGAACTGAGAGACAACTATTTAGCTCTGTTGTCCGACAAGGCCTGCTACTAGCTCGTGTTCTCAGAAGACGTAGAACTCCAAGGGATGATGCCTCATCTTGGCCTATTTCAGTTCTCAGTTTGGTGAATAAGCTTCCCTTTCAAGGAGAGGTCAATGCCTTTTGGAGATAACCCGCTATCCACCCATCCGTCCATCTAATTCTAGACTAAGGCCGACCTTCTCTCTTTTTTGGAGTACGAGGGGTCGGCTCAGCTTAAGCAAAAAAAAATATATATATATATATATATATATATATAGATAGATAGATAGATAGATATATATAGAGAGAGAGAGAGAGAGAGAGAGAGAGAGAGAGAGAGAGAGAGAGAGAGAGAGAGAACATGAAAACTGAAATATGAGAACCAAAATATGAGAACTGGAAATATGGGCATGCAAATCCAACCATGTGGATGTTCTTGGCATGATGAATTTGCTAGGAATCAACCATTGGATAGTGTATTTTTGATGAAAAAATATGATATTTGAATGCTTGAATATTTATGAAGAATATGAGCCATTGATTTTAAACCCTTAAAAAAAATCTCATTTATACATCAAAATTAGATGATTCAAGGGTGTTTCTTATGAAACCAATCCTATAGATCACATCCGCATGGTTAGATTCAAGAGAAAAGAATAAAAAAATCATAAAAATTGTGATTCATACATTAGTTCTCATATTTCCACTTATCATATTCTAGTGACTATTTATATATATAGGGCCACTAGAATACGAGAACTAGAGTGTGAGCTAGGCATTTCCAATGATTTTTTTTGCAAATCTGACCCTGTAGATGCATTCAACATGGTCCATTTGCTAGGAATTGACTCTTTGAACATGTTTTTTTGACAAAAAATATGGTTTTTGAATGCTTGAATATTTATAAAAATTTTGATCCATCAATTTTCAAGCCTTAAAAAATCATGCTTATGCATCACAATTGGAAGATTCAAGGGGCAAACCAAGCATGTAGATCACATATGTATGGTCAGATTTAAAGAAAAAAACAAAAAAACCCATGAAAATCTCGGTTCACACCAGAGTTGACAGTCGAGACAGTGGGAGTGGGAAGCGATTCGGGAAGCTGCAGCGGGAAGCGAGATACTTCCAAAATTTTAGCAAGCGAGAAACGTAGGACGACTTAGAAGCGAACTAGAAATTGTCTCAGAAGCGACCTAGGAAGCGAGGGAGAAGCGAAAAAAGAGAAAAAAGAAATAAAAATAAAAATGAAAACACAAAAAAAATGAAAAAAATGGGAAGCGTCCCAATTTTTTTTATGCTTCCCCGCACGTTTCAGAAGCGCCAAGTTTCGCGCTTTCGAAATGCGTTTTGGGGAAGCACGCTTCCCCATGCCCTATGGCGCTTTCGGTAACCCTGGTTCATACTTTAATTCTTATATTTTCAGTTTTTATATTTTAATGGCCCTATATATATATATATATAGTCAGTGAACCGTTTATCCAATCTCTAGATCCAATTCTAATGGGTGATTCATGGATGATTTTATTACTTATTTTGCAATCTTTCTTGTTTTGATTTGGGTCAATGACTTGCCTCAATCTAAAATAAGAAAATAACTTTTGAAAGTTCTTTGACTTTGATTTTTATAAATAGAACTATTTTGATAACCCATCTTAGATGGGATTTGGTATGACACTTATGAGATAGATGGGTGTATATAAATAATATGATTCTTTTTATAGTCAAGCTGGGGTTAGGCGGACCTTACCAGTTCATTGAATTTAGGTAAAGATTTACAGAATCACCCATTCATAAGTGGGTGCCAGTCTTGGGGATGATCTTTCCATATCTTGTTAATTCCTCCCTTGCTAATCTAGCAAGATTCCTAACCAGAAAATCAGAATCAGCAAAAATTCAGCTTTTATGCCAGCTCATTATTGAGGAATCTGTGGATCTAGACAACTTTTTTCATTTCATTTCAAGGGGAAACCTGCTGAAGGAACCATGGTATATATATTTGGGACAGATTCCCATTTGAGGGATTTGAAAAAGCACTATCTCATTGAATACACACACAATACTACATATGTACCTATATATAAATATAAATGTGTAGCTTCCAGACCATTTATCTCACAGAACATCCCAGATCCCTTTAAAAAACATACTCGCATATATATTTTTCTTAATCTAAACCCGTAGATGTTATCTCTATGCTTTATTTAGTAGAAAACATGTATTCATTTAAACATTTTTCATGTTTAGATGTGTTTTTAGCTCAACAAAAAAAAATCAACGGTTCATATTACACCAAAACATGATTAACTAAATATCAAGAATTCTTGTTAAATTATCTGTAAGGCTAGTTTCATGAGAAACAGCAAAACAAAAAGACGACCAAAGCCTTTGTTCCTCCCACCTCTGCCTCTCTTTCTGGGTGAACTCTCCATATATTCCTTCGCGGGTGCACATGTGAGAAACTGGCTTTCTCGTTGCTACTTGTGTGGGAATTACATTTCGATTGACTGTTTGGAGATCCACTTATTTCTCTCTCTCTCTATATATATATACACACACACACACAGTAGTGAAGGTACAGAAACCTCTAAAAAATGAAATATATTCATATAGTTTTGGACTAGATCTTATTGGATACAACGATCTTAGATCTTGTGGATTCTATTCATCAAACCATTGTTTCTCCTTTGTGTGTGTATGTGTGTCTTTGTGTCTATATGCTTCAATTAGAGAAAGAAAGAAGAGATAGGGTGAATTGGTACAGTTGCACTATCTCAACCTAGGCATCTAAATTTCCAATCCCGCCTAGTTGTTGTTTCCGTATTCGAGAAAGAGAAAGACTGCATAGATCCTATTTCCAAAAGCAGAAACTAAACTTTGGATCATGTTTATCATGTTTTATTTACTATTTCCATGTGTTCAAGTTGACTTTATGATGTTTTGGGCTATTTTTAAACCACCCTCATCTTTATGAGTTGTGAGTTTTTTATTTTTCACTGTCTTGAAAACTGAATCTTACTGTATATTGAAGATGACGAAACATACTAGCTAGTAAATAAACCATGCATAAACACATTTGTATGCTTAGATCCAATATTTGGTGGCTGGATCCACGCAACCAAGAGTGTGTACCATTCTATGGTATTGTGGTTCTATCTTGCCAATTTACCATATATATGTGGGTATGCTCTTGAGATTTTTTCTCCAATATCGCATGTAACCAAGATATTTAGATGACATCCATCATGATGCCAAAAAAAGAAACAAAGAAATAATGTAACCAGACACTACAATAAGGTTCATTACATATCTAGATTAGATTTGAAGCTGTCACATGGATACTCGCTTTTGGCCCCCGTATCTTGTTCCCTTATATACTAGTCATATTGTGAACTTAATAAAAATTGTTGTATCCCCGTATCCACATCCGTATCCATGTGACATAGATTTGAAGTCAGAAAACAAAATAAAAGTGCATACCAGTCATATTTGAACCTAGATCTGGCTTATATCTTGCTTATTGGTAGCATACCATCTTTGGAAGGCCTCATGAAAGTCTTGCCAAAAGAGCCTCATCTATGACCAATGGTCAATCGAGAAACTTGTGGTGGACTTTGTTTTCTATTTCTCCAAAAGAAAAATAGAAAAGGTCTGGCACAAGTCTTATGTCTTTCTTGTTTCTCACAATACAGGAAAATATTTAGGACCTACTACTTCTAAGGCAACCTGAGTAGGTTCGCTACATGGAGTGAAGTCTTAATATTGTAATCCCTAACAACATAGCCAAGTCAAAGTTCAATTGCTAGGAAGGAAAGTTTGGTTCATGCAGTCAATTGACTCTGTCCATTTGGTTTAGTTCACATAATATTAGAAAGATCTATGCAGTTGATGATTGAGTGACAAATACAAATACCAAGTTTTGAGTCTAAGCTTGAGCCAGTAACCAAGTCTTCACTATTCTAGGTTGACCGGAGACCCACTGGGCCAGTCTCAAAACCCGTTCAGACTGAGTTATCAACCTGACAGTGCAGAAAAGATAAAAAAGAGAGAAAACGGTTCAGAGATAATTTCCTTATTAGTTTTCTGGAAGCTCCAAATGGCAAAAATCTTTTATGACAGGTTTATATTTGAGAACCTCTGTTTGTCTTCCCTCCACATGTCAAATACCAACTTCAGTTGTTTCCTTTCTTTCCATAGCTATATTAAAACGCCACCCATTTCATATGATTCTTTCTCTAAGGGATGGCATACTCGTTCTCATTTTCATATAAACCATTTCCATAGTGTGGGTTCTCTTGAGGTAAGGTTGTTTCTTATCATCACCGTTCTTTGTTACTCTTTGTAATGGTGGCTTCCTTTCATTTTTGCGGTTTTCCTGTGTTCTGGGCAAAATGGTTTCATGCATGCATGCATGAATTCCTTGTATATTGGCTGGTGATTATCTTGGACATGCTTGTTCAGTTTGTTCTCGCTTGCAGTTCATTCGTAAGGGTCTTCTTTTTAAGGAACTGGGTAGTTTCCTTTTTTCTTCTGGGTTTTTTATCATCACCATTCACTGGTACTCTTTGTCTAATGATGGTTTCCTTTTTTTCTGGGTTATTGTTTTTTGGGGAAAATGGGTTTGTGGGTTGTGCTTTTTGTGCATGCACGTATTGCTTTTATCTTGGATGGTGATTGTCTTGACCTGCTTGTTGAGTTTTTTCCTGCTTGCAAGTTTGCTGGTAAGGGCTTTTGTTCTTGCCTTTTCTGAAGAAATTAGACAGTTTCCTTTTTCTTCTATTTTTCTTTTTGGCATTTGTTTTTGTTGGTGTTTTAAATGTACCATCTATTGGACTGGATTTTTGGGAGGCTCCTGTAGATTTTAGTTCTTTTTTCTTTTTTTTAAAACAATTTTACATGTTTGAACAAAGGGTTACTAAAAGTATTCTGTGTAGCAGTATATACATGTATACACACGTACATGAATACTGTAGGTTACATATTTTGGATAAAGAAATGGATGATCATGTGTTTTTTACTTGCGAAATATGTTCAGAAATATGGTGCTTTATATTTTTCCACTTGAAGTTGGTTGTAGAGTTTTACATTCATTTACCATTATATTGTTAATATTAGTCATGTTTTCTATTTAAAGAGGTCATAATTTGATCATCTGTGATTCTTGTGATGCTTCCTGTTGCTTGAGCTTCAAGGACATTGTGCTATTTTTCTCTCAGTATATCTTGAGTTCTTTTTCCTCATGCATTAGTTTGGATAGCTATACTCCTATGGTGCCTATATGTCCCGGTCAAACCTTTTGATTGTCCACCTAGCCTGCATGAAATTATATTTCGTGGATGACCTGTTATATTCTCAGTCAAGATATTCACACGCACAAAGTCACAAGCAAAAGGGCAAACAACTGCCTGGTGCTTCCTTAACCTGTATAAGTTTGTGTATTCAGTCTACAAGTAATTCTGTTGCTTCTCAACAAGTAAATGTGACCTTCTAATCACGTGTGCCTTTTCAAAGGGATTTTAGGGAATTGTTGTTGAGGAAGGCCTTTTTATTGCCAATTTAAAGTGGAGTTTGAGTGTCACAATAATTTTTTTACCAAGAATACTTCTTTTCTTCTAAGTGCATGTAATTTAACATCAATTTTATTGCTGTGCTTCAGATTAGGCATATTCTTTATAGCTTACTTAGTGGAGAACATGTATTAGATTAGGCATTTTTCATGTTTAGATGTCTATTTAGAGCAATAAAGAAACAATGGCTCATATTGCACCAAAATTTGGTGAAATAGAAATCAAGGTTTCTCATCGAATCGATTCGTTCCAAAGTATAGACAAATAAGAATGAGTGTACATGTTAGGATTAAGCGAAAAACACATTCAACTATGGTTTTTAGAAGTGTTTAAGATATGAACCGGTTAGGAGCTACTCATCTCTCTCTCTCTCTCTATATATATATATATATTTGACAAAATGCGTTTACAATTATACAATTATAAAGCTTTTTTGTTTTAAACTTGGACAATTTTGGACCTATATCACATAGAAATGGGTGCTGGTGTGGGTGTGACACCAGTGTTTTGGGGGGTGTAGAAGCACCCATTTTACATAGACTGCATCCTTTTGAATAAGAGAGAAGTATTACTAATGCTTCAAGAAGTTTGTCAACTGCATCTCAGAATTGTCAAATATTTGAAACAACTTTTAGAATTGTTTTTTTCTAAAACTTCCATTTTGTATTCCTATTTTTCTATTATACTTATATTTCTATTGTTTCCTGATATACTTAACTAACTTAATTTATGTCAATTTTGTTGAGGATTTTTAAATTTTATATTTGCAAAAGTAACATTTGAATCTTTAAAGGAAATCTCTGTGATAAGAGATTACATGGAAATTGTTCACATATACTTAGCAGCATACTGATGTGTATCATTGATATTTTTTAAAATAGTGGGATAATGTCATGATATATCAAACACATTGGCACAACCATCTTGTCACCAAAACATGGTGGGTGAATATGTAAATTTGTAGTACCTTTGACTGTGGCATGAGATTGAATCCTATCTGGGCTATCTTCTAGATTGTCTTCAAAAGGTTAAAAAAGTGAAAATGTTGTGATAATATTGGTCGGACTATTAATCAGGATAATATCATTATGTATTCGATAGATTTGTTTGCTTTTTCTTTTTTTTTTTTTGCTAAGTAAGCTATGAGATAACTTGCAGTGAGATCCAATAATCCAAATCCAAGGCCTTTGACTAAGATAGAGCTACTCTAACTATCCATCTGTTGCATTCAAACCAAATACCATTTGCATTGTAATGCAGATAAATAGTGTCACAGAAGCCTAGCACTACGCTGTGAATCAAATGGGTTATTACTTACATAAGTGTACTCTAATGTTGCTGCCAAATTTTGAAGATAACCTTTTTTAATATAACTTGGGGACAAAAATTTAGTAGCCACCTATTAAGGGAAGGAGGTACATGTAAGCCAAAGAAAGAAGAAACAAAAATCGGAAGAAGCAGAAGGTAATTGTTATTTGGGAAATTTTCAAAAGCACGCCTAACCTATTGGCAATAATTAAAAATGCACCTAAGTTTTTTAATAAAAAAACATCCAAGAGTTATCTTCTGTTAGAGTCACCGTTAACTATACATTAAAAAAACATCCAAGAGTTAACACATACTCCTGGTATCAAATTCACAACATCCAAGAGTTATCTTCTTGGTGAAGGACACAACTATCATAGAAATTTGGTGTGTTGCTGTAAAAGAACTATGGGTTAAGAGTAGGGTTGGGGAACAAGTCGAGAAACTCATGGTTTGGCTCGCCATGAACTCGTTCATGTTCGATTCATGTAGCTGGCAAGCTGATCCACAAGCAGCTCGTCAACCAAAACCGAGCCGAGAACAAAGAAAGGGTGCTCGGGTAGTGTAAGCTCGTAAGAATATAAGATATATAATTTTAGTGCAATGTCTGTCATAAAAGGTAGCGAATGCGTTCCTGGAATTGGGATTAGGAATTTTAGGGAGTGGGTTGGCTCGGTTAGGTTAGGGGTTAGGTCAAAGTCCAATTCGGGTAGACAAGGTTCTGTTTTTGTAATAGGTTTCAGTATAAAATTTAGTACACCCAAACGGTGCCACAAAAAAATCCCAAATTTTAAGGGATGGTTCTGAACACCTTGGACTAAGTATGGGGAACATTTGAGGATCAGGTGACGCAGGGACAAAGAGATACAACTTGGACAAGTGGATGGTTTTTTAGGGTTTTTTTGCAGGAAGATTGGGTTTTGGTTCCAGTAGATCCGAATTGTAAAATAAAGATTTCTTTACAGAGAGCTCTATAAATCATGAAATTCAGGGGGGTTGAAACTAGATATCCTAAAGTGTGTTGAGTCCAAATTTCAGATTTAAACTCCTTACGGATTGGGTTGGGTGATTTTTCTAATTCTGACAAAAAGCAAGATTCGTCAGATTTTCAGTTTTAAGCATATTTGGGTTCAGGGCTTCTACTGGAGTCTGATACAATCTTGGTTCAGCTGAGGAAGGCCAAGGTTCCACAGTTTGGGTTTGAGAGGGTCGAGACCACCATTGTGTTGGAGTTGACTGCACCGGTTCAGGTGGGCCTAGGCTGCAACCTTGGTCCACTTGGAAGAACAGACCCACTAGGGATCAGCCCGTCCTGATAGAGAAGGAACTAGCCCTTAGAGAGAGATACAAGTCTAGGGGGTAGGGACTCGCAAGAGAGAGAGAGAGAGAGAGAGAGAGAGAGAGAGACTTGAGCTAGAGAGAGAGAGGCGTATTTAGAGAGGGACATGAATGAGAGAGAGAGAGAGATCAAATTCAAGTTCTTTCATGCCTTCTCAATACAAGATGAGGCCCTAGATATATGCCTAGGTAGGGCTCTTAAAGCATACACAAGTTACAAGCAAATTAATAGAGAAAAACCTAATTCTAGTTAAGCCTTTAGAGCCCTAGATACACCTACTTGGACCATACCCTAAAATAGAGTCCACTTCCAAAAATAGGTCTAGCCCTTGTTCTTCCTTTTGACCATTTTTAGAGAGAGCTTTCAAGAGGGCTACACGAGTTTCATGGACTTCAAAAATAGGTTGGGATGCCCAAGGGGTGGGTCCCACTAAGTCTTGACCTCTTGAAATAGGAGGGGGCATCCCACAGGTCGGTCCCACTTGATCTTCAATGTTGGGCTGGCAACCCTAGGGTGGGTCCCATAAGCTTCAGTGCTTGAAGCTTAGAGCTTGGATCTGGATCTACCACACTAGGATCCGTATCGAGTACTTGGATCATTGAACTCGGATTTGAATCTGAGTCTGCAGGAAATGGGTCCACATCAATAGCTTTGTATTGTTGGTTAGAACACATGACATGTAAAAGAGAAGTTTGTAGTTCAAATCCCATTGTTGTCAATGCGTCAAAATACATGTAATTGTTTTAGCGAGCCAGCTCATGGCTCAGATCATCTGACTCGAGCTCAGCTCGTCTGGTTATGAATATGAGCTGTGCCCGAGCTTGAACAAGATGGTCTCAACTCGTTCGTCTCATTTTCCAGCCCTAGTTAAGAGTGGAGAAGATTGGGGTGGGGAAGAGAGAGAGGGAATATCAATAAATTTGAGGTATTAACCCAGCTTGAACTAAAGTTAACCCAAGTTAGTTGGATGAGAAATTATTTTAATTAACAGAATGAAAACTTCGGTGCATTTTTAACATTTTTAAAAACTTAGGTGCTTTTTTGATTATTTGCAAAAATTTAGGTGTGTTTTTAAAAATTTCCCTTGTTATTTTTTTCGGAAGATGAACATGTAAAAACCTATTTGGAGAATTATAATTTATTATTACAATTTTTCTTACAGATGCTTGATAGAAGCATAAATATTTTGTTGTTTATCTCATTATTCTTTTTGATATAATATCTTTTCCCCTTTTCTGATTTTCCCTATAAAACTTGGATAAACTTGGAACAAAAAAATTGGTTTCTTACAAGCAATGGCCATTTAGAACTTTTATTGGAAATCTTTTGTCTAATATGTTGTCATGGGAAATATGTCCTGTCTTTATATATATATATATATATATATATATATATATATATATATATATATATATATATATATATATATATGTGTGTGTGTGTGTGTGCACATGCATGTAAATATAAACCTTATCATGTATATTATCTTATAAGGAATGAGAAAGTGGTTTATTGGTGTAATCCCATCTAATGATGAATTTTAAATGTTCTGATGATTATTCGTCTCACAGCAAGTTGTGTTACAACAACAACAACAACAACAACTACGCCTTCATCCCAAAACAATTGGGGTCAGCGATATGAACCAAAAGAGAAAATCATTTTGGGTCTTCCCCATGAATCCTTTTCCTCCAATCATTTCTATCCAATGCCATGTCCTCGGTGAGGTTCAAAGCATTCATATCCTTTCCTATCATCTCCATCCAAGTCTTCCTAGGCCTACCCCGACCTCTTTTAACTAATATATTATCACATTTCTCCAACCTTCTAACTGGAGCATCATTAGGCCTTCGCCGAATATGTCCAAACCACCGTAAACTATTCTCTCGCATCTTATTTTTAATGGGTGCAACACCTACCTTCTTACGTATCTCCTTGTTCCGAATCTTATCTTTTATTGTATTTCCACACATCCATCTAAGCATCCGCATCTCAGCTACACTCATTTTTTGAATATGATGTCTCTTGGCAACCCAACATTCCGTACCATATAGTAAAGCGGGTCTAATAGTCGTCCTATAAAACTTTCCCTTCAACCGCAATGGCATTCTACGATCGCACAACACTCCAGTAGCACTTTTCCATTTCATCCACCCAACCTTTATCCTATGATTTACATCTCCATCAATTTCTCCATACTTTTGAATGATGGATCCCAAATATTTGAAATAATCATTCACCGGTATATCTTGCTCACCAAGCTTCACTACACTCCCATCACTACTTCGTTGCTTACTAAACCGACATTCCATATATTCAGTCTTACTCTTACTCAACTTAAAACCTCTAGCTTCCAATGTTTGTCTCCATAATTCTAACTTAGCATTAACCCCAGCTCTAGACTCATCAATCAAAACAATATCATCAGCAAACAACATACACCACGGTACATTTTCTTGAATTGATCTCGTAAGCTCATCCATCACTATCGCAAATAGGAAAGGGCTTAAAGCAGATCCTTGATGTAACCCAACCGTTATCGGGAAATTGGTTGTCACCCCTCCACAAGTGCGGACATTGGTTACTACTCTTTCATACATATCTTTAATTATACTAATGTACTTGAGAGAAACACCTTTCTTCATCATTGTCCACCAGAGAACGTCCTTAGGTACTCTATCGTATGCCTTCTCTAAATCAATAAAAACCATATGCAAATCTTTGTTCCTCTCTCTATATCTTTCAATAAGTTGTCTAAGAAGATGTATAGCTTCCATAGTTGATCTTCCAGGCATAAAACCAAATTGATTCTCCGATATCATGACAACCTTCCTCAACCTAGACTCAATCACCCTCTCCCAAAGTTTCATAGTATGACTCATGAGTTTTATACCACGATAGTTTGTGCAATCTTGTATATCACCCTTATTCTTATATAAAGGCACCAAAGTACTCTTCCTCCACTCATTAGGCATCTTATTTGTTCGCCAAATCAAGTTAAAAAGATTTGTCAACCATTCTAAACCTTTCTCTCCCAAGCATTTCCAAGCCTCGATAGGTATACCATCTGGGCCAACTGCCCTTCTTGATTTCATTTTCTTCAAAGCCTCTGCAATTTCTTTCTTTTGAATCTTGCGCATGAAGTCACGATTTATCTCATGAAAAGGATTGGAGAAGTCTCCAAGATCTTGAGCATGACTATCATTAAATAGCTTATCAAAATAATCTTTCCATCTCTCCTTAATCTCCTCATCTTTGACTAAAACCCTTTGCGTTTCATCTTTGATACATCTAACCATACCCAAATCCTTTGATTTCCTATCTCTCATCTTTGCAAGCCTATAAATATCCTTCTCGCCTTCTTTGGTATCCAACTTGTCATAAACCTCCTTATATACCTTAGCCCTCGCGTTTCGAACAACTTTTTTAGCTTCCTTCTTTGCTATCATATACTTCTCCAAATTCTCATTATCACGACTCTTACTTAGATTTCTATAACACTCTCTTTTAACCTTAATAGCTAATTTGACATCTTCGTTCCACCATGATGTATCCTTACCTAGTGGTGCACCGCCTTTAGACTCACCCAATACCTCCTTAGCCACTTTTCTCATGCCACCCGCTATCTTTTTCCACATTGATTCTGAATCCTCCTTGAGACACCAATCATCTTCCTTAACTACCTGCTCTACAAACATTCCTTGTTTAGCTCCTTTCAGTGCCCACCACTTAATTCTAGGATCTATCCTATGTCTATCCCTTTTGCGGCATTGTCTAATTTTAAGATCTACAATTAAGACTCTATGTTGTGTAGCTACACTTTCTCTCGGTATAACCTTACAATCGATGCAACAACCCCTATCTCTCTTTCTAAGTAGGAAAAAATCTATCTGACTCGTATTAACCCCACTTTTAAATGTTACTAGGTGAGACTCCCTCTTCCTAAACCAAGTGTTTGCTAAGATCATATCATATGACAAACAAAAATCTAAAATCCTTTCTCCACTTTCATTTAAGCTAATTTGTCTGAGCACTATCAGAATCTTAGTAGTTTGTCATGGATGTCACTAGACCATGCAATACACCGAGTTGGAATGCTTTGATGAGCTAATGCAGTATTCCTGTACCAATGTAAGTGTTATCTTATCATATGAAATGAAGCCAAAAAATTATAATGAATTTATTGCAGCACCTTTTTTTTATGATCAATAGCTTCTAAATTTCTTTTTATAATTTAAAATTTTAACCTCTACATGGTCTTTAGTGGAATGTGCTCCTACTATAGTAATAGACAATGAGAGAGAGGAACACAAATGATTGAAATGCAAAAATAAAAGGAACTATGAAACACTTTCTTCATTTTGTTTTTAATGTGGGAATTGGGAAGTGCAAATAATAGAAATATGCTAGTGAAGTAATAAGTAATGAGCGATTGGAAAATTTTCATGATCCATGTTAATTGGGGAAGGTTGTTGTAAATTACAGTTAGTAATTAGTTTGGGAAATCCTGTACTATCTGCAAGAGAAGAAAAAAAAGAATTTAAAGCTGTCTTTTAGGTAAGAGAAAACATAACTAACCTGGGTACACAAGCTTGGTATGGTTACTGATTTGAATATAACAGATGCTAGCCTGTCTATTTTCACTTCTATGTCAGACACTCTTTGGATATCTTACTAAGTGTTACCCTTTTATGGAACTATCGTTTGATCGGATTAACAGCACATTGCATTTGAAGTGCTGGGCACAATGTAAAAATAGACATAAATGACATAATGCATCATGTAATAGGGCTGGTGTGGTTTCTCTGTGGAAAATTAATTCTTTCAAGGCGTGTGCAGAAAAGTAGATTTGTTTGGAATTGAAATGTACGGACGAGCGTATGGATATTTCTGATGACCATATGGAGTTGCCTTATATTCTTTTTGGGTATATCTGAAATGATTCCCAGATTGTCAAGGAACATTTCTCTTTTTTGCTTTTTCTTTGATTGCCATTTTGTATAATGATTTTCTGCTATCAATCCATCAAACAGTTGAAAATATAGTTTCCTAGCATATCTATACATCTTGTTCTTTGGAGTGTGAGTGTTGGACACCCTTTGTCCCTCTTTTACCAACAATATGCCTTCGTCTAGGTGAGTACACATGTTTCAACAGTTTACAGTACAGTATTTGCTATGTGCAATAGCAAAGTTTGAGAAATTTGCTATGGGCTTTAGTATTTAAAGGTTATTCTTATGTGGCTATGTTTGTTTCTTCGTGTAACAGTAATGTTTTGTTAGTGATTATACCTCTTTCCTGCTGATGGATCCACAGAATCATGTATCTTTCATCCTTTCATTTTTGAAGTTTTGATGAGTAAATTGAAAATGCTGGTTGTTTAGTTACTATTTGATCTTTAATCTCTGCCCTTCTTTTGGGTGTTTCCTTTTTTCTGAGATGTGCTTTTCTAGTAATTACAAGCAAATGTAAGTCTAGGCATGAGCGTTCAACTTTCTGCTGGATGGATTTTTTGACAAGTCATTTCACAGACTAGAAAAAGAGGGCTTAGTTTCTGGATGCATGCTCTGCTGTTGTAATGGAGGAATATTTATCATTTCTAGGTGGAAAAGATTCTATTCCCATGTTACCTGAAGAAATTGTTAGATGATTTTTTTCATCTTTGATTGAAATAGGACTCTTTCATCTTAAGATTCCATCTTTCTTGGAAAATGGTTGTTATGCATGGTGATGTTGGGAGCAAAAAAGGTCCCATGGTTTTTCTGCTGCCTTGCGGGAAGTTGTGTCATTCTCTGTCACTTTGTTACTGCTATTCCTATTTATTCTTATTTAGCAGGATGATCAGTTAGTAGTATTTAAGGCCTTGCTGCGAGATATTTAGGATTATATATATCTGCTAAATGCATATGTTCAGAATGAGTCAATAGTTTATTCTGAATTGTTATTATAACATATTAAAATTACATTGTACAATAATTTTGGCATTACTATCTAATCTAGATATTCCTTTGACAAAAGATCTGCATGTGGGCTAAATCCCACAACAAAAGATCTGCATGTCTGAAATCCATATCTAAGTGTTGACGATCATGATTAATATGAAACTGTTCCTAAAAGGTCCAGTGGTATGATTAGGAATTCCCCAAAATACCTGCCATAATGAGTCAACCTATCCCTGAGTGTGTTTCTGGCACAGGCACAACCTGAATTAGTGGAGATTTGGCTGTTGCGTCTGTGCAACCTCAGTTCCTTCAGCTCTTAGCCTTGTTGAAGCCAAAATGCTTGCCTGAAGATTGTGTAGTTTGGCTACCCAGGCCTAACTCAAACCCTAATTCACCCATCCCTATTCAAAAGCATGTAAAATCAGTCAAGGTCAATGCTAGAAATGGCAATAAAGAATCCTTATGGATCAACGACAGTGTGTGTGTCATGGCCCTCAGGAGAAGATAGTACCTGAGCACAATGATAAGATAGTATGGAGCTCATTTCTAGCAGAACATTTTTTTTACTTCCAAATACGGTCAAGGTCCTGTTAGTTTTTTTATCCAAAAAGGGTTTATATTTAGTCCATTACTCGTTATTGGAATGTCCAACTTAGATAGGAATTGAGTAATTTAATACTTTGTCTAGCTGAACACAGATACTTTGTAAGAGTTGTTTACAGAAAGTATGCATTGTCTTCTCAGTCATCCTGTTTTATGCAATGTTGTCAGAATTGTATCGGACCAATCGATTCAGGGAATCAGCCAATTCTGATTCTGAACCAAATTGAGCTGAATCAGTCAATTTTTAACCAGAAAATGACACATGTCAAGAAAAATATTAAAAACTATTTATACCATTTTTAAAAGTTATTTAAAAACAAACCAAATAAGCTGAGTTTCATATTGATTTTTGGCTGATATGATATGAATCAGCTGATTCACAACGATACTGACAACATTGGTTTTATGTATAACCCATTTTGCTTTGAATATTTGTTCCAATAGAGAACATGTTAAAAAAAATCCGTCTTCATTGCCTACGTCTTCATGTAATATTAAGCTGTTATTTTCTACATAAATCTTGGAGCAGGTGATATACCAGTTGATGCTTTTCTGAGAGAGGTCACCAGGACTGTGAGCGTCAGAAAGCAGGTTTCAAAGCGGGATTTGGCTTCTGAATCACCTGTTCAAGCTCAAATTGGGACAGATAAACCTGATGCTGGGATAATGAGTGATGCTTATCATCATAAAGGATCAATGATGGATGGAGATTCTTCAGTAACTGTTAGCACCCTTGCCAGAGGCTGGGGGAACATTGAAGATGCAATCAGAGTCCAGTGGAGGGACAAGGACTATGGAAATGGAGACACAGCTTACACCATAAGGGATGGAGATCAATGTTATGCTACAAGGATGTCCCCAGGTCTGGACGAATGGAGGCAAGAATCTCAATGTTCTTTTCCTCTGTTCTCAAGTTACAAGAGGGGTCATTGCATGAGAGGAAGTGAGTGCAGATTCCTCCATGAGAATCATGACTGTGATAGCGCAAAGTATGCCAACAATGGCCCAACAGAAAGAAATGGTAGTAGACAAGAGAGCGAAAGACTTTCAAGGCATTTTGAATGTGAAATGCATACTGATCCACATGGACATCCTCAGGGGAAATTCCCTCAGAATGATAATCTTAACAAGCATGATGCAGAAAGGGAAAAAAGATCTGCTTCTTTCTGCTGCAATTGTAGGGCTGGCAAGTGCTTCAGAGAATCAGGACATAGGTACATCCATTATGGAGTTGGATTTTATGGAAATGAGGATTTGCCTATTAAAGAACAAATACAAGAAATAAAAGATTTGGAGAGGAAGGAAGATCATGAGCAGGGTTGTTGGGACCTTGAGCAGAGAGGAGATAGAGAACCACTTCCTTGTCATTTTTTTGCAAGTGGCTGTTGCCAAAAAGGACCATCTTGCAAGTATTCTCATTGTGTTCCTACTCATGAAACTTCTGTTAAGAGGTCAATAGATGAAAGTTGGGGTATTAGGCTGGATGATCATCACAGGTCTTTAGGGGAGTTTTATTCTAAATGGGGTGTCACATCAGAGAGTGATTCTCAGATCTTCTTACATTGGGTTCAAAGTAATAGTTGTAGGGGAGATGGTATTGGTGATTCAAAGAGTGATGCTAAGTTATTTGATGGTTCAGATTCAGATAAGGGAGCCAATAGAGAATGGTACCATCATTGTCATGGAAGAGAAGGACATGAGCACCATCATGTTAATTACAGCAATTGGAATCCAAAAGAAGATATCAAGCGTCAGATTTTGCCCAAGGAAACTTCTGTAGCTCCTCTAGTTAGAAGCCATCAGCATGTTAATGAAGTTATGTATGCATGTCCTGGCAGTGCACCTCATGAGACCGGTGTTCTACGACCAAATGTATCTGTTACTCCTTCCATGCATCAATATACTGACAGCACCTTGTTGCCTACAAGTAATTATGATATTCATGCTAGTGGTATCAATCTTAGTCAGTCAGACCTCTCTGCTGGTAATGCTCCCACAGTGTGTTGGCCTGGGGAAGGCATCAATCTGAACCAGCCGCCACTCCGTAAAGGTCCTTTGGATCCACGTATTCAAGTTCAATTGGCTCAGGAGAATTTAGTTCAGAAATTTGCACCAAAAACAGATAATGTTGCTTCCTCATCCAAAGGCATAATTCCTGCATCATTTCAAACAAAACTTAGTACAGCAAATCAGGCTGTTCAGCTATCAAACGTCTCAGCACCACTAGCCCAGATATTAGAAACTGTTAAGCAAATCCCACAGCTCTACAATTCACTAAACTCTGCTGCTTCTGCTACTTTGGCATCTTCCCACCCATTCGCTTATCCGAATATCGTATTGCCTCCTGCCGAAGCCCCATCAGTTCAGCCTAATCACAGCCTATGGTCTCAAAGTAAACATCCATTAGCAGATAGCATAAACCCTCTTAATCAATCAAAAACTAATAAGCAGAAAGCTTTTGTGGGTGTTGTACTCGATGTGGATAAGCATCAGGCCAACAACAAGCTAAATGAACAGATTGGCATGGATGAAAAAGGCCAAAAAGATGAAGGGTGTCTGGGCTCATGTCCCGAGCCAAACAAAGGTCCGGAGGGAAAAGAAGGATGCAAAAAATGTCAAGAACATTGTTGGAAAGAAAAAGAAACTGAGAAATCAATGGACACTCATGTTGATGCAGCCAATAAGGAAAATAAAAGTAGGGAATCAAAAGCACTGAGGATATTTAAGTTTGCGCTAGCAGAGGTGGTGAAGGAATTGCTGAAGCCAACATGGGAGGATGGTCACATAAGCAAGGAAGCCCACAAGACTATAGCGAAGAAAGTAGTTGATAAGGTGACAAGTACACTGCAAGGGCCTCAGATTCCTAATACCCAAGAGCAGATCGATCAATACCTTGCATTTTCAAGATCAAAACTTGCTAAATTTGTACAGGTAAATCTCTGCAATTTACAATTTTGATAAATGGGGCATTCTCTAATTTCTTGCTACTTTCAACTTGCAATCAAACACACAGGGTTATAGGTCTCTATATTGTGACAAATGTATCTTTGTCATCCTGATCATCATCATCATCACACCGTGTCCCATCTGTATGGGGCCAGCCATGGCACAAAATACTGTTTATGTTTATTGTGGTGAATTGCAGTTCCAAAACAGATTTCTGTTTAATTTTTTGTCACACACACACACACACAAAAAAAAAAAAAAAAGAGTTGTTAATGTATAGCCTCCATAGGTTAAGTAAAACCCATGGCCTGTGCTGAATCATATCCTGTAATGTCCTGGGGAGCTGTTTTTGGTTATCGGTTGGTCAAGCTGTTAGGAATTTGATCAAGATGCTAACAGCATCCAGCTTTTGTTCATATGCAGGCATATGTTGACCTGTTAAAAAAAACTTGAAGGCTTGAGATACATGGAGCATATGGATGGCAGAAGAAATCTTTTGAAAGGCAATTCATTAGGTTAAATTTTCCTGGTACTATCGTTGAAGTTTTTATACATCTTATATTGCTGTGGCAGGTTAGGCTAGTGAAACCTGCATTAGTCGTTATATAGATAGAATCATAGTTTTGGTGTCATTTTGTTTATTTTTTGAATGCACATGTGCATGTCGCATGAGCAAAGTGGAAAAGGACACGGTCCATTTCATGCATGTGAGGTAACATTGCATGTGCAGCATGGCTGAAAATGGCAATTTGAGCATGGTGATTCATGTCTGTCACATTGACATAATTTTCTTCTTTCCATTGTTGTCAGTATTGCACTCTTCATGTTATTAAGAAGACAATTTTGAAGCATTTTTTTATTGGAATATGTTCCTTAATGTTTCTGTTTGGTTAAATTTCATAATTTCTGATAATTATTCTCTACTCTTAGAATGATAATGCTTCTAGGATTAGAAGTAAAGATCAATGTTAATTTTAGTGCCAAAAACACGTTAGATGTGGGTTGGGTCTAAACCAGAGTTATCGGAAGCTTCTTAGATAAGTGGAAAGCCTGCTTCTCGGAAACTCGCTTCGGATGCACGATACTCATTGCTTCCGAAACTTGATGAGAATCTCGATTCTCCCACGCTTCTCCTATACTTTCCACACTTCATCTATTCTTTATATGTTCTCTCACTCTACTTTTCTTGTTTTTTATGTGTTTCCCTCACGCTTCTTACTCACTTCCATGTGCTTTCTCTAAATTGACAGTCATCATTTTTAGATTTTGTTAAAAATTTAATTCTTACACTAAAAAACATGACATTTAAAAATAATCACTTATTTTAGTTTTTATTTGCATTCCATTTTGATTCCCATTCAATTCTTATATTGTTTTTTTTATTACTCATTTCTTGCTTATACATTTTCAAATGCATCGTTTCTCGCTTCCGCTTCCCGTATCGTTTCCTGCTTCCGCTTCCTAGTCTGGCAAACTTGGTCTAAACTCATCAAAAAAACTTTTCAAGGATTTGGAGCCTCATTGATACTGGCATTGGAATATATATAAAGAAAATGTATTAAATGCTGGTGTGTTGGTTATGGATCAGATTTAGCTGAATATGGGGGTGGTCTGATAATTCTCTCACAAACCATATCTCGCCCATCTTTATGACCATATTAAGTAGTTCAAGATAGTTACTGCTTAATTAGCGCCAAGCAAACCACACCAAGCCAATGTCTAGATCTTTTGACCATGCATGTTATGCTTAGGTAAGACTTGGTTAATCCAAATGCTGCTGCTTCAACACTGCTGTTGGTCATGCTTAGTGGTTAAGTGGGGCGGTGCTCATCTCAGTTTCTGGTCTTTAGGATAGGCTTTGCACCAGAAATGCAAGCAATGTTTTCTAAATGCTCAGAAGATTGGGGCTCAGTCTTGGCTCTAATGAAATCTGCTGTGACTTGAAGAATGGTTGGGTCTTCTTTTTTTTCGCCGAGTAAGTCGATTACTTGGTCAAATTGCTAAGTGGCATGATTAAGGAAAGGGGTTAGAATTTTAGGCATGTTTTCTGGGTCTTGACAGTCTCTCTCTTAACATGTATACTGGATTGATTATACTTGCAATGTGCTGATAGGCTTTATCAATTCCGAAGCTGGAGTGATGGTTCATCCTGATAAATTGAAAGATGGTTCCTAAGAGATGAACCAGGTCCCCAGCAGATACCTGATTTACACTATCTGGTTTGGATTAAATTCTTGAACTATTTTAGTATGTCCACAACATGGTCTTGGATATGGAGGAATAGCACCATCATCCCATATATTCCGTGGGTTGTGGATTTTATCTATTGTTGTTATAATAAAGTATTATTATTGCTGTTATCATTGATGATGACGCTATCATTGGATAGGGAAGTTTTAGTGCACAACCCTCTCTCTCTATCTGGTTCTGAACCACGATACAATACAGGGGTGCACACTCATGTGTGCATGGTTCTAGCCACCAAATGTTAGATCTGGCTGTGTGGATGTGTTTAGCATTGTGTTAATAGGCTTAATCAACATACCACAAGATTCATTCTTCAAAAAGATTGTGAAAATTCAACAGCTCACAATTCATGAAGATGAGGATGGTTTAAAGATGCATCAAAATATCATGTTAGTCCACTTTAAGGCATGGAAATTTGTGAGTAGAGCATGTTAAACATCATTCAGAGGTTAGTTTTTGCTTTTGGTGATTAGACCTATGTAAATCAAGAGTATACCACATGCACATGCACACACACATTTGCCAAGCTGAGTGGGATTCCAACCAGGAACCCCTTGGTTAAAGATGGTACCGATCTGCCAAACCAGCTGGCACAATGTGATTAGGAATATCTTAATCTCGAAAAACTTGAATAACATACTGTTGCTGACAGCTAAAATTCCCCTACTATTTAAAGCAGCCGCCTATTTCTCAAGGTGTACTTTTTGCAAGTTGGCTGCAATACTTTTGATATCCTGGCAAATCAAAAGAAACTACCATCATCTAATCCCCAACCGCCTCAACCAAATCAAATGGATAAATAAGAACAAAGAAAAAAAAGCGATAAAAGTCTCATTCATGAATTTAGGTCTGTCACAATATTCCATCCTTGTCCTTTTGTCTATGATTCTAAAGCCTTGGATGCTTTGTTTGATTACAGAAGGAATGAAACACTATAGATTTGATTGCATCATATGGCTTCCCTGATATAGCTACGGCAGATAAAGTATGTTATAAGATTTTTTTATATGTAAATTCATTTTTCAACTTTTCCGATTCTTTTAAGTATTGCCCATATCTTTCCTTTCTTTACCAGAAGAATTATTCTCTTCCATTTTGGTGCTACAATTGATCATGTTTATGTCATTTCTAAGAATAATTTATTTCTTTTTATTCTCTTTTTTTTTTATTAATTAGGATTTTCAACCAAACTCTTATATGAGGCTAAGGACAAGCACATGTACAAATATTCCTGTTAGCTTGTATAAATGTGTACCAATATTTTCCTTCTCTATTTATCTCCGTTTGGATAAGGAAGAGTAAATGCATCCAACTTATTAGCTATACAGAAAGCCATCACACAACTTTTGCTTTTACACTAAACCACCTGTTTTTTTAATGCATTTAAAATACCTGCTTACTATATAGGATTACTCTTTCTAATTTTTTGTTAAATATAACTCATGTTCTTTTGTTGAGAGATAAATATCGAGGGCATTATAGTTAAATTACTAAGCAATGGTCATCTGAGTATTATCTTTGAGAGAGAGATGAAAAAATAGGCAATTAAATGCAATAACCAAAAAGTTGGGTGCTTTTCACCAATATATGATGAGTTGGGCAGTCTTTTGTAATTTTCTCAAAAAATATCATTGTGGAGATCACGTTAAAAAAGAACGAACAAATCAATGCGTATGCTAGTTGTGTTCACACCATTCCTACCACCCACTTGTGTGGAAATCCAAATATGTATACACGGGTAGTTAGCACTCAGCAGTGCTTCAAGTTTTTTTTCTTCTTCAAAGGGCGGTTAGCAGTGCTTGAAACCAATGCAGATGGTTAATTATCAAGAGAATGGGGATTATTTTGCCCCTTTTTTTGTTAGGTCACCGTTAGGGCCCTTCAAAAATCATAGTTTTATGTATTTTATGCTAGATGTGAACTGTTAGAGATGTGTTTAACATTGTTTACTCAATAGAGAACATGTTTTTGATTAAGCATATTTATGCTCAGTCGTGTATTTTAAATAGGTAAAAAAATCAATGCTTGATATTATAGTAAAATTTGATGATAAAATATTCACATTTTTTTACATCAAATCAAGTCAAAACAAAGTTTATTTCTTAATAAATAGGCAATGAGAAACACAGTTCATATCTAACACAAAACACCTAAAACTATGATTTTTGGAAGGTCCCAACTGTGACCTAACGAAAAAGGGGTCTGAATAAATCCCTATTCTCTCTTACCAACTAGTCATGGTACTGTCTTGGATGGTCCAAGTTAGCATGAGATGGTGCAAAACAAAGATTTGTGGGGTTCAAGTTTGACCCACATGGTGCACACCTTCAGATTTGATCATCTGAATGGCTCATATTGGTATGGCATGGCACCAACTTGGATTTGGATGACCCAGATTAGCTTTTAGTCTAAAAACTTAAAATGTGGTCATTGTGCTAATTAGCATGATATGGTGCGCATGTTAGATTTGGATCTTAAGTCACAAAAATGCACTTTGATTAACAAATCACGGTATATGCATGTTGCAACGCTCTCACACATTAAAACCAGAGCAGATAAGGTGATCTGTCAAATCACTTTAATAAAGTGATTTGACATCTTCACCGTCCATTTCTTCATCCCACAAGACCTCATGGTCCTTTGTGTACATTGTGGACGGTGAGGATGCCAAATCACTTTTAAATCACTTGATCTGCTCTCCATTAAAACTAAGGTCAACGGGTCGGGTTTGGTTCAGACCCAGGTGAAACCAGACTTGGACCAGATTTTCATGTATGGTATCTGGTCTGAACCTAGGTCTAATTATAAGAGAAACCATACCCAAACCTGATAAGAACTACATGAACCAGATCCGGACCATACCCAGTATTTTTTATCATTTTTACATTGAAAAATTGCGGAGCTTAATCGGAACTCGGGTTGGGCCCGGATCTAGTATAAAATTTCACAAACTATACCTGGGTCCATGTATTAATTGGACCTTCAAGTCTGAACCTGGGTCTTCTTATTTTTCACAATACCCGGATCATATAGGGTTTGATCAGTGTCGGGTATGGGTAAGACCAACCTGTTGACACCCCTAATTAAAACCCTTCCAGTCTATTTTTGCTTAGTTATGTATACATCCAAAAGCATGCCACATGCACAAGCTTCCTCTCTCTCTCTCTCTCTCAATATTGACTACTGTTGCTCTTATTCTTTAAAAAAAAAAGACTACTTTTGCTCTTATTCTCTCAATATTGATAAATCTGTGCATATATTAATCAGAGATGCAAAATTATAACAAGCACGTGCACATGGTCGCATGCAAGAATATTTAATCAAAAGGTCAATGATGCCTGTCATGTAAATGCTGCACTGTTAAACAGATCACAAAATTAATTAACATATATTGCTGCTAGTGCTACTAGTGGGACATTTTTATTTACACTGTTAAAAAAATCACGAAAATATTTTGTTACTTTTAATAATTCTTAATAGTTTTATTAACATTTTCAATAATAAATATAAGTTTATATATATATTAAAATAACTAGAAAATATTTTTTAATCAATTGTAAAATGAAAAGATTTATGCCCTCACGTCCTATTTTGCAAAAAAAAATTACAAAATCACCATAGATGTGATCTACAGGTTTTGTTTAGTGAGAACCGGCTTTTAGATCGCTGGAATCCAACCTGTATACATGTTTTTCCGGTGATCTAAAAATCAATGGCTATGAAAGCATCATTTTTTCTAACTCATAAAAACATGTTTTTGCGTCAAGAAAACATGATTCAAGAGTCAATTCCTACTTAATCAATAAGGCTGAACACATCTATGAGGTTAGATTGTGTCAAAACTCTCATGGTGAGATTCAAACTAGATTGTAGGTACAATTGTTTGTACCAAATATATATATATATATATATATATATATATATATATATATATATAGAGAGAGAGAGAGAGAGAGAGAGAGAATTAAGCAATGCACCATCAAATTCCTATTGATTGAACCTCGCTGAGGTGTGCCACGATACAACTTTTCTGAAAACATGAAAGTAATCCCCTCAAAACCAAACAATCTGCTATACTTGACAGTAATTGACATGCTTGGGAACATCATATCGCAAGGATTCCCTTGCCTGCAATCGTCATCCCAAGACAAAGACATGCCCTAGGCAAGTTCAAAAGCCTGCAATGCCCTTCATAAGGGTGCACACATGGCCCATGACTTTTTGTGGGTCTACATCATCTTCCTTTACTACACTTTTATGACTTATGTATACACATATATGGCAACTAATGAAAAGTTGTTAGCCATATCACCCAAAAATCTTTAAAAGTAATGATGGTTCCTTTTGTCCACCCACTACTCCCTTTTCATATTGTCTTTGTATTGCCTATTAATTTCTTCTTTCAATTCACTCTGCCCTTCTTATACATTAAATTCCTACATCCTTTGGTTCATTTTTTCAGCATCTCAAGCTCATATTGTTGTTTAGGTCCTCCAGTTGATCATGAATGATCAAATGTTCTCTTGGTCTCAAGCTTTTATTGAATCCATGTCCCCCATGAGCCATCTTCATGCAAACCAAGTCCCTTCATTCCAATCCATGTCATACCAAGATCTCCCTAGCTCTGGCAATGACATGGAGGACCACAATGAAGATATAGCGTCCATGAAAGAGATGATGTTCAAGATTGCTGCAATGCAGCCAATGGGCATTGACGCGACAATGATCCAGAAGCCACAGAGGAGGAACATGCACATCTCAAATGACCCGCAGAGTGTCGCCGCCCGCCTCCGGCGTGAGCGGATCAGCGAGAGGATCAGGATCCTCAGGAGGCTAGTGCCAGGGGGGTCTAAGATGGACACAGCTTCCATGCTGGATGAGGCAATTCTTTATGTCAAGTTCTTGAAGAAACTAGTAGGGGAGCTACAGTCTGATCACTATCCTTGCCAAGGTGGCAAAGGTGCATATGTGGCTACACATAATTGGTCAATGGGAGACATGACAAATAATTTGAGTTTCATCCCTTCTTCAAGTTCTAACTCTTCCACAAGGTCTCTTGCATCTGCCTCACTTGGCTTCTCCAGTGGTGCAATTGCTGATCATCTTCTTGAGTTAAGAAGGTAGCCAAAAAAGAGGGGGAAAAAAGAAAAAAAGAAAAAAGGTATATGGTTCATGGTATAGATTAATTGCTAAAAATACTCATGTATGGTTGATAAGTTTCAGTTATTTTCAAAAGATTGTGGCATAGGAAAACTTACAGAAGAACCATGTTATGATTGTTAGGCCAGTCTATGTTGTATGGTACCTTCTTAAATATGTGGCTTGGTGGTTAAGATTTCTTTGACTTGGGAGGTTCTTGCAATGATGTGTGTGTGTGATGCAAACATACCATGCAATTGTACGCATGCGGTGTGCATGATGTGTAAATATCATATGCTATAGGATAAATCATATCTTAAGTTTCTTTGAAGGCAATGTGTTACATCATGTAATGCTAGTTGCAATCGTCAGATTTCAGTAGTATTACTCTCTCTCTCTCTCTCTCATGTGACATGAATCTATTCTTTCAAAAATAAATAAATAAGTAAATTTTCGAGCACTAATTGCCAATTATTCCCTGGAATATATTTCCTTGAAATATGTTATAAAACGTCATAATTGGTAGGCCAGTTTGTGTTATAGAAAACCTTTTTTTATCGAATGTGGTTGACTAGAGAGGTTCTCTTAGTGATGTCCCTTGTCATTCAAAGATTGAGACACGCCATTATTTCATGGATTATTCACCATATCTATTTGGTGACACTTAGTTATTCATGAGTTTCATTTCTTTCTTCAAGTTGTAATTAAATTTATTAAGACAAACTTTTAATTTCGTAGCCATGGCTTTTTTATTTGACTAGTTGGTAATTCTTTGATCGTTATTGGTGAGTCTCATTTATCCAATAAATTAGACGATAATTTCATGTTAAATACCTTTTAGAAAGCATAAGGTTTATGCTTAGGTGTGTTGGTTTGCATTGGACTTCATTACATCTCTTCTTGCATATACGACTCTTCAATGAAAAATTCTGAATTTAAATACCAACTGTTTGATCAAGCAAAATAACACTGATTTTATGGAGTTGAGTTTTGATTGGGCAAAATGGACATGGATATACTCCAAATTGGATCCAATGGCTATGACACCTTATGATCAAAAGTTCAATTTTGTAATCAATGTCAATAGATGCAATGGTCCAATATGTTATTATACACTATCTTGCATGAATCAAAATGTGGAGGCAGATTGAGCTCTTATCACACAAAGCAATGTGATCTATTGTTCAATATTTTGGCCCATCGACTATGAGATCCATTTTATCTAGAGAACAGATAAGTCACTATGGGTGCATTTGAAAGGTTTGGATCTCAAATCTGAGGGAAATCCTCAGATTTGCAATCTAAAGATCAAGAGCGGACCCTTCTCTATTCATTCTCAAATCCGAGGATCTGGCCCTATTTCCTTTTATAGGATAGAATTTCATATCTGCTCATGCCATGCTAGATCCTCGGATCAGTGATTGCACAGACAGTAGCGTCTGTGGGTTGCTGCTGTCCACGCGCAAACGGCTGACATGCCCCTGGAACACTGCATCCTGCGCGTCCAAGGGGACACCTTTTAGGTGTACTGGAGTGTTTCACCCCTTCTCCTGGAGCAGTGGTATCTGAAACACTTGGGACAAAAACCAAAAAAACAAAAGTAAAACAAAATAAAATGGAGCACCTGGGACAAAAACTCAGCTTGTCCAGGACACCTCTACAGCCCGCCAGCAGTGTTCAGACAGGATTGTTTTGCACAGTCCTGTCCCCAATCAAACGGGCTCCAACTGTCAAGATTTGCATGTCCATGTTCAAGAGAACAGCGAGGAGTGATATATGGTGACCAAGAAAAGCTCAAGGAGATGTTTGTATGTAAGGGAGAAAGCAATATAATTTTGCAAATTGTAGCTCTTTGGCTTATTTTTCAAGAATCCAAGCTGGGTGTAATCCAACTCTAATGAAATAGCAGAACTTGATCAGCTCAAACCAAGGCATGCACAAAGTAGAGATGCAGGCCTAGCTGTTGGGAATGGAATCAATGATTGACACCATGGGATCAAAGGGCATGGGGGTCTCCAAAATTAGAAGCAATAAATAAAAAGCAACAGACATTGTCAATCATTGATGTTTTCTTAAAAGCATCAGTTGCCCATCGGGGTTGAACTTGAGTGCAATAGGGTTGAACACAACATCGCTTCTAGGATACAACCAAGCATGCACCTCACGTGCAATATGAACCACTCCTAGCATTGAGATGGCCAGTAACCACACATGGCTACCCTAAACACCTTCAAGAAAAATGACAGTAAAAGACAGACAAAGACAGAGTAGAGAAAGGCTAAGCCAGCTGTAGACCCCAGCAGAACAGTCTAGATGACTATTTGCATGGGCTCATAAAGGCCAAAGGGGTAGCATAAAAAAAGGTTTAAATGGCCACCCACAACAAGTTGCATTCATCCACTCGCCATCCCAACATACCAAAGATGTTGAGGCTAGCCGTTAATGGCTAGGTGTCACTCCCCAAATAGGTCACAAATGACCTTTGACTATCCTAGTCAACCACCAAAGAGTTTGGAAAAAATTAAAGTTTTTTAAAAAGTTTTATGAGGTACAAAATTGTCCAAAATAAAGTGATAAAAGATTTGTCAAAGTCAAACAAAGACCACAACCAAGACCAAACTGAACCGAGCTAGATTAAGCCGAATCTGAATCTAAGTTTAAGTCCAAAGCCAAATCCAAATCCAAATTCAAGTCCTAAGCCAAAGCCAAATTCAAGTCCAAGGCCAAAGCCAAAGCCAAAGCCAAAGCCAAATCAAAATCAAAGTCCAAGTCTAAAACCAAATTCAAAGCCAAATCCAAGTCCTAAACTAGAGTTGTCATTATATATATTATTTCATGATTTATATATAATAGTTTGGCTATCATAGTGAATCACTATAGGGGCCAGGGTTTTCTACCAATAGAATCTCAATTAAAAGATTTTTGAGTCATTCAACTTTCATATTAGCAAATGCTAGTATTATAAGCTCAACTTTCATAATGGATTGGGTTATGATGGTTTACTTCTTGCTGAGGATATTGCTCCACCTATATGCTTGTGGACATGCAATTATTCTTATCCAAATTTCAAACCGTATTGTTATACCCCTCAAGGTTAGTGAGTTTTTCCATATAAAATAATTTATAATCCAATGTCTCTTTAAGGTATTTGAGGACACTAAAGATTGCATCCCAATGTTCAAGTCCAGGATTGCTAGTATAGTGGTTTAATTTTCTTATACAAAATGTTATATTTAGTCTAGTTTCATTCATAACATAGATAAGACTATCAATAATACTGCATACTCAAGTTAAGAAATACATCTTCTAGTGTATTTAGATAATTTAACATAAGGAACAAATAGAGTATCAACAACCTTGCAATTAAAACAATCAATTTTTTTAAGTAATTTTTTAATATAATATAATTGAGTCAAATTGTATCCATACTCATGTCTAATAAGTTTGATATAAAGAATCAGATCAGCAACCCCCATATCTTTCATATCAATGACAAGAATTTCTTGGTATCATTTATGCATTATATACTATTATTAAATATTAACATGTCATATACATATAAGCAAATTATAACAATGTTTTTATGATCAACCTTAGTATAAATGCATTTTTTATATTCAAGGATGCTAACCCCATAGCCAAAAATTACTTGGTTAATTTTTTTATGCCATTGTTTTAAAGCTTGTTTAATCTTTATAACAATTTAAATAGTTTGCAAACTTTGTTTTCTTGACTAGAAACTACAAAACCTTCAAGTTGTTGATGTAAATATCTTATTCTATATTGTTATTTAAAAAATAAGTTTTAACATCCATTTGATGAGTTTCAAGCTTGAAAATTGAAGCTAAAACTATAAGAACTCTGATAGAATTAATTCTAGATATTGGAGCATACATGTCACAATAGTCTCTTATATTTTTTTTTTAGTTTTTTTCTACTAATCTCGCTTTAAATTTATCAATTGATACATTGACTCTTTTTTTTTGTAATTTTATTTACAATCAAGTAGTTTAAAAATGAGCGGTAAATCTGCCAAAACCCATGTTTTATTTTCAAGAATAAAATTACTTTTACTTTGAATAACTTCTTTCCAAGAGGCAGCATCAGGTGAGGACATAGTTTCAGAAAAGGTTAATGGATCTTTATCAATCACGTAGAGATAAAAATTTGTCACATAATCCTTTTGTTTTCTAATTCTCTTACTTTTTCTATTTCTAAGTTTTCTAGCTCCAAAACATGATTTTTGAATATACGTTCATGAAAAGCATTGAGAGAAGAAAGATTTTATGAATTTATAAAAGTTAAATCTTTTTTAAATTCAATTTGTACATATTCACAAATTACTTTAATTTCTATGTTCATAAATATATATGATTTGTTGTTGTAAGAATAACCAATAAAAATACGTGTTAGTTTTAGGTTCTAATTTAGTTTATTTAAATTCATTGAATCTGACATAAGCAATACAACTTCAAACCTTAAGATAACTTAAATTTGATTTTTTTATAATTCATAAAGAATAACATCTAATTTCAAGTAAGATACACAATTTAACATATAACATGCATTAAGTAAAGCTTCTGATCCTCATAAATTAATTCAATACCAGAACTAATAAGCATTGCATTCATCAAATCAATTAAAATTTTATTTTTATATTCTGCAACACCATTATGCTAAAGAGTTTAGGGTATGAGATCAAGAATTTTAGAACTTCTTTCTACTCCATGAAAAGGCTTTTTAAATTTTTTTGCTTAAATACACACATCACATTTCTTATAATAATCATATTTGCATACATGAATTAAGCATAAATTACTTATTTTCTTACTATAACTAAAATGCAAATGACTAAGTCTAGCATGCCATACTTCAAAAGAGTCAAACAAGTAAGCATAAACATAAATTGTCTTATTGATCACATTTAGTTTGAATAGGTCATCAAAAACAAAAATTTTACCAATAAATGCATGGTTCTTTGACAATATTAAATTGTTGGATTCAAATACAAGTTTAAAACCATGTGTGGTTAGTAGGAAGGGAAGGCTAATACAAGGTTCTTAGTCACGGTGGGTATATGATATACATAAGACATTTTTCAGATATGAATTGGAGTTTCAAAGTCCTTTTTCTTTCAACCTTCACAGGATAATAGTCTCTCATGTAGACTTGATTTATCTTTTCCCATAAATTAGAGCACCGGTTCACGGAGGATGATACAAGTTCGGCGACGAGGCAGAGCGATCATTCTGTGCAATGCCTGTCGGGTGCGGTATAAGTCCGGTTTATTGTTGCCGGAATACCGCCCGACATAGATCATTTTTTTATTTTTATTTTTAATTTAGCGACGAATAATGTCTGTCGCTAATCTGTCGCAAATTAGTGACAGAATTAACGACAGTTAAGTTTTTCCGCTAATTAGCGAGCAAAAAATCGCGATGGCCTCTATCTATCGCTAATCCGTCGCTAAACAGTTTAGCGACGGCTTAGCGACGGATTAACGATGGATATAAGTCGTCGCTAATCCACGATTTTCTTGTAGTGTTAGTTCAAAAAACTATAAATTTTGAGTCAAACAAGAATATATTCTAGTGCATTTTATATGCTTAGTGGCATAGTCACAAACCCCATTTTCAGCAAAATATATGCAAGGAAAAATCACCTGATATTTTCAAAATATGGATTTTCTTGAGAAACTAGCAGCGCGCATATATATATATATATATATATATATATATATATATATATATGTGTGTGTGTGTGTGTGTGTGTTGTTACTTAGATCTAAGTTCCAAAAGCAAAATCTAACCATTGGATCATACTTAGCATATTCCATTTAATATTTGCATGTGTTAAAGTTTTATACCATTTTCAACCATTTTTTTTTTCATGCATTGTGAGCCATTGATTTTTACCATCTCAAAAATGAAATCCTATGTACTAAACATGATAAAACCTAATATACTAAATAAATCTTGCTAAATACATATGTAAGGTTATATTTATCATTTGGTGGCGAGATCTCTGCAAACAATAGTGTTACCACCATAAGCTATCATGGTACATAACCATCATATATTTTTCCTATATATATAATATATAAATAATAAAAAATTACAAAAAAATATTTTTAGTATGTTAATATCCCATTAAAATTGCATGAGAATATGATATTTCTAATTTTTTCTTGAAAATTGTCACATTTTTAATGTCAAAATAATGACATTAAAAAACATCACATCAAAGTCATGATATTTTCAAAATATCAGTGATATGTGTTAGCTGGTGAAGGATTTTTTTTTTTTATGACAAAGAACCATCGCCAAAGTGTGAAAAAAACTGGGAGCCCCCCCCCCCCCCCCCTCACCTTGCCTTACTTGGCCCACCTCTAAAAGCTATGGATACACCCGTGCCATTTGTCCTTTTAAAAGGGGATGTAGCTCGGATGGTAGAGCACTCGCTTGGCTGGTGAAGGAATTGATTAATGAATTATTTAACTATAGGGCCCAATGAGATTGCTAGATCTCAAGTCGCACTAGGAGGGGTCTCGTGTTCGAATCCAGTTTGGATGTTGGCATTACTGAATCAGATCTAATTAGACTTAAGTTGGACATAGACTCAGAAGAAGAAGCTAAAACTGAATCCAGGTCCAACTAGCTCAAATAGCTAATCAAATATAAGATTTACATGTATTCAGCTGCGGATATCCATATCCATCAGATTCAGATCTGATGTGATACTTTATACCAAATCCAGATCTGTTTAGTAACCCCACTAAATGGTCCGACCCAATTCCAAACAGTTGACATCCTTCCATGATTCCATGGGACTAATTTTCATTACCATGCACGTACCAAACATGCCGTAACTTAGCTTAAGATTGTGAAAAACTATGTCACAGGGAAATGCCATTTCGGTGGTGTATCCCTGGTGACACGAGCGGACACAAAAACAAGGACACCAACCCGTACAGACAATATTTAATATTTTTAATTTTTAAAATAGTATTTTAATAAAAATGTATTTTTTAACATTAAAATATAAAATAGTTTTATTGATTAAAAAATTATGTATCCTTGTATCCTATTTTCCAAAAAAAAAAGAAATTGAACTTGCAAGTTTGACTTGCATCACGCATCCTCCTGTTCACGTGTCTTTGTGATGTACGTGAAAAATAAACAAACATAAAAATTGTTATTGACTCGATTAGATTCAGTCAAAAAATTGACCGAACCAGAGAATCCGATTCACTTGGAAACCAATTCGGATAATGAAACAGCATAAGAGTATCTTTGGTCATTGAATGGGAACCGTAAACCTGATTTATAGGAATATCCCCTTTCCTCTCTACCAGCATTGCAAATATTCTTACTCTCTCTCTCTCTCTCTCTCTCTCTCTCTCTCTCTCAATGGAGACGATGGGCACTCTTAAGGGTTCTCCCATCTTCACTCCCTTCACATTTCCGAAGCTTGTAGCGCCCAAAAACGTCTTCTCCCTTCCAATTTACGAGCACCCATCTCCATCTTTAGCCTTTTCTGCCAGTAGATTCTGTCTATATGCCAAGAAAAAGAATACCCAAATCGAACAATCCATCGTGGTAGAGGATGAGTATGAAGAAGTACGAGATGAGTATGTAGAAGAAGAAGAATTCGTTAGTGGTAAGCATATGGTTTTCTGGAGTTTGTTTATTCATAATTGTTGTTTGTTTGTCAGTTCTTTCGTTTTTAGTAGTTTGGTCTTACAAATATTGTGTTAGTGTTGAACTTGGTCTTGGGACAACTCTATACGATCAATTTGTTCATGAGTTGTATGTTAGAAGCTAGTGTTTCATCTGGGATGGGTGTTCAAAAGTATTGCTAGTCACTCTTCTCCTGTGCCATATAAGAATTTGATTGACCATGAGTCCTTTTTCCTTTGAATATGTTGATTTTGATTCAATTAGTTGGAGAACATTGAATTTGGGATATGATGATTAGTTTGGTGGATTTCTGATGTAGCGATTCAGGAAGATCGTTCCTGAAACCTACAGATTTGATACCCGAGCGCAGCTAGACGCTAATCTATCTAAGAATATCTAGGAAAATGCAGGAAATTAAAAGGAAACGCAAGAAAAAGTGAAATTTAACTGGACATCAGTAGAACTAGAAATTATCTCATCAACTCTGCTCCCTAACTCCTAGGTCTTTCATCTTTTTATAGATGAAAGCTTCTAATCCTAACAAATTACAACTTCTTAATTGGATAAGCACTGCATAATCTTGATAAATCTTCTAAAATCTTATCCTATCATAATGTGGAACTAACATAATGATCCAAAATCCAAATACAAATAGAACCAAATGAGAAAATAGAAAGTGAGACCCAAGTAGACTATGTGGACCCTAATCTATCCCGCTCCACTCCTGCATTAATTTCCCATGCTTGATCCCTCATGAAGGATGCCCCACTTTTTGGTGTCGAATGGGATTTGGCAAGTTAGTAGCGTTAGGATTATGGTTCTGTCATAAATCAGGATAAGTATGCATTGGGGAGACAGTCCGGGTGCTCACCTATGGTTGTAAACATGGACATTAACCATAGAGAGTCCTTTTTTATCTGGGTGTTAGTATATGCTTGAAAACAAGGAGTGACGTGCTTGTGTCATAAACAATATTGTAATAAGTGTATCTTAACATGTATGATAAGGGTCTGAGATACAGATTTTGTCATAATTTATTATATCATGGTGTAAGATACGGGAACAATGAAGAATCTGAAATCTAGAAAGAGAAAAGGAAAAGGAAAAACGGAAAAATCATAAAAAACTATTAAGTGAGGGGTAATGATGCTGCTTGATAATCAAGAAACCAAAATTTAGATATAAAAAATGAGAACCTAGGCATCATTTTCAGAGTATTTGATTATAAAGAAAACGATAAACACATGCAAGAAAAATGTAAATAAATAAGATTAGTTATGGTGCTGGATGGTGAATCCATAATAAGTAAGAATACTATGTTAATTATAATTTTTACATTAGAGATAATTAAATTTTATGAACATAACCATAAAGATGAACAAAAAGTGAAATTCAGGTCACATGAAGAAAATGGGTAATCAAACTATAATGACATCCGATATCAAGATTCAAAGGGTATAATAACTGATGGAGAGAGGTCCTTTTGTTTTTATGGTTTTGCTAACGGAATCAATAGGATCATAATAAAACCTTTTTTTTAAGGAAAAATATTCAGATTGATATGATAAAAGATACAGCGTTAATATCCAATGCAAAAAAAGGTGATGAGTTGTCACCCAAATCAGAGATGCAGCTTACAGATCATCGCAGAAAACCAGGTACGTCAATTCCCATGAAGGAAAGACATAGAAGCAGCTCACGCTTGACCGCTTCAATAAGTATGTAAACACTTATTGGAGTCTCTGAGTGACGGCAGTTGTTCCGGTGGAGCCACACATGTCGCCATAAGATTAGCACAAAACAACGCCATATGTGCAAGAGCTTGGCGCCAAATTGATACATGTGGGGTGCAATAATGTCAGTTTGAAGGTCGCTTGGCGTATTCCAATTAGTTGCAGCACATTGCCAAATCCTTGCCATAGTGACAAATATCGCGAGATTTATGAAAATCTCGCAATAATATCGCGAGATTTATGAAAATCTCGCGAAAATATCGCGAGAAATTGCCTAAAATTTTAAAAGGCAATTTCTCGCGAGATTTTTAAAATATCGCGAGATTTATGAAAAAACATAAATACCACGATTTAAACGCGATATTTACATTTTAAATGGCTATTTATCCCGAAAAAATCATGTATTTTTATTTTAAAATATTTTTTATAAAAAATATTTTTTATATTTTTTAATTAATTTTTTTATTGTTGAGATTTTTCCGAAAAAAATGCAAGATTTATGATTTTTTTCGATTTCTCGCGAGTTTTTGAAAAACGAGAAATTGCCGATAAAAACGTTTGTCACTATGATCCTTGCGAAACACTCCTTGGTAAGAGAACATGACCAAAAAATATGGAAAAGATGATTCTTCATGTATTCGGCAAAACGAACATTGGCTAGGCAAGCTGAAACCTCTTCTTTTGACTTTTTTTCCTTATTAAGCTTGATGTTCCATAGTAAAACCTTATTTATGCAACAAATGTTGCCAAGCGAAAGAAGAATTATAGAAGAATTTCCCATATGGAATTGCCCTTATTTATGTAACTTGTTGCCTTTACAGCAGACATGCATACATAAATAGGACACTAAGTGTAAAACTCACAATTTTTTTATGTTTTACGAGAAATAACATTGAATTAAGCCTAAAATATTATTTGAGATTAAAATGAGAATTTATTTATAATTCAAAAATTTATTATGATTCAAAATAAATTTTCAGTGAAGAATTTATTCTGAATCACGGTTTCGATTTTCAATCAGATTTGAATTTGAATTTGTATTTAATAAATATGTCTCGAATATTATAATTAGATTTGAGTTTGATTCGAATCTAAATTAATACTTAACTGAATGTTAATTCAAGTTTGAAATATATAATAATTTATATATTTTGTTGAATTTTAATTTGAATTTGAAACCTTCGATTGAATCTAGAAATAATACCTGTGAATTCTTTAGGATATTTTTAATGAATAAAATAATAATGATGATGAATTTTACGAGAAAGAAGTATAAAATGTAAATTATTCTAAAATGAAATATAAGAAACATCCTATGAAAAAATAAAGTTGATTCAAGTTGATTTAAGTGAAACTCACATTCAGAATCGAATTTCTGAAAAAGATAAAATTTAATAAAATAACTTATAAATTTTATCAAAATAAAGTCGAATGTGATTTCAGACGAATTTAGGATAACTTGATATATATCTAATGTGAATTCTATAAATTTGAATTTAGTTTGAAATCTAATATACAAAACAAAAATAAAATCAAATATTCAAAACGACAACAGGTTCTGCCGACCCTGGTAGAAATTGTTTTCAAAATGCATTTTTGAGAAAACGATATTTTTAGAAGAGAAACTTCATAATGATAATTTGACTTAAGTATTGTGCTATAGGGTTTTTGGGATTTTAAAAAAAATCTTGAGTATGAGAAAATACCCCTACACGCCCAAGGGTCTCATCAACCCTATTGAGTTTCGAATTTTTCAAAAATTATTTATGAAGAATTTGAATTAACCCCTTAATGAATATTTAAAATAAATAATTTAGATATATGAGAGTTCAAAAATTTATAAATGGAATTTAATGATGTTTAAGCTTAGTTTAAATTTCATTTGTTGACATTTTATATAATTTCACATTTGAATTTTTATAAATTTTTTTT
This sequence comes from Nuphar pumila, assembly GCF_984573655.1. Classification (NCBI taxonomy): domain Eukaryota; kingdom Viridiplantae; phylum Streptophyta; class Magnoliopsida; order Nymphaeales; family Nymphaeaceae; genus Nuphar; species Nuphar pumila. Next base: position 87,815,046 of record NC_143262.1, read on the forward strand.
TGAATTTGATTTGAATTAATTTAAAATTTATTTAGTGGAATGAAACTTGTGATTTAACCAAAATTTCTAAACTTTTAGGAGTCCATAGGTGGGCCATCCCATCCTATGTGGCACTCCATTTTAACTTTTAAAAAGATACAATAAAAACAAACTTTAAAATCAAGTTTAAATTAAAATTTACCTAATTCCAAGGCAAGTTTCGAAAAGTCAAAACTTTCTTTATTTCAAATTAAGGCCTTCCATGAGAGGGGCATCCTTTCCTAGATGATTCTAGGGGGGGGGGGGTGAAAATATCTCAAAAAAGAGATAAAGTGTGCGATAAGCACAACACCACCAATGTGCACAAATGCACAAGAACACTTAGAACAAATGTACACGAATGTACAATAAAGAAACTCAAATGCACAAAGGCATACAAAATATAAAGAATTTTATTGAGAAGAATGGAGAACAAAAGCTCCAAGAAGTGAAGTTTTACAAAGGGGGAACTCCCCTATTTATAAGAAGCAAGGAGCCTTGGAGGGGCTCCACTAGCTGTTGGAGCCCCTCCAACGGTTAGAATTCTAACCGTTGGAGAGGCTCAACAACTAGTGTTGAGCCCCCTCCAAGTTGACTTTGAGTCAACAAAAAGAAAAAAAAAAAATGAAGAGAAAAAAAGAAGTAGAAATACAAAAAATATTACAACATATTCATAATTATGAATATGCGCAAAAGGAAAGGAAATGACTAAAATACCCTTGCGGGTTTTACGAGAAAAAAAGGAAACATATATATTTACATATATATATAAAGATAGATACATATACATATATACATCATGTATATATGTATATGTATCTCTCTTTATATATATATGTAAATATTTACATAAGAGAGATACATTTTAAGAGGGGGGGGGGGTGGCTGGATTAAAAAGAATAATAGCAAATATGGAAAAAAGGAAAGAAAAAGAATAAACATTGACTAGTCAACTTGCTTGCCAAGCAAGCAAGTTGACATTTTCAACTTAAAAAGGGGTTTGGACCATATAGGTAGGGGGTTCTATGCTCTACTTGTAGAACAGAATTCGTGGGCACGAATTCCATCGATTTTTCATAAGTATAGACCCTAAACTATGCCTCCCACACGTGGGTTGGGCTTAGGGCTATCAAAGTATGCGATTAAAAGGGGTTTTCGCCCCTCTAAAAATCATATTCTCCTAAAAACCGATTTCTCATAAAATAAACCGTAAAAAATTTGAAATACATGAGTTATCTAGTTATTTTTCTACAAATTTCGATTTAGGTTAGTAGATCATGTTAATATAGATGTTCTGTAAAAATTTGAATTATTTCTATGGTCGAATTCTTTAGAAATTTTGTATTTTGTGTTGTCAGGTTTCTAAGAAAAAAATTTGGTAAATTTAGTAAAAACCATGATATGTCTAATTAGTTTCATGCAAAATTTAATTGTAAATTGTAGTGTATGTGCATACTGATATTTTGAAATTATTGCATGATTTTTTGAATTTTTATTCGTAGAAAAATTGCGTGATTTACTTATGTTATTGTGAAATTTACCAAAATTATTTCTGAGAAAATAAGCCCTATGAGAGTCGGGTCTATTTCTGGCCAAACAGCTACGCAAATAAGATTTGTCCATTGTAGTATATTTTAGTTTAGTGTATTTAAAATTTCATAACTTTTTTTGCTTAGTTTGTGTATAAAAAATCGAAAATATGAATTCGAGTGACCCGTTTTGGCCCACCCGAATGTATATACCCGATATTACTGGTTTTTGGCCTGACATCCGATCGGTAAATCGTTTGTATCTCCCTCGTCCGAAGGAGTTTAGAAAGCTAACAAAATTTTACATCTACTATAAAATTTTGAGCTATGTTGATGGACTGTGCACTGTTATGTGACAGTCGGAATAAAAAAGTATCGGTCTACACCAAAACGTTTGTAACTCCCTCATACAGATGATTTTTTACGGAATTGTTTGCGGCATTAGAAAGCTGATAAAATTTCTTACAAACTTTGAAAAATTCAGCTCTGACCATCAACTGAATTTTTTTTTGCAGTCTCTGTAAGAGCCGGACAAAGTTGAGTTTTTACGAGATAGGAATCTGGTTTCAATCTCAGCTAGTTATTTGTTTCAAAACTATACGTATGAATGCATGATGTTTCGAATGGATATTTATCTGCTATGAACTGTTATGAGTATGGGTTTGCTGCAGGAAATTGAAGTGTCCACTCTTGGGACACTAATTGATAAAAATATTAAGGCACAAGCGTGCCTGTGGCCTATATTGAGTGGTTGGACCAAAGTGTCCATTATGTGTAATGAATGTGAATGTCGTATATTAATGAACATGCTGCAAATCCTTACGTATGACTGTCATGTACATGATATGAATGATGTGAATGAATGGATGCATCTAGTGTCTAAAGAAACTTCATTTCCTTGTCACGCATTCATGCACAATTTTGAAAGGAATGAAACACGTGCTATGTTCTCGAACCAAAGGTTTCGAAAATGCATCCTTAGGCCCTAAAGTGGCTGAATTTATTGAATGAGATTGCTAAATGGATACTGCATGTAAACAAATAACTAAAGGTTAAACATGTGACATTAAATGACTGATACTCACTAAGAGAAGGTGAGTGATACTAATCTGGCTTTGTGGGTATTGTTTTAAGTATGAAAGGTTACCCCTCCCCAACCACGAAGATAGGGGAACCCTCCACATTAGACTACAACGTTGAGGATATAAAATCTCATGAGTAAAGTCCGATGCATCAGGATGGTAGTGTGAGAACTTTTCTCGCTCTTTGCATCCCTTATTTGGCACCGGTGAATGGTACCTGGCCAGGATAAAAGCTATTCCTTGATTGAAAACACTACCTGCACCCCGACCTTGACCTAGGACTTCTGCTTGTGTTTGTACCCATAGAGTTCTGTTAAAAACTGTAACCTAAATGATTGTGCATTAGATAGGCATGACATGCATCATATAAGAAAGAAAAGATAATTAAAGATAAGAATTAATTCATGCATATGAATGACTTTTGCATTGGTAAGTACATGTATTTTACTTGCTTAAGTTTGAATGAATAATGCATATTTGTTATTTTTTTAATAGAATGCTTACTTGAAATGTTGAAATGTGTGTTGAATTCTTCTATATTTAATTTGATTAGGTGTATGAAAAGTTTGATGAAATTCCTGCTTACGTATTTTGATTCACTTGTTTAGCATAACTCTATCCTACTGAGACAATGTTTGTCTGACCCTATGAATTTTAATATTTTCAGAAAGTGAGTGAACTCATGTGTGATGGCGTGAGGTTGCGACATGAACCAAGCCATACCTTTCTCAAACCTCCGACATTTTGGATTGAGAGCAATTCTAATTGCTCCTGACTCTAATATTTTTAATTCATTTGTTAATTGGATGTTTGTAATTAATTTTGGGCAATTATGGATTGTTAAATTCAATTTATGAATGCTTTATTTCCAATTTGAATGTTGTATGGTTATAAATGTATATAAGAAGTAGCACGCTAAGTTTTGGTCCTGATAGATTTTTTCGTTGTTATTTTGCTAAAATGATTAAAAGTATTTAACTTTTTTTTTGCCATTTTTAGGATTTAAAAATTGAAGTGTTACACTAAGTCATGTTAGTTCCTTATATGTTGGATTTGGGTTTTAGATCCAGATCCAGTTAATATTATCTCTTAATAACTTCCCTCAAGTTGTGCATGGTAATAATCACTATGGACAACTTGTACTTCGAGTACCAAAACCATTGCTTTGTCAAACCTGTCACTCCCAACTCATTGGCTTAGAAAACCAAATAGCAGATCTCTTCACAAAAGGCTTGACGGTTTTGGTACTTAAAGTCCAAGTTGTCCATATTGATTACCATGCATAACTTAAGGGAGGCTATTAAGAGATAACATTAGCTGGATTTGGATATTAAATCTAGATCCATATTTAATATCTAGATCCATCATATAGGGAACGGACCAGAGTTACCAGTCGAGGAAGCGGGAGCAGGAAGCAAGGCACTTTCAAAAATTTAGGAAGCGGGGAAGTGGGGGACCACTTAGAAGAAAATTATGAACCGTCTCGGAAGCGACCTAGGAAGCGAACCAGAAGCGAGGGGGAAGCGAAAAAAATGAAAAAATGGAGAAGCGTGGGGGAAGTGCGCTTCCCATAAATGAGAAGCGCGTTTCCCATAAATGGGAAGTGTGTTTCCCATAAATGGGAAGCGCATTTCCCATAAAAGGGGGACGCTTCCCCACGCGTTTCGGAAGCGCGACGTTTCGTGCTTCTGAAGCGTGTATCGGGGAACCGCGCTTCCCCATATGCCTAGGCGCTTCTGGTAACTCCGGAACAGACATTACTTAGTGTTTTATTTATATATGATTGTCTACTGCAGAGGCAGCGAGTTGCTTTGTCTATTGCAAAGGCAGAATATATGGTTATGACTCGGGCTACTGCTGAAATCATATGGATTAGATGGCTCCTGAAAGAGCTGGGAGTGAGTCCCGGAGAAGACACTTCTATACTGTGACAATATGAGTGCTATTCATATTGCCAAGAATCCCGAGTTTCATGAGTGAACGAAATATACTGAGATTGATTGTCACTTCACCAGAAGCGCCTGTGGATGGAGATATAGCTCTAGAGCATGTTGGCACAAAAGAGAAAATTGCAGCTGATTTTACTAAGAGTTTAACCCCATTACACTTTCAATCATTTCTTTTCAAACTTTGGATGATTCCTCTTGCATCATCTCAAGTTTGAGGGGGAGTGTTGAACAATGTAATATAGTGGCATCAAGCGTGTCACTAGCTATTTGTACTACCCCCACTAAGTGTGCATATCATTATTCTTTAGAGGTATTTATGTAATCTATAAGTAGGATGTAGTCAACTGTTTTTGTCATTTAGTGGAGTAGAGGGGATCAACCCCTATGTGTTGTATCTTTTTCAGTTTTCTTGCTAATGAAGTTTGGTGTTCCTCTTATTTCTTCTTGCCTCTTTCTTGTTCATCCATGTGCATGAAATCTTGAATAGCATGCACGCATGCAGGTGGTGCACACATGCACATATACCCACATATATCATGTTCTGGAAGCAAGCATTCAAGGAAGTGATTTTTCTGAGGCACTATTGGAAATTCTAGTAGTGGTGTTTGAAGTTATTCCACATAATCTTGTTTTTCAACATAGATTATGTATTTACTAAACACAACAATCTCATTACTTCTGCTAGTTGAATATAAAAAGAAAAGAAAAAAGCAAGCAATTCAATGTGTGACTGCTTTGTTTTTTTATTTGGTGGGATATGCTTCTCAATCTTGATTCTTCTGTATCACCTTCAATTGGTTTCTTTATCCTGCATGCTCCTATGTTGGCCTCAGGCTCTGTGAATTGATGAAATTATTGGTAGACGTGTCTGTGTTAGACCAGGATTTTATTGTGATAAGTTTTGTTGTAACTGCTTAGATGTTCATATACAGTTTGGCCTTGTATCATGCAGTATCAGGCAGACCATTTGTTTGGGGGTCAAATGTTGCATTTCCTTATGTATCATATAATGTTGGGCTGCTTCCTTATTCCTTTTTTTTTACTTGGAGAAACCACCCCAGGATCGTAGACCTAGTTGTGCTGGCTCTGCCTGCCGTACTTACGGTCGCTGTCCTGGCGGTGTAAAACTCCGAGGGCTTACCCCTTGCCCCCAGGGAGTCACCATGCTTTGGCTTGCGCAGGGGGTGACGCTGCTTTCTTATTCCTGCAACTCAATTTTAAAGGGATTTACTTTGTATTTGCTACTTTTAAAATACTTTGTTTTAGTTCAATGCAAAATCATTAGTATTGGGATTTCTGGCAGACATGACATCCTTCTTTGATGTAGGTATCTTTTCAGAAGATGATGATGTTTTCAACTTTGAGGAGGATGCTGAACCATCTGTAAGTTATTTAATATTTAGTTGCATTACCAAAGTCGGCAAAGTTTAGCTTTTAGTGAACCTCAAAGTTTGCTTCATTTTTAAGGTGGGGGATGGAGTTGGAGGTGGTGGGATTGTCATTGGTGATGCACAGTGGGAAAAAGAAGCATTGTCTATAGCAAAAGAGGTTGTGCTTTCATTTGACGGTGACTTGCAAATATATGCTTTTAAGACATCCCCCAATTTATTAATTCAAGTAAGAATCGAGAGACTAACTAATAAGTAAGTATCCTTCTCTGTATCTAACCAGCATATGCACTTTTTTTTATATTTACATGGAGAAACCGCCCCCAGGATCAGAGACCGAGCCACGCTGGCTCTGCCTGTCGTACTTATGATCACTGTCTTGGAAGTGTAAAACTACGTGGGCTTACCCCTTGCCCCCAGGGAGTCACCACGCTTTGGCTTGCGCAAGGAGTGACACCCATGGGATTTGAACCTAGACCGCCTGCTTGGTGCCCTAGGCCCCATCACACTATGCCAAACCCCTTTGGGGCAGCATATGCACTTACATGTCTTTATTCTGGATATCTAGTTATATCAACTTATCATTCATTCTAGACACAATTCATGATGCAATGTTTTATATATTAACCAGTGGTTTCTTTTTACTAGCTACAACTTCAGGACTAAGTCACATGTTGACACCCGAGTTATGCCTATTTCATGTTCAAGTGCTTGAAGTATCAAAAACTCAAATAACAGCCTGACTTTTCCAGGAAATAGCTCAAACAGGTGCTTCTGTTCATGTCTGCTAATGGAACTAAGCTTGTTGGTTAACTACCCTCTAGTTGATTAAAAAAATGACAATCTTATTCTATCATTTTTTCTCTCCTCCAAACTCCATGAGTACCCAAACTAGCTGGTTATTTTCTATCATGAGGGGTTTACTTCTATCATGAATTTCCATATGGCCTTCTCTTGCAATCTTTTCATGTGGACAAATTGAAACTTCATGGACAAGGATGTGCAATAACTTCTCTGCTATATGATTATGCTGAAGTGTGTATTTCTTTGATACTGCTTCCTGTAGGTCTGGTTCTCCTAGTATGGATGACATTGAAGCTTTTTCTTCTGCATATAGAGCACGTCTGGACGATGCTGAGCGCACTGGAGCTGTTCCAGAAAATATATCTCTAGAGGTAGTTTCTGTACCATTAACTTTGGTAATCATTTCATGATCTGCTAGGTTAAACTCTTTTGTCTACGTTCTTGGTGCTTAAGGTTTTTTATGATTCATTTTTGCTGGTTAGGAATAGAATAGTAAGTTTTTTTCTTGTTTAGAAGATTGATTGCAAACTAGAGATTGAAATATATGGAAGTATTTTCTCGATAGTGTAGATAATACACCTTGAATTTAATAAAGCAACAATTTAAGAATGACAAAAACAATCCAGAATCTTTTGCCTCTAAAATTTCAGAAAAATGGTTTAAGTTATGTAAACTGCATTTATTTCTCCTTGGATTTAGGCCCTCTTAAGTCTGACAACTTCGTTTAGCCAAGTACAATTGTTTCTCTCTTATATACTCCCATCAAACTGATTCTCTCTTGGTGATGGGAACACTAGCCAAGGAGACAAGTGGGAAAACTTGGTATAACTCAAGGGAAGCTAGATTGAAGGAAGTGATTGTATGCTGAGCTAAGAAACTTTGTTGGTGTCATCTTGGCTCTGTCTTTCTCTCTTGGCCTGAGAATAGTCAAATTTTGTTACCTAGTGATCATCTGCTTGTTATAATAAATTTTCTTCTTTTTGCAGAAAAAGAAGAAAATTAATGTGCTATAGCAAATGCACTCAATTTTAGAAAAGTCATATCGGATGATAGGATGCAAGGTCCTTGTTTTTTCCCTCCCATAAGCAGTATTAGGTTCTTTTTTCTTCTCGTGTTCTACTGGAAAATATGAATCATCTCTCTTCCCTCTTTCTCTGCTTTTCAGCAACTGTCTCCAATTTTTAATAGGCAAGAAGCACACACGAATGATCAGAAGGCCATTTTCTAAATAGTTTTTATATTTTGTCATGCCCCACTGCAGCAAAAACATAGTGCTGGTGGTTGCTGGACTATTTTTTTAATGGTTTTTGTTGTAGCTACTGGTTCCATAAAGCACACATATACATGAAATCTAGCAATTGCATGCAAATATATTTTGGCATGTCTAACTGCAGAAAAAACAGTGTTGGTGATTGCTGGACTATTTTTTTCCAATGGTTTTGGTTGTTGCTACTGGTTCCACAAAGTAGGGCTGCACAACGAGCCCAGCTAGCTCGGACTCAACCCGTTTAAGTTCAGTTCGAACTCGTGTGAGAAAATAAATGAGCCAAGCTTGAACAAGGGTTGAAGCTCAGTTCATATAAATGAGCCCAGCTTGAACAGGTGATCAAGCTCGGTTAAGCCCGATTAGGCTCAGTTCCTTTAGTTATATGGAGATCAGTTTTCTATGTATATATTCTCTTAAGTAATGAAACAACAAAATAGGTGTTGCCTCTATGATTTACCCGCTGGCCAGTTACTCAGGAGATGGAAAGTTTGAATCCCATCCTTCATGTTGTTTAAAAAAAAAATTATATTGGAGTAGCCAGCTCAAGCCGAATCTATTCTAGCTCAAGCTCGACTCAAGATGGTTATAGACAGAGGGTGTTCAAGCTTGGCTCGAGCTTGAACACCCAAAATTTTTATAACAAGCCGAGCCAGCCCATGCTTCGAACCCAGCTCATTTGCAGCCCTACCACAAAGCACACATATACATGAAATCTAGCAATTACATACAAATCTTTACTTGAACAGCACTGGATCTTCAGGTATCCTCACCCGGCGTTGAAAGGTTGGTTCGAATTCCAGAAGAGTTGGATCGGTTCAAGGAATTACCAATGTATGTCAAATATATGAGTGAGGCACCTGGAACCAGCTCCACGATAGAGCAGGATGGTGTATTCAACCTTGACTCTGTTGAGTATGAAACAAGATTTTGCACTTGGCGCATAGCAAACATAAGAAAAAATCGAGAGAAGTTGGGGAAGGGCAGGTCATTAAGCAAAAAGCAGAAAGAGTGGCGGCTACGGATACCTTTTGACTCGCTACGGATCGTCAGATTGTCTTCTGACTTTTGAAGAATGGTGGGTTATCTTTTGATTCTTTCACTTTTCCAACTTATAATGTCCCACATGATTTTGTTTGACCGGGAATAAATGTCAATTTAGTACAGGATTGAATCATTATTTGAAATGAGGCTCTGTTTGGAAACTGCCTCTTGCGGATGAAAAAGTGTATTGCATAATGGTCATGGATTTAGCAAATCCTAAGAGTCATCTGGGAGCAAACTTTAGAATTGACTAGGGATTCTCCCACTTCCATGGTCATGTTGTTTGGGATGCAGTTTTTACCCTCATAAATGTACTGAAAAGGTCACTAGAAAGTCACCGGTGTGACCATCGGAAGTGACACTGGTGTAGCATTTGGTAATTATCAGCTCACCCTGGTAGTTTTTCCCGTTTTTTCTGGCTTCCAAACAGTTATGAAGTGAGGATTACGCACCGCTGGGTGACCTCCGATGGTCATTTTCCAAACAGATGGTCACTTTCCAAAAAGACCGTTCATTTGATTTTTAAAAGTACTTGCTGGAGACAGGAAGTAGGATATGTGTGTGCACATGCATGGGTGCATGTTTTCGCAGTCATATTTGTTTGTGTTGAAATACTGTTAGATTGGCAGTACAAGATGCCGATTAATGGCTTTCTGGAGAGTGTGGGATTGCTCATTGTGAAGTTCTGCATGGTAGTACTTTTGTGGACAGTTGATCTAGTGACGTTCTTGCACACATATTAATGCATAATTCCAAGGATTGAGTGTTTCTTTAGGCAGGGTTGTAATCATTTATATTCTAGAAAATGATTTATGGAGAATAAACTTGCTCATGCTGACAACAAGAGTGCTTTTTGTACTGAAAGCTGGTTACACGAAACACAACTATGACTAAGAATGCAGTACTAGAAGCAATCAGGCATATTGCGGCGCAGAGCTTTTTGTACTGAAAGCTGGGTTCATATTAAGATGCTCTTGCACCTCTTGCAGGTGTTGTGGTTCCAATATTCAGGAGTCATACTAGATAAAAGAAGATGACCAACTATTACCTCAATGCTGGCTGAGCATCACTGCGCAAAGTTAATTGTCGTTGGGTGTCTCTAACTTGTAAATTCATTGATTAGTTGGTTGTTCAGTTTTATGAAGTATTAAAACCACTAGTTGGGTACTCACCAATGTTGTCAGTATCGTACTGGGCCTTGAATCTTTTTGAAAATTATTCAGGTGAATTGGCCAATTCCAATTCAGAGCTGAATCAAACTGAAGCAACCAACTTTCAACCAAAAAATAACACACCACAAAAATATTAAAATAATATTTAAATTATTTAGAAATATATAAAAATATTTATAACCATTTTTAAAATTTTTGAAAAATAAACTGAATCAGCCTTGTACCTTATTGATTTCTCGCTTATACGATAGTAAGATACTAATCGGCTGATTCAGGCTGATTGGCATCGATACTGACAACACTGCTATTCACTGAAAAAAAGACCACCAGTTGTATCAATAGTAAGAACATCGGTCGGGGAATGACCCCCTTTGCGAAAACTGCATGTGTGACACACACACACACACACACACACACACACACACACACACACACAAACATATAACTTGTGAATTCAGATATATGATTACTTAATGTGAACATTTTGAAAAACCATTGGTTGTTTCAATTCTGAAATTGCCTACTGTTTGAGTACTTCGCTGCTCAGGATTGCTTGACTATTGTTGTTTGACATTTACATCGTGCAACGCCCACCAGTAAGCAGGAATGAACATCCTTGGACTTCATATAAATAGTTTATGCCCATGTTTTCTTCTTCACCAGGATTATGCCACCATTAAGGCTCTGTTTGGGAGCCGGTGGCTGGAATGATATGGGAGGGGGGTTGCTATCCGCAGATTTCACAACCTCCTCCTGCAGATGTTAAAATCCACCGTTTGGAGGGCTATCACCCCTCTCGTCTCCACTCCGATCTCCCGCTCTCGTCCCAACTCCGCAACACCAACCAGCAGAGACCGATGGGGATTTCACAAATCCCGGTTGCCGCTCTCAAAGCGGGTTCCCAAACAGAGCCTAAATAGGGTTACTGTCTTCTATTCAAATGCCACATTATGAGTTGAGGAATCTAAGCTCATGGGTCAGTTACCAAATAGCAGCATAGGTGTATCCCGTGTTGTATTGATCAGTCACTTTTTTAGCACTGTGCATGGCTGAAAGAATTAGGTTCCTATTCAGCCAACGCCATCTTAATGCTATGTAGCATCTCTCTCTCTCTCTCCTATTACTAGACCGAGCAAATATTATTCTGTTATTTTTTGTTTCTTTTGGCAAATCTAACTTTACAGATGTGATCTACATGGTGTGTCTAGTGGGATTGGCGTTCTGGTCTTCAGATTTTAATGTGTGATTAGGGTTTTGCGAAAAATATATCAATATTTTTTATTTAAAAAATAATTTTTTTTAATTGAGAAAACATGATCCAAGGGTCAATTCCTATCAAATCAACTATTTTCAACACATGAGACATGGATATGTGAAAACATAGTATATTTTGGTTAAAAAAAAACTTGATCTGAATGTCAATTCCTATCAAATGGACTATCCAAACACGTCAGCAAGGAAATATTTAAAAAAATGGAAATGTTTGTCTACATGAAATTGGTTCACATGAAACAGTTTCGTAAACACTTCAAAAAACATAATTTTTCCTTAATCTAAACCTGCAGATGTGTTTGTCACTGTTTATTTACAAAAAAGTATGCTTTGAGTCAAATTAATTTGTCCAGAAAATTTGATCTTTTTTTCATGTTTCATTGCAATATGTGCCTTTAAACTTTTGTTGCTCTAAAACCACATGTAAACTTGAAACTACTTCTAAAGTACGTTATCTACCAAGCAGATTACATCATCTGTAAGTTCTAGTTAATCAAGATGCTACATGTTTTTTTTTGCCATTTACGACAATACAAGAGATAAAACTGTTTAGGAGTTAGAACTCTCTCTCTCTCTCTCTCTCTCTCTCTCTCTCTCTCTCTATATATATATATATATATATATATATATATATATATATATATATATATATGTGTGTGTGTGTGTGTGTGTGTGTGTGTGCTAAATGAAACTTGTTATTAGATTTTCGGGTTTTTTCTAAATTCTGACTGTACTTACGGATGTGATCTATATGCTTGTTTTTATAGGAATCAGTTCTTGGAACATTTGATTTCGATTCGATGCATGGATAGGTTTTTATAAGGTTTAAAAAATCAATGGCCTGTAATTTTCATAAATTTTTGAAGATCCAAATACCATTTTTTTCATCTAAATTGCATGATTTAAGTGCTGATTTCTAGTAAATCAATCACATTGAACACATATAGGATTAAAATTGCAAAAAAAACACCAAACATCTAATAGCTTGTTTCATTTAGCACCATGCCCATTTAGCATATATATATATATATATATATATATATATATATATATATATATATATATATATATATATATATATATATATATATATATATATATATATATATATAAAGTGGTAGTTGCACAACCCTTAATTGCACTCAGCATCGTTTTTGTGCCAAAATACTTTTAGCTGTGACAAAAGTCGCTGCTAAAGGTCTTGGTGGGACTTTTAGCGGCAACTTTTTGTCACCGCAAATGGTGTTTTGGCAGCATCATTCCGGTTTTTGTTACTAGAATATGAGAACTGGAAATATAAGAACTAATGTGTGAACGGCAATTTTCATGCTTGGTTTTATATGAAGCTACTTTTAAATCATTCGATTTTGATGCATAAACAAGATTTTTTTTAAGGCTTTAAAATCAATGGCTCATAATCTTCATAAATATTCTAGCATTCAAAATTCACATTTTTTCATCAAAAATACACAATTCAATGGTTGATTTCTAGAAAATTCACCATTCCAAGCACATCTACATTGTTGGAATTGCAAAAAAAGCATTGAAAATGCCTGTAATTTTAGTTCTCATATTCTAGTCGGAGAGAGAGAGAGAGAGAGAGAGAGAGAGGAGGGGGGAGAAAGTACAACCTTGATTTGACAAATACACCTTACAGTGGGCCGCGCTTTTGAATGAAATATGGGGTCTACAGTCCATTGAATGACCTGTATTTCATGCAAAAACATGGTCCTCAAAAAGGTGACAAATCAACCTCATCGGATCTTGAAGATAATGATATAAATGGCCTTATGTGCAGTCAAAGGAACATCATTTTTGCCCCTTTTAGTGGTTATGCTTTTTGACCTGCACAAACCAATGCAGCAAGCAACCAAATGCTACAAAATGCAATAAATGTGAGCTTGCAGTTTCTTTTTTTCAGATATATTTAAATGAAGATCTGATTATTAATTTTCAAAGTTATCCTTAATGCAGTAGCATTCTTGTGATATTCTAACTGATATTATTTTCAATCTTTTTTATGATTCTAATTTACTTTGATGGCAACGAGTGGATGGGACTTTTTCAAAAGTTAAAATGCAGTTTCAATTTTTAGCTGTAAAGTTACTATTCTAGATAATGATATTTTGAGACAAGATTGTTATCCTTAATGCAGTAGCATTATTGTGATATTCTACCTTATATTATTTTCAATCTTTTTTATGATTCTAATTTACTTTGATGGCGATGAGTGGATGGGATTTTTTCAAAAAGTTAAAATGCACTTTCATTTTTTAGCTATAAAGTTACTATTCTAGATAATGATATTTTGAGACAAGATAAGATTGTTCAATTGTTTGGTCTAGAAAAAGGAAAAGAAATAAAAAAAATCCTTGGGTGCTGCACCCCATTACATGTCTATTGATCTTCTTTTGATGTAACGTAGCACAACTTTTATGAAAGTAAAAGTTATACCTTTTTTCTGAAAAATAAAAGTTATACTTGACCATTTAAAAAGGGAGAAATTAAAAGTCAAAAATTGAAATGTCACACATGTCTGTTTTTCTTTTCTTTTAACTCCGCAAGTGGCAATTAAATTTCTAAAAATATTTATTAGTCTTTTTTATTTCCTTTTTCTTTTCCATGTCAATGGGGATGGGGAGATTGGTGGAACCATAACAGTTTATTAACCCATATTGACACGACACGTCATATTACTTTTTGCCACACTATATTCAATCGTATCCAATATGAACTGCAAAAGCAATACTATTATCCAAACTTAATTTATAATGCAAATTAAAAAAAAAATGCAGACCATGTCCAACTTCAATCGTTTATCAGGAGAAAAGTTATCTTAAGTTATTGAGATGCACTCTCTACGATCTACCAGTAATTTAATTCAGTTAAACATCATTATTTTTAAATAAATTATCTATTATTTGTCTTTTCCTTTTATTTCTTTATTTTCTTGGTTAGCTTATTTTTTGTGCCTTCTGGAATTCATGAGTCACTTAACTCTGCATAGGGCTGGGAAACGAACTGAGCAGCTCGTGACTCAGCTTGATTGGGCTCGTGGTGATCTGGTGAACCGAGCCATGAGCAGCTCGTTCAGCTTAAATGAGTCAAGCCCGAACATAGTGTTCTGCTAGGGTGAGCTCATATAGATAAAGTATGTATATGTTTTACGTGTAGTATATATATTTAGTATAAGATATAAAGAGAATGCATAGAATATAAATATAAAGAGAAGGATACATGAAAATATATAAATTATGAACTATTATGTGTAATATATAAAATGTATACAATTTTAAGTGTAATATATAAACATTATATATAGAGATATAGATTCTATGTAATTATTAACATAGATTATTTTACACAAACAAGTTTGTGTTTGGAGCATCTCGTTCAGGCATGCAAGCTCCGCTCAAGTAAAAATGAAAACAAGCCGAGTTATGAGCTCGGTCAACTGCTAGACGAGCCAAGCCCAAACATTCCCCACTAGGTTCATTAATTAGGTGTGTTTATCAACCCTAACTCTGCATGTATTGAGTGTTCTCTCTCTCTCTCTCATATATATATATATATATATATATATATATATATATATATATATATATATATATATATTGGTGCTTGAGCTGTATATATGCAATGCTTTAAGGCAAACTGCAGTTGAACAAACCCCTACCAGTTACCATTGAACTATACCATTGGGTTTTGAACCTGCAATGGTCCAACACAGGCGGAGCCCCCCGTTGGTGTATATATGCAATGCTTGCTAGTGCTAATTATAGTTTTCTTTTTTTGTTTTCTATGGCATCCACTAGACACAATATACATTGATTTGTCCCTATTAGGGTATTCTCTATATTTTAGATTTACATTTTACCTTGTAAACATGACTTTTTTTTTAATTTATAATTAAAAAAAACTGCACCCAGCACGAAGACCTGATCGGCTCAGCCTGTCATACCTACGGTGGACGGCTGCGTAAAACTCCAAGGCTAGGACCCAAGGGCGGCTCAAGAGAAGTTGAGGCACTAAGCAAGTTTGTATTTTCAGCATAGTAAACCTAGAAGCAGTAATTGGGAAATCAAGCAAACTTAGCATGCTTACAGTATTCCTATATGATTTATTTTTATTTTTTGTTTGAGGGTGTGGAAGGTGCTACTCATGGAGCATAATTCCAATTACCATGAAAAACAGCAAACAAGTTTTTTCTCTCAGAAAAATGTAGAACATAAAGGTAACAATTTCATTATTTACACCAACAATATAAATATAATTGATGCAATTAGACAACTTGGTATTTCATATATGACAAAGTAGTTAAAAACTTACCCAAGAGTCAAGCTGGCAAGACTATTGCTATTAATAATATGGTCTGAGCCATAATTTATAATTCTGCTCTTTTATTTTTATTTTTATTTTCAGATTCATTGACGAGTAATAATTTCACCTAGGAAAACTGTCAACAAGTAAAACAACGAGCAACGTAAATAACTCGGCTTAGAGAAATGGAAGAAATTAGATCAACAGAAAAGTATATAGAGTGAGAGTAGGACAAATGATTCCATATTCAATATGTAGGAAATATTATTATGAACTCTGAGAGAGAGAGAGAAAGAGCTCTTCACCTTTTTGAAGACGTGCAAGTTCAGATAGCATGTAGGGTAATCCTCTGTGCCTTTGTCTTAGCCATAGCGAGCTTCTGTATAAAACCCCAATACCTGAGAATGTTTGCCCTCACAAGCTATGTACTTTCAAAAGAAAGGATGTAATATCGTCTGTTAAATTATGAGATTTTTGAAAAATTGACCAAGTATTTTTTAGAGTCGATAAAAATCTTTGATTTTTAGGTGGCGTCAATTGCGTCTAGGCATAGCCCAGGACCTATTAACAAGACTTAAACGAGTCAATTAAGATTTAGTAAAACTTTTATTTTTGACCTTTAAAATTGAATGAAATATGAGTTAAATTCAAGCAAAATTCAGGTAATATATCATTAGATGTGTCTCAAAATTTTGAAAACATCGACATTTGCTAAAAAAATCAAATTTGCTAGATTACCAAAACAAACGACAATATCATTTACAAACTAAAGATTTCATAAGTTTGCATGCTATTCTGTGCTAAATGCAATGCGAAATCATATTGTATTCATGCAACAAAACAAAATATAACTGAACTACATGCAAAACAAATAAAGAGACAGGGGAGGAAGAAGCAAACCTCACAATTTGCCTCCGACAAAGGGGGTTGAGAAGAAGATGCATTCTTTCTGCGAGCTGCACGTGCCTCCGACGATGGAGACAAGAAGAAACCGGCGATGACAAGGGCAAGAAGTAAAGAATAAAATAAGAAGAAGAAGGAAGAACATAGGAAGAAAACCGGCCAAGGATTGAAAAGGAGGAAGAAGAGAGAAGATAGAGAGAAAGGAAGAGGTTGGGCATGAATCCCTAGAGGAAGACACCCAGTTCTTCTTTAAAATTATTATTTATACTAAAAAAATCTAGGTTAAATGAAAATTTCTAAAAACTACCACTAATGTTTCAAAAATTCTCAAAACCATACTTCTAAAAATATATTTCAGAAAAAAGGACATTCCTAAACACATAAAACTATTAATTGGAAACTCCTAAACTAATTAAAACATTGTAAAAGATGCAGGGTGTGTTTGAAATTGGCGTTTTCCCCTTATTTTTTATTTTAAAGCAGTTTCTTGAAAGACATTGACAAGGGTTTTTGATGCATTTTTTGGACAGATCATGCATATATATATATATATATATATATATATATATATAATGCAAAAACTATGCATGATCACTGTTGAAGACCTGCGATGAGACTGTGATTAAATATTGTTTTCAAGACATGCATATATGTAGAAATCGTTGGCTATTATATAAAAGAAAAAAAAATCTGATTTCTATTACGACGAGTGTCAAATTTAATTCCCTGTGTTTTTATGATTTTGACATCGAGGTTGTTTTGGGGTGGTGACATGGGTTGATATCGAAACTGTTTTGATGATATCGTAATTGTTTTGACACTATCAAAACTATTTTAATATCAAGACCTATTTTTTAGGCTATGATGTTTGAGGTCAAAATTGTTTTGATACTATCAAACAGTTTGATACGATTATGATATCAAAATTGTGTTGAGGTTGTCAAATCTTATCAGATCTGTTGTTTTTCTTTATGTTGTCATGATGGGCTGAATACTAAATCTGTTTTGTTTATGCTGTCTTTGAAATTGTTGATAACTATGCTTTAATGCAGCCTGTTTCAGGTGAGTTGTCAAGGTAGCTGAGCTACACCTGTGTACAACTTTAGGTGTTGTTCATGGCACACTACCGTGTACTGTGAATAGCAAATTGTTGTGCATGGTGGGCAGCAATGCAGCATGTTAGTTGTTTGCCTTAGTAGTAGTAACATGCTGATTTACATGTTATTGTGCAGAATGTATTATACTTGCTTATTTTCAATTCAGACCGCTATTTGTGAGTTTGCAAGTTGTCCAGGCTTGTGCATTGCTTGAATGCCTACAATCTGATCGAGTCTGGCAATGATTGCACTGGTGTACTCTGATCGGATTCATTGAATGGCAAGCCTTGTGCAATCCGATTAGATCGCCATGGTTTGTGTCACATGAATTTTGTTCAGATTAGTAGTGTGGTATGCTTTGTTTGGCTGAACTATGTAGTTATGTTCTATATCACAAGCATGCCCAAATTTGTTGCATGAATGACAAAAGTATTATTGGTTATATATGTTCATTGATCATGCATAATTTCATACATTTTCATGCATGATCATGTGGGATAATCGTTTAAAAATGTTTGTTTGCAAAGGTTTTCAAAGATTTTTATTAAATTATAATTTAAGCCATTTTTTAGCCTTTTTATGAAATTAATCAAGTTTTTGGAAAACACCTTCAATAAATAGACTTGTTTGAAATATTTGAAAAATATCTAGACTCTTTTTGAAAACTCTTTCAAGAAAAAAAAACTAATTAAGAAGCTATAAATAGGAGGTTTTGAGAAAGAGGGGGTGTCTCCCACCTTGAGAATCACACCCCCCTCTGTTTGTCTCTCTCCTCTCTCTCTCCTCCTTCTCTCCTAGCCGGCTCCTTCGTCTTCTTCTTCTTCTTTCCTCTACTTCTTTCCCTCTTTCTTCTTTCTCTCCTCTACCCTTTTTTCTCGTCAGCGTCCTCTTCTTCTTCCATCAAGGGGTGTAGCCTGACAAGCATAGATCGTGGAAGACCACTCTTTCTCTCGATTTCTCCATCGAGAGCGACCGCGAGGTACGTTTCTTCTCTTCTTCTTTCATTGTGTTGCAGGTAGATTAGATTTAGATTGTTTTATTAAATGCATAAAAATATTTTTTTAATTAGCATCATATTTTATTTTCAGTACATCGCTTATTCATCTAGAATAGTGTAAGCCATCTTTGCTTTCTACCTTTAGGTTAGAAATAAACCCAATACCTTGCATTGCATAAATAACTTTTGCAGAGTGTTTGATTCTTTTTACTATTTTAAA
Organism: Nuphar pumila; assembly: GCF_984573655.1. Lineage (NCBI taxonomy): Eukaryota > Viridiplantae > Streptophyta > Magnoliopsida > Nymphaeales > Nymphaeaceae > Nuphar > Nuphar pumila. Next base: position 87,834,105 of record NC_143262.1, read on the forward strand.
ATTTTTTTAAAAACCACAGTCCATACTTACTCTTTTAAGGCATGCAAATCAGCCTATGTGACGTGCATCTTTTGTACAAAATGAACAGAAAGAACAGAACAGAACATTGGTTTTGTTCGTTCTGTAACAATTATTCTAAGTCCAACGTTTGTTTGGATCGTACTTAAATGCTATGTTCCAAATGTTCGTTGTTTGATGACAATGTACGGACAACTTGCACAGTCATGGATAATGGGTCAAATTACTTTATTTTGGATCATATGACCCAATCCGTTCACTATTTTACATGTTTTAACAAGTTTATTATGGTTTTTTAACCAAATATGAATTCAATTGCGCAAATATATCTAAAATCATGGATTTTTGCCCTGAATATGAATTTAGAATTGGAATTTTGCCCTGAATATGGATCTCAATCTCTCTGGAGAGATCATCGTAGTAGCCAATCAAAGAAACCAAATGATGATGTCGAAGCTTGGACAACATCTGAATTTTAGTTTGAAACTCAGTGAGACCTTGCTCCGATATTGGATTTCTTCTTTTGATAGCAACGTTGGTGCCATCGTCAATCATTCCCTTGTAAACTTTGCCAAAGCTGCCTACACCGAGAAGCAGACCCTCATCAAACTTGTTGGTTGCATCCAATATCTCTTGGAAGGTGAATAAGCGCCCCAAATTTGAATTTGCCAAAGAGATTAAGCTGGCAGTTCTGGTCTTCTGAGAAGTAGTTGAAACTTTGCTCATGGTGTGTGAATTTTCATATAATGGCAATGGCAGTCACGAATGAGCATGGTGTTGCCTTTTCGATCTCAGAAAGGCAAAGCAACAGTAATACATAGCTATCAGCAGAATTGCCGCCAGACTGCCCACAATCTCTAAGAACGATTGTCAACTTCATCTTCTTCGGCTGTGAACCAGAATAAATGTCTCAGACAAAAAGCAGTCCATCCAAACTTCCAGCATCATTGTTGATCTTCATGATCTCTAAACCATTGAGAGCGGCATTGGCATTATCCAAAATAGTCGAATCAAGGCCAATGCTCACATTTATGCGAGTTGATCCAGGAGAGGTATTGGAAACAAAAACTGCACAATATGGTCTTCTTGGAGGGATCAAGACCAGTTGCCCCATAATCAAAATGGACATACACATTGAAGATGAGCTCATTCAAAGCATTGCTAATGATATCACAGAAGTGAAGCCGTATATAATACAAGAAGCTTGGATCAACGGGGAGAGACCATGTGATGTTGTAGTTGACATTTAAAACATTCGCGTTTGCCATTGCTTCAGCAGTGGCATATACCCAATTGGGTGCAATCTCCTTGGTGACCATCATTTCGTTGTTAATGGAGGTTGGATCCACATATGCAACAGTCACGAAGTTGTTAGAGAACATGTAAACCCTATCATTTTCCCAAGTTATTCATAATGTATCATTGATTGGGGTAATCTTAGGACCTCCCACATTGAGCCTGTAGACAGTCTCCAAGGCCAAATTGGACATACCACTGAAAGGGGAACCAACAGAGACCTGCTCAGCCGCATTTCGTTGATCTCTCCGGGGACCAGAGACGCATCGATCTCTCTGGCCAGCCGCATTTCGTCAAAGATTTTTCCACCGGCGAGGAACCAAACCCGGAGAAATGAGACAGATCCAACGACACTAGGGTTGGTGCTGAAGCTTGCAGAAGAAGGATCGTGAGAAAAAGAGGAAGAAGCGCAAACGAGGGGAGAAGTTTCTGGCACGCCCGTCGATGCACATTTTTTTTGTTCCCTCTGTTTCTGTTCTTTTTGTAACGGGGGGAGGGGTGGAGCCAAAATTACACATCAAAATGGACGCAGCGAAAGCGCGGAACGTCGTCCACCGCATCCAACGTTTGTTGAAAATTGACGTTCTCAGCGTGATTTTCGTCCGAATCACGCTGAGAGCGGCACATCAAACGTACCCTAAGTACACGAATTACTCTCAATCAGGTCTTGGGTCCCACACCTGACAGGCTCAGTCCCCAAGATAGAGGGTAATTAGATACTTAATGTACAAATATTTGTGCAATCACATTGCACCTGATCTTTTCACAACATTTGTGGTCCACAGGCCAGACCAATTAACTGATGGTCCTGCTCAATGTTGTCAGCATCGGTTTGTATCGTATAGTCAGAAAACCGGTACGATACTAACCTGAATCGCCTATTTTTTAATAAATTAAACAAAATACTTAAAGTTAATTTTTTAATATTTTTAATAATTCTAACACATGTCAGATTGACACAAAATGCTTTTTAATTGTTTTTTAGCTGATTAAGAACGATTCACTTGAGAATCGGTACCGTTGGCCAAACGATTCAGGGCCGAGCCTATACTGACAATTGTACTTTGGGCTGGTATGAGCTAGGCCTACATGACTAACTTGGTCAAGAACAGTATATGTTTCAGCAGTAGGGATGTCACCAGGTTGGGTTTGTATTTGATTTTTCGGCTTGAACCTAAATATCTGGGTATGGGCATAAAGTTGGTGAGTCAAATATTATTTGGGTTGACCCGAACCCCGACCCGAGTAATGTGCAAGTCAGGATTGAACTATGTGTTTTTGTTAGATATCCAACATAACCCAGCCTGACTCACACGCGTTCTTGCATATTTTTTTAAGTGAAAACATTTTTTTTTATAATCTTAGCTCACATTTCTGGTCTCATTTTCTTGACCTAATTAACCTAAACCCAAACCTAAATCTGATTGGCTGTTATTTGGGCAGGCTTCAGTGCAACTTTCTAGGTCGGATACCCGATCCATTGACATCCCTACCCAGTGCATCCATGTCTGCCAAATTGACAATTGAGATTAGGTCCCAACCAGCTTACTTAAGTACATCCAAATTACATCCATTTTATCAAATCCAAAAGTTTCAGCTCCAGTAGACCCAAATTACTACATTTTATTCAAATTCAATGCAGTATTAGGATCAAATGCAAGATTGATTTCTGATTAAAAGGTTCAGATCTGGTTCCTATACAATGGTGATTTCAGTGCATTTTGTGTGTTAAATGAGCCAGATCTATACTGATCACTGTCCAAATCAAAATTTCTAAGTCCCAACTGATTCAGTTTTCTGACCTAAATCTGATATATTCCCTAATTGGGCCCCATTTATCCCATCCATATCTAGGAAAACTGGATCTAGGATGGGTCCTACTAATTGAGTTCCTATATCGTCAATCCCCCAAATGAAACAAGGTAAGGATAAACAATTAGCGGTTATCCCAATGGTGCATTCCTGTAAAAACAAAGTAGGAAACTATTGTGAATAGATCCAAGATAACCTAATTTCTAGAAAAGTTTGTTTTTTTTTCTTTACAATTTTTATGCCAAATGTCCAAGATGACGAGACATCACAAGTTTGAAACCCACGAGTGGCGTCCTTTGCCATAAGGTTGAAGTTGAGTGTACTTCTCAATAGGTAGGGAGACCTTAAGGGTTTTAACAACCGGAGGCCACCCATGGTGCAGTTCGTGATGAGGGGTTTTCCCTTGGATTATCCAAAAAAAAAAAGAAAATAACTTTTATGCCAAAGGGAGATGACTTTGGAAAAGATCACTTGACAAAAAAAAGGGACATGTTTGGGTGAGCCCCACTCTCTTCCACTTAAAAGAAAGTTACTGTTGTGCCCTGCATTTTTTCAATAATGGTTCTTATTGTCCTAGACTGAGCCTTCGGAATGGGGCATGTGCAGTATTGAGCTCTACAGAGTGAAAAATGCATCGAGTGCAGAAATGTGCGGCATGCGTTGGCTTGATCGATGACGTGCGATGACAGCACGGCACACAATAAGCAACGATATCGACATTAGTGCATCGATATATGGCGGCATAGACGTGAAGCGTTGTTTGATTAAGCAGTGTCAGCGGATTAGATGATGTTGTCTTTGGAGATTTAGTTAAGGACCTCTTAGCTTGCAAGAGTTTTTCACGCATAGCGGTTGGACGCATGGGGGTGCACGTGAGTTAAGGCTAATCCCTCCAGAAATCAGCTTAGATAATTTCAACCGAGTATGGTGACTCGGGGCTAGGCGAGTGAATGCCTAGGCACCGATGAATGAGTCTGGGTGATGCTCTTTGTTATGGTCTTTAATCATCAACTGGTCTTTGAACTGGGGGCCGCAATGTCTTATTTCTTCAGTGACAAGGTTTTGTTATGTCATGCTCATGGAGTCGCAATACGCTCCATGGCATGCAAGGTTAAGGCAAATTTGTACCCCTTTTGGAAGTAATAGTTGGTATGGGACGACTATGTACTAAGCAACATGGACTAGATGAAATTTGCATTTGAAGATGCGCTTGATTAGCTTTCGCTAGGCAATTGCGCATGAGGTGATGCACAGGGCCAATAAAAATGATTCAGCACATGGGAAAGTGTTGGTGCGCGGTCTTTGATCATTGGGCTGGGCAGTCTGGCGCATCGCGGGTTTGCAAAAAATTCTATACCCGTGATAAATTAGCATCAGAGTAGAAAGATTTACGGAGACCTTGTTGTTCATTGTATGCGACACTGAAGAGGACAATGATGGTTTATCTTGGTTACGTAATTTTGCGTAACTGAAGTGTGGTTTATCGAGCATAGAAAGCAAGATATTGGCAGGTTGGTATAGGTCATCTTGTCGATAAGCAAAAGTGTAAGGTTGTTGTTCAGTTGGCTAAGGGGACGTGGATAAGCCAAAGATTCCTACCAGTTGTGTGTTAGGCTCGCAGGTAGAGCATGGCGTTTGCCTTGTGTATGCAGAGAATGTACATTGGATTCGTCTAGATGGATTTGCACCTTTGGGTATGGGAGACTCAACTAAACTTCTAGATTCTCTTTCAAGATTATGGGTTAGTAGAGTGCCCATGTTGAGGAGAATGTTCATTATTTTGGTTCAATGAGTTGGCAGTTTCTCTGTGGATTGTGTGTGTGAAAAAAGTTGTTGTTCTTGGCTCATCTATTTGGTTCCTGCGAGAACGTTTTGTTGACTCCGGATGAGAGTTGCAGCATATTGGCTCTGGATGAGAGTTGCAGTGTTGGGCCGTGTTACCCTTTATATGGACGAGTGCCTAGAAAAACGCTTTGAAGGACCACTTTGAAGTGATACGCAAGTAAGCGTCTCCCACTTGAAGACTAGTTTGAACTATTGAAAAACCACAAGTTGGTGTTTAAGGGGGTTGATATCCTTGTGGCACGCGTTGGTGGTCGTCTTTCTCTGTGAGGACCACGAAAGGCTTGGAATTTCCCTTGTTGGGGTTGGAAGGCACCCTAGCCATGAGCTTGAAGACAACAAGTTTGTCATGTGGGTGAGGATGACCTGCTTGTGTTTGTGATTGCACTGAGGTCCTACAAGCAAATAATGCTCGATATTGATAGAGTGAAAGACCATTGTCTAAGTGATTGAATGCGCGTTAAGGAATGAGACTTAGCATGTTAAAGATTGCGGCGATGATGAATAAAAACCAGAATAAGTTGAGTATGGTGAAGAAAATAAGCAAACCAAAGATGATTTAAAAGGGAAACCGACATATCAATTAAGACTATGTTCTTACCTGCACCGGCATTGTCAAGGACGACAATGGTTTGGGTGGGAAATAATGTCCCGGATTGAGCCTTCGGAATGGGGCATGTGCAATGCGGAGCTCTACAGAGTGAAAAATGCATCGAGTGCAGAAATGTGTGGCATGCATTGGCTTGATCGGTGACGTGCGGTGATAATACGACATGCGATAAGCAACAATATCAACGTTAGTGCATTGCTATGTGGTAGCATAGGCGTGGAGCGTTGTTTGATTAAGCAGTGTCAGCGGATCAGAGGATGTTGCCTTTGGAGATTTGGTTAAGGATCTCTCGGCTTGCAAGAGTTTTCTACGCGTAGTGGTTGGATGCATGGGGGTGTGTGTGGGTTAGGGCTAATTCCTCTAGAAATTACCTTAGGTGGTTCCAACTAAGTATAGTGACTCGGGACTAGGCGAGTGAATGCCTAAGCGCAGGCGAATACGTCTGAGTGGTGCTCTTCGCTATGTTGTTCAATCATCAACTGGTCTTCGGACTGGGGGTTGCAAGGTTTTGTTTCTTCAGTGGCGAGGTTTTGTTATGTCGTGCGCATAGAGTCGCAATACGCTCTATGGAACGTATGGCTAAGACAAGTTTGTGTCCCTTTCGAAAGCGATAGCTGGTATGGGACAACTATGGACTAAGCAGCATGAACTAAATAGAATTCGCATTTGAAGATGTGTTTGATCAACTTTTGCTAGGCAATTGCGCACGAGGTTGTGCTCAAGGCCAATGAAAATGATTCAACACATAGGAAAGTGTTGGTGTGCGGCCTTTGGTCGTTGGGCTGGCTAGACTGAGCTCTGACGCATCGTAGGTTTGCAAAAAATTATATGCCCATGACAGTTATATCCATAGTTCTTAAACAAGGCTCTTACTTTATTTCGCATATTACTCGTGTGTAGGTCCATCCATGTGGGCCCCAAAGGAGTTTGCCCTTGTGGGATGGGACCTAGGCGGTTGGCCTGCTCTCTAGGTTCAAATCCCATGGGCATCACCCCTTGCGCAAGCCAAAGCTTGGTGACTCATTTAGGGGAAGGAGTAAGGACAACGACTATAAGCATGGTAAACGAAGCCTGTGCTGCTAGGTCTCAGATCCTGTGGGTGGTTTCTCCGTGTAAATATCAAAAAAGAAAAAATCCAACCATATGGAGCCTACAAGGGCTTGACTCTTCTGGTAAGGGCAACTTGTATCAAGTTTGCGAGACGTCATAACTTCAAAACTCATGGATGCTGAGTGTACTTTTCGATGGATGGGTGAGACCTTAAGGGTTTTGGAGGCCTACCAACGTACCATTAATTATGGTATGGTTTTCCCTTCGCCTAGCCAAAAAAGAAAAGCCTAACCACATGGGGAGACTCAGTCAGGGGCCACTCAATTTGGGTTGAATCTTGGGCACAATGTGCGGTGAAGGTCCAACTCAATCCCTTGACCATTTACCTTCATTGAGTCAAACTAAGCCCACTTGGAACCACTTGAAATACAGGATCTAGGCAAGAGTCGACTGGCTTGAGTCAGCTCAATGGATTTACATGAGTCAACCCATGTCTAAACTCGCTGAACCTACTTGATTGGCTTGAATTAGCACTGCTTAGGCTTAGGACTCCAACAACTGAACATTACAACCAATTCAGATCGGACGCCCAATCGGGTCCGATCCGTTTAGTCAGATTCCATACTATAAGTGGCATCTGAGTAATAACATTGTTTCTAAAACTGACGTACATTCCAAATCTGAGTACATGTAAACGTTATATCCTACTAGCTATTTAAGCTATTGGATCTTGATTCAGTTTTAACTCTTTCTATTTGAATCTGAATCAGAATCCAAATCCAATCATGTATAATCCAATTAGACCAGAACAGATTCGGACCCGTGTACATCCCTAATCATGGTTTTTGGATGCTTTTCATGGCTGACCCGGTCCGCTCTCATCATGGACCTCCTCTACCCAAGACCCGCAGGTGGTCCAAATCCAAAAGAGAATGGACCTGGGTATGGACACGAGAGTCATTCCAAAAATCACCAATTGACATAAATGGCAATCGAAATTTCTTTTTATTTTTTTGCCAAAAGTAAAAAAGCCAACGGTAACAATTTAGATAAGGACGCTTCTTGTTGTAGATGGGCCCAACCCTCCTTCAAAATTAACAAAGATTTTATGACTTTCCTTTACTGCTTGGCATCATGCTTCTGTGGCAAAACAGGACTCTTCCCGCAATTCCCTCAATTTCTGGAAACCCAATCTCGCTATTCCATCCCTCTCTCTTTCTATATAAGCATCACCCATGCCTCCTCTGCGAAAACTACACTTTTTTTTTCTTTGATTCTGGGCCTCTGACATGATGGGTCCTCTTCATTCTGCTCCAAACAAGGATTTTGCATTGTGGGTGTCTGTGTTTCTTCTTGTGTTCTTGGTTTTTGTGGGTGTTCATGGGTACCCACGTGAGGATTTGATACATAGATTGCCAGGACAGCCAGAAGTTGGCTTCAGGCAGTTTGGTGGGTATGTGACAGTAGATGAGAAGGCGGGGAGGAGTCTCTTTTACTACTTCGTTGAGGCAGAGCACCATGCTCATCATAAGCCCTTAACTCTTTGGTTGAATGGAGGTATTCTGTTCCTCTGTTTATGGTTTCAATCTTTTTTCTTTTTTGGAATTGAATTAGCTAATAGGATGTGTTTCTGAGTTTCATCCTTGTGGTGATGTGGAGTTAACATTTAGCATTTGTTTTCTGTTGGTTTAGAGAACATTGAATTGAGGATTCAGTTTCATGGTTGTTCATGATTCCTCATCTTTTTTTTGTGTTTTTTGGGTAATGGAGTAAATCAGTTGAAGGCTTTTTGGATGTTAAAGAAACAAAAAATCTGTGAATCTGTGAATTAGTATAAGGCTGAATTCTCTCTTCATGATATGAATTTTCAGTTTGTAGCTAAAAATTTAGAAGTTTTTATCTTTGATTATTTTATAACAAGCAATATACTTCGGCTATTCTTCTTCTGGTTATGAATTGGATGTCTCTGAACTTTCAGGTGACGGATAATATTAGGGCCTTAGGGGATTTGAAGTAAAGTCGATTTTTCATCTGCTTAGCTTTTTGCTTTGTTTTACTGTTCCCAACTTTTTTTTCTTTTTTTCTTGAGAGATTGTTTTACTGTTCCCATCACTCTTTGGTTCTCCAGTATAAAAGGTTATCGTGTCAACTATCTGGACCACTAGATGCACTCGGTCTAGTAGGTTCATTATATGAATATTTTACTGTTAGCTTCTGTTCTTGTCTTATTAATTACTTTTTTGCTATACTGTCACTCATGTTTTTCTTGTCACCTTTCAGCCTTGTTGGTATTAATGTATTAGTTTAGTGACTACAACAACAACAACAACAACTACGCCTTCATCCCAAAACAATTGGGGTCGGCGATATGAACCAAAAAAGAAAATCATTCTGGGTCTTCCACATGAATCCTTCTCCTCCAATCATTTCTATCCAATGCCATGTCCTCGGTGAGGTTCAAAGCATTCATATCTTTTCCTATCACCTCCATCCATGTCTTCCTAGGCCTACCCCGACCTCTTTTAACTAATATATTTTCCCATTTCTCCATCCTTCTAACTGGAGCATCATTAGGCCTTCGCCGAATATGTCCAAACCACCGTAAACGATTCTCTCTCATTTTATTTTCAATGGGCCTTGGTATTAACATATTAGTCTAGTGACTATGTATTCAAAATATTTTGGATGTTATTCCTTGCCTCCTCAAATATAGAAATACTCCGGACGTACACAAGTAGCCATCTTTTCGCTTCCATCGTTTTTGACTTATAGTGACAAATTGAGAGGGTCTTGGCCAGGTAATTTCTCATCTAGTCCCAAATGTTGCAACCTGCATACCATTGTTTCAGTGTTGTATCGCTTTTATAACGACACAATCCTGAAAAAATTGTGATATTTCAAAATATCCCCTATGTTGAACATATTGTGTTTTTATTATGATATTATTGTGTTATTAACACAATATTCACATATATATATATGTTCTTATATATTTACATATATTTTCTTATATATTTTTAAATTTTAAATATGCCGATATTTTCTCAAGATTTTCCCAAAAAACATTTTGTTTTTAATTTATCATGAGATGTTACTTTGCCAAGAAAATCCTAATAACAAGAATTGAAATTTGTGTTTATTTGGTTGGCTCATTCAGGTCTTGCAAGATTAGACTTAAATCCATTTAGCTTTCTTTAACTTTTCCAACCATCTTTTAGATCAGACTAGCAGAGTGGCTAGGAGACATAATGACTCTGTAAGATGTAAAAGATAGAGCACAATTGACTCAATAAGTTAAGTTGACCAAGTCCTCTTAAGTTTTTTTATTCTTTGCTTTTTTTTTTGTTTTTAGTGTTTCACCAAATCATGGATTGACTTTTCTCTAAATGTATACTTTTGACACCATGGTTAACTTTCCTATGCAAAGCCTGCTAGTTGAAGGTTTAATCAATTGACTTTTTTTTATATTTCTGTGAATGATCTACAAATGGTCATCTTTTATATGTACACAAGAAATTTAGTATTAAGGATTTGTTCATATTTTTATAGCGTGATAGTAGTAGCATCTTTCCAGCAGCTTAAGTAACCTTATTGGTTTCTAGAAATTAACTCCAGTAATAATGTGCATGTGTATAGCAGCTGAATCGGTAGAATTGATTATGTTAATTTTAGGTATCTCAGATTTGAATCCATTGGGGACCATTCCCTAGCTTGGCTATCTAAAACACTTTATGGGATGATGTAGAATTTTCTCCATCATGTCATTGAAGTATTCAGCCTTCAATCAATTTCAATAAGTTCATGTTTTCATTCTTTATGAAGATCTTGCATTAAATGATTAGACAAAAAGTGATTTTGATTGTGTTCACATTTTTTTCCATTCGTTAGAAAGATCTTGCATACCAGAAGGGATTTTGGTTGTGTTATCTAGTAAAGGAACATAACTTCAAACCCCCACACCAAGAAAAAAAAAGTCACATATGCACATCATGTGTAGTGGCATGTGACTTCTAAAAGAATAATTTGGGTGTATTCATTCTCTTATTTGCATCTTAGAATCTAATGATTTCATAATCACATCAAAATGACTGTTTGGCTTTTTTGTGATCAGGCCCTGGTTGTTCCTCAATTGGAGGTGGCGGTTTCACAGAATTGGGCCCATTTTTTCCCAGAGGAGATGGTCGTGGCCTCCGAAAAAATCCCAAATCATGGAACAAAGGTTATAAATTCTAGTAAATAATCCAGAAATATGCACCTATTGAAGTCAGTACCAAAGCTTTTCTAGTTCATTCTCATTGAGCTGCTCAATATGTGGCAATAAGACTAATATGCAGTGCAGCCATCATTAGTTATTGTCACACATTTAGCTTACCAAATAGATAATTTATGACCTGTGCATTTTTCACAATTTCTTCATGGAAGATTAGTGATTTTAATTCAGATATAGATGGTCTTGTTATTGTTGGAGATTCTTCTCTATTACTCTTTGTCATATATTAAATATATTGCAATTTATTACAGCCTCTAATCTCCTTTTTGTTGAATCTCCTGCTGGAGTGGGATGGTCATACTCAAATACGAGTTCTAATTATAACTGTGGAGATGCATCTGCTGGTAAGAAATATCTAAAAGATCAAAATAAGAAATTGTAATTTTTTTTATTGGTATATGTGGTTAATAACTTTTGCCAATTATGAAGCTTATGTGCTTCATACTTCCACTAGGAAGATCTAGACTTTGATCTGACTGCATCTTCCATTTGTCTTTTTTAGCTTCGGACATGCACAAATTCTTGTTGGGATGGTATGAGAAATTTCCAGAGTACAAATCAAGAGCTTTGTTACTAATGGGAGAAAGCTATGCAGGTCTTGAAAACTATAAATTTATAGTCTATGTGATGTGATTCTGTTTCTTGATCAGTTTCTCACTTATGACTACTTGTAGGGCACTACATACCTCAGTTGGCAAGTGTTCTGCTACGCCACAATAGACATTCATCTGGGTTCAAGTTCAACCTCAAGGGTTTAGCTGTAAGTTAACCAGTCTCATTGACATAGCATACAGTACCAATCAATGAACACATTGCAAGCCATAACAGAATTGCCAAATATACTGATCTCCCCTGAGCCGATAAGTATTTGGCATTTGGTTTGACCTGGCATGAGCTCATATTTTCAATCAAGTTGGCAATGCCAAATTTTGTATATAAAGGTTGGTCTTCTGAATTTAACTTCAATTTTTTAAATTTTGGTTTCTTTCTGATTATGTAGATCGGCAATCCCCTTCTCAATCTGGCAGTAGACACTGCTGCTACTTATGAATATTTTTGGTCCCATGGGTTGATTTCTGAAGAGACTGGTTCAATCATCAAGAAAGAATGTGATTTCAGTAACTACACAGACAGTAATAACAATCTTTCATCTTCTTGCAAAAAAGCAACTGATGATGCAGACACAGAAGTTAGTGACTATATCAACAACTATGATGTCATACTAGATGTCTGCTATCCATCTATTGTTGAGCAAGAACTTCGTCTGCGAAAATGGGTATGTTTGATTCATTTTGTTTAATATGCTAATTTTTTGTCATTATTCAACACTATGATTGAATTTTGGGCAATATGACGACTATGTCATTGAGATTGTAATAATTATCAATGTTCAACAGGTCACTAAGATCAGTGTAGGGGTTGATGTGTGCATGACATATGAAAGACGCTTCTATTTTAATCTTCCAGAAGTTCAAGAAGCTCTTCATGCAAACAGAACTAAATTGCCATATAGTTGGAGCATGTGCAGTGGGTAAGTACTGTTGATGGACTTAAATCATCCATGATAGTTTTAGGGCATGTTTGCAATGCCCTGTTCCTGGATTTTCTCAAGATCATATGATTGTAAATCACAATCACAACACTTTCTCATGGCCAGTGAAACATGAGGAAAGTACAAGTGATTGTGATTGCCAGCTGACTGTTCCAAATTGCTGCTTAAGTTGACCCAGTGACATGAGAATCAACTGAGTTCATTTCTTATCGCTTGGGACACATCTGATTCCTTTTTCATGGCACGTGTTTTGAACTTATCTTGACACAGAATTTTGTGCCAGTACAATGTTGGAACTGTTATACTAGTCATCTGTACTCTTGGTCTCTGGTTTCATGATTGATTATCCAAATCTTGCAATAGTTAAACATAAATAAAGAAGTTTTGTAGCTTCATCTGTATGTTAAAGTTTGAGAATGCACCTTCCATTTCTTTGACATTGTTAATAGACAGTTCTTATTCCCCATCATGCTAATTCAGAATCCCGGAAAGACTGATTTTTTTTATTGTAAAGAAAAGCTATTCTTAATTTAATATTACAGATTATAGTATTTAATACAAACCACTAAGAAAACTTTCTAGATTGTAGACTTTCAAATGGCATTTTTGGTGCATCTTGAAAATTCATTTCATAAATTACCAAGAGTTCTTTGTCATTATTGACCCTCTAATTTTTTAACCACAGTATAGAACTTGTGTGATTCAATCTGCACTTTCATCATCACCAGTCATTTGCTTTAAATTCAAATGGTAGAATTCATACTGATTCTTTCTTTCTTGTCTAGAATCCTGAATTACAGTGATACAGACTCAAGTATTAGCATTCTTCCCGTGCTCAAAACAATCATCAAACATCGTATACCTGTGTGGATATTCAGGTGCTCATAAAAATTAACTACCAAGATCCTTCTTCTGTTAGTCCATCAAGGAAATGGACTTCTCTTACTAGTTGTATTGGATTGCAGTGGTGACCAGGACTCTGTTGTGCCTCTATTGGGTTCACGAGCACTCACACGTGAGCTAGCTGCTGATTTAGGCTTCAGTATAACAGTCCCATATGGTGCTTGGTTTTACAAGGGGCAGGTATTTCCCCCTTATCTATTAAATGGTCCATTGTCTTGCTTAAACATTCTTATTTCTGTATATGATTGTATTTGACGCCAACAGGTTGCAGCTAAAAATTCAATTGGATTAAAATGTTCACTTTTTAATGCCTTGTTTGTCCTTTGTTGTCTGTTTACCTGATTTTTAGGAAATAAAAAAGTAAAGAGATGAACCTAGAAAACTCTGTATTAGGCTATTAGCACTTGTGACTGTCGTTGCACTTTGATTACAATAATACATTGTCATCTTGGTACAATATCTATTCCCTTGTTTAGTTCTCTCTCTCCCTCTCATTATAATTTTCACATTGAATTTTTTTTACCGCTTTTTTGTTATATTTTAGCCTTTGTTTTTGGAAAGGAAAAATTAAAAAGAAATGAACCTAGAAAACTTGGGATTATCAGTTTGCGGTTGCATTTGATTGCAATGATGCATAACTGTTATCTTGGTTCAAAATCTATGCTTTGTTGAGTGCTAATTATGAATCTCTCTCAACAGGTTGGTGGATGGGCAACTGAATATGGGAACTTGTTGACCTTTGCAACTGTTAGAGGTGCATCCCACATGGTACCATTTGCTCAACCAGCAAGGGCACTTGCCCTCTTCAAGGCTTTTGTGTCAAATAAAAGGCTGCCAAACGCTACCCATCCTTCCATTGACTAAAGACAGAGACAGAAGGGAACCCTTCTTTCATTCATTGTTTGAACTTGATAATGCCATTAATAAATTAACATGTTCACTTTCCAAAGGAATATGTCTCTTCATTGAAGCTCTTTCATTATCTTGGAATGTGAGTAGGTTGAATGAAATTTTCTAGCCAATGTCAATCAAAATTTCAAAGAAATTTTTCATTGGAACTGTCTCATTACTATGATTTTGGATGGAATCAGTAAGACATTTCAATCAATACCAAACAATAGATCCGCATAAGGGCTCTGCTCATCTGGTAAGGGTGGATATCTCATTCTCGAAACCCACTTAGACATTCTTTGTGGCAAGGTTAAAGCTGGGTGTACTCCCTGGTGAGCAGGGGAGGCCTCAAAGGTTTTATCAACCTGAGGCCTGCCAATGTGTAGTTGATGATGGGAGAGTTTTTTCTAGCCAAAAAGAACGTCAAACAACAAATGAATTACACTTAAACTTTTTAGTTTTACCGGTATGGATTGGCTCGGGTTTATGTAATTTTTATCAGATTCAATCCCAGGTATGATTTTTTTTTTTTTAAAGATCTGACCAAATTTCTATCCAGATCTGATACCAACACCTCTTAGTTAGATCTGGGTCTAGACCCACCCATTTAAGCAATGCCTCTGGCAATAATATGTTGGAGGTGAGATGTTTTATCTGTTTAATTTGGTGTATTAATAACATGACTACCTGAGAATATGATAATCAAGCTATGTTACATAGATACGGCTGCCCATAAAGGGATATGGCAGTTTTTATGAAGTTTTCAATGTGATTGATAATTGAGGGGACATACATAGAGCGGGAGTCTTAAGGAGGTATTTTTTTTTTAGGGAAACCACCTCCGGGATCAAAGATCTAGTCGCTCTGGCTAAGCCTGTCGAACTTACAATTGCTTTTGCAACAATGTAAACTTGTGGTGCACCCCTTGCTCCCAAGGACTCGCTTTGCTTCGGCACTAGCAAGGGGCATGGCAATCGGGTCGGGTTGGCGGGTCGGATTGGCGGGTTGGTGGGTCAGCATACCTCAACATGAACCCGATCTGTTTATTAAATGGGTTGGCTGTGGCAAACACGAACCCGACCCATTTATTAAACGGGTAGCCCGACACAACATGGTTAACCCGTTTAATAAACGGGTTGGCGGGTTGGGTTTGGGTAAACGGGTTGGCGGGTCGGGTTCGAGTAAATGGGTAAACAGGTTGGCGGGTTGGGTCGGGTAAGCGGGTTGGCATGTCGGGTTCGGGTAAACGGGTTGACCTGCCCGCCTAACCCGTTTATTAAACGGGTCAGCCGGGTTGGCGGGTTGGCATACCCCTCACACGAACCCGACCTGTTTAATAAACGGGTTAGGCGGGTCGACCCGTTTATGACAGGAACCCATTTAAGCCAAACCCGAACCCGGTTAATAAGCGGGTTGGCGGGTCAGGTCAGATTTTGCCACCCCTACCCTTGCCCAATGTCATATGCAAAGGGCTAACGTCCATAAGAATAGTACCCTCATTATTCATCTATAGGGTTGCACAACTAGCCAAGCTAGCTCAGGATTGACTCGTTCAAATCCGACTGGGACTCAGTCGAGTAAGTAAATGAGCCGAGCTTGATCAAGCATTGGAGTTCAATTAAGCTCGATTGGCCCGATTAAGCTCTGCTAAACGAGTCATATAATGGCCAGTTCAAGGATATGTAGAGATTTTGTCCAATAATAAGCACAAAAAGTCCTTTCACTAAAGTGGGTAGGGTATTGTGCATTTGAGTTCAAGTTTGGGGTTCAAATTTTTCATGATTTGCAATTATTCTTGTTATATTTATTTAAAATAAAACAATCCGGCTCAAGCCTAAGCTAAGTTTGACCTCAAACTTAAGCCGAGTTTGTACACAAAGAGCCAGGCTCGAGCTCAAATGAACCAAGCTTTTTGAATTGAAACTCGGCTCGATCCTGGCTCGCTGCCTATGTTCCATCCCATTAAGCCAAACCCCTCCGGGGGGGAGAGCTTCTTTAAGTTATAATGAGGTAATCAGTAAATTATTTTTCAACACTTGTCCAGGGATTGTTTTGCAAATAAGGATGGAAAAAGCATGATTTTTCTGTCATGCTAGCTCAAAGAGCAAGATCTAGGTCTCTAGGGATGCAAACGGGTCAGAGCACCAACCTGATCCAAACTGGATCTGGCCCATATTATTGGATTTGTCTAACATGTATCTGGATCCAGGCTGGATTCAAAACAAATGTGGTCATTTCTAGTTGAATCTAGATCAAAACTGCACAATTAAATATGTGCAGAACCGGATCCGGACTGGGTCTAATGCGACCTGTTTTACTGATAAAAATCAATATATTTTACCCATTTTTGGCAGCTTCAGTACAACAGAGCATCAAATTATATCTGGATCCAAAATGCTGATATAGGATCCAAAATGAATCTGGATTTAAACTGGACCCGCTTTCTGAAATTCGGATCCTGTTCTGCATAAAGCTCGACCCTGACCCATATTTTTTTGCCCAAAAATTTCCTTTTTTAAATTTGTTAATTCTTTCAATACCCTAATATTGTAGTGTGGCAATGCGTAATATAGCTTGGTTTTTACTCGATATGCAACCACCTTCTTAATGGAGCAGTTTGGATCTGCGTAAACCCCGGTTCCATGAAATAATTAACTCAAGAGCTGTTGAATTATGCATTCTGGATCATAGGACGAAAATATCATGGGTCATGGTTCCTACTGAATTATTTACAATAGGGTGCAAATGCACAGTGAAATGGAAAAATAATTTCTATAACAATACATTATATTAGCAAGTACAAACAAAAATTTGAAGAGCTAAAGAGTGTCATATTCATAATTAAGAACCTTGGTTAAAACTAAACAACATGTTTTGAGTAATAAAGAAAATTGTTTAAGAACTGTAGAGTACCATAATAACACATTTAACTTTGTTTGATATAAAGGCCAAAGAAAATATCTTATGAATAATGTACCCTAACCAAACTCAACTATTGAACAAGATGCGGCAAAAGAACACAAATATCCTACAAATAAATATCCAATTGATTAGTTAATCTTCCAAAAAATGTCCAAAAGATATCATAAATATTTTATAAATAATTAAAAGAAACACAAGCCACAAAAAAGAAACATCAAACATATTTAATAAATTTTATGTTTTTCACTAATTTATATACATTTTATATTAACATAGTTAAATGAAACATATTTAATTATTTCTCTAATCAAATCACTAATCAATTAAAGTTTTTCAAATAACTTCTAAAAACAATTGTATACTAATGATTAATAATAAGTAACAAGTATTTAATAAGTGAATAAGAACATAATTAATTGAAACAAAGACATGCTAATTGAAAACAATAAATAAGATAAAATTCAAAGTTCTAACCAAAGTCAAGTATTAAAAAGAAAAAATACATAACACTTAAAAGTATGAAACAAAATTTATGTTATTTAAACAAATATAAAATCAAAACCCTAATTCTTACATCATCAAGTATACATTTATATTATTTAAGCATGTAGAATTATGCTTAATGTTAATTAAAATTATAAAAATACCTAAATTAAATATTCATCTTATTTAAAAAAAAAATTTAATTGTTATTGAAAAACATAAAAACTCTAAAACCTAATTAAATATTCATGCTATTAAAAAAATAAAAAACATCATTTTTAACGAACATCATTCATAGTTTCCGTACATCAACTAATTGAAACAAAAAATAAAAAACCCTCAAATTTTTAACTAAAATCAAGCATGTGGATAATGTATAATGTTGATTAAAAAAATAAAAAATAACTAATTAATATTCATCTCAAAAAACAAAAAAGTCCTAAATCTAACTAATTGAAACAAAAAATAACAAAACCCTCAAATTTTTAACTAAAATCAAGCATGTGGATAATGTATAATGTTGATTAAAAAAATAAAAAATAACTAATTAATATTCGTATCATTAAAAACCTAAATGCTAATTGAAAAAACAAAAAAGTCCTAAATCTAAATTTTAATCAAAACCCTAATTCTTACGCCCTGCATTTATGTTCTAAATACGGTAGAGAAAGAGGGTATAAATCATCATGTGCACATTGTGGTAGATGTGTCGGACGACTATGCCGCTGTGGGGTTAGTCCGTTGGGGGAGGAAGCCACACAAAAAGTCGAGAGGGGCTCACTGGTGGAGTCACGAGGAGGGCAGAGCTGCGAAGGCTGTGAGCAAATCGAGACATAGAGGGGGGTGGTGTGGGGTTACGAGCAGGGGCAAAGTCGCAAAGAGGGGTCATAGGTAGGGTCATGGGAAGGGAAGAGCCGCAAAGACCGGAAGCAAATCGAGAAAGAAAGAGAGAATGGAGGGGGACTTGTCGGGTAACAGGTAGGAGTGGAGTAGCAAAGAGGGGGCACGACCCACAAGCCCACAAGTGGAGTCGTGGGGAAGGCAAAGCCACACACACACACACACACACACACACATATATATATATATATATATATATATATAAAAGAAAATAGGGCCGTTCAAATCCACAGTGTAACGTCACACATTCTGTTTTTCAAAAAAATCAGAATTAGCAGTGGTCAAGACCGCCACTAAAAATTATGAGCGCGCAAAAAAAACATAATGAAGCGTCGTTGTTTGATCGCACACTAAAAACTTTGTGTTTAATGATACAGGTTACTATATATATATATATATATATATATATATATATATATATATATATATATATATATATATATATAAAGAGAAAGAGAGAGAGAGAGATGGTTGATCATTGTATATTAATAAAATTCATACATTACTAGTTTCATGTGTTAGACACATGAGCACTCCACATCTGCATGTGCATGACAATCCGTGTACATGCTTGTGAAAACTGACATGACAATGCCACTTCACATTTATTTATTTTAGTAAGTGTAGAGTCGGAGTGTCATTCCAAGTTAAGTTTTTGTTAGTCAATCACAAAGTTAGGTTTTCATGGTTTGGCATGGGCCTATCCTTGGCATCTTGTAGGGTTTAATATTGCCCTCCCTCCCTACCTACCTAAGCATTAAGACAATAGCATGACATTCTTTTCCTTATTGTTTGTAATTGCTTTGTATGCAAGATAAAATAGAAGATTTTAGATGTTGAAAATGATAGACAGTGAAATAATGACAGTGACATAAAAAAAAAGACATTATAGGCATAACCCACCATTGATTATGACCATCCTTCCTTCCTATTTTGTTATTATGAAAAAATTACATTTGAAGACCCACCTTTTGCCAGCTATTCTAAAAAGAGTCTCATAAGGGGTGGCAATTTCTGACACGACCCGCCAACCCGACCCTTAGGCGGGTTCGGGTTGGGCTTAAGCCAACCCGTTTAATAAACGGGTCGACCCGCGTAACCCGTTTATTAAACAGGTCGGGTTCGGGTTGGGGGTATGCCAACCCGCCAACCCGGCTGACCCGTTTAATAAACGGGTTAGGCGGGTGGGTCAACCCGACAACCCGAACCGCCAACCCGACCCGTCAACCCGTCGACCCGCCAACCCGACCCGTCAACCTGACCCGTGAACCTGAGAACCCGTTTACCCGACCCAACCCATTTATTAAATGGGTTGGCGAGTCGTGTCGGGTTACCCGTTTATTAAACGGGTCGGGTTCGTGTTTGCCACAGCCGACCCGTTTAATAAACGGGTCGGGTTCGGGTTGAGGTATGCTGACCCGCCAACCCGACACGATTGCCACCCCTACTGTCATACTACCATTTCATGACCCAACTTTTCACTGAAACTGCCAAATAGAAACCTTAAAATAATTTCATAGTTAAGATCTTTATAGAATATAAATTTTTTAACCTTTGATTTTAAACATGTCTTGCCAATAAAGGCAGGTTAGTCATTTTTATGCTTAACTCACAATTAAACCTAATTAGTCCAATTGAAGTCTCAATTTGACAGTTTTTTTTTTGTGAAAATTTGGGTCTTGCAGCATCTTTGCAAAAACTATGAGACTCTTTTTGAAATATTAGCAAAAGGCGGGACTCTAAAGGGTAATTTTCTTATTATTAAAGATATTCAATTTCATTATCAGCTGAATGAGAAGGACCACCACGGTTCGAAACCCACTGTGGGCATTCCTTGCTGCAAGGTTTAAGCTGAGTATACTCATTGGTAAGCAAGGGGCCTCATGGGTTTCACCAACCAAAGGCCTGCCAGTGTGCAAAACTGAATCCCTAAAAAAAAAAAAACTTAAACAAGGAGCAGACAAAATCCAACTGAAAACATCCTACCCAATATCCAAACCAAATTTGGTAACATCGGTGCCCTTGCATTAGGGTTACCGAGAAACAAAATGGATACGAGAAGCAATGCATGGAGCAGAAGAAGCTAAATGCATGTTAAAAAGTGGCATGAAGTAGAAAGCAAGATATAGTTGTGAAGCAATTATAAAAGTACACTAGAAATGAATTTTTTTTTATAAAAATCAATATGAATCAATCGTAAAAATAAATAAAAAAAGTTATGAAAAATTAATAGAAAACAATATAAAAACAACATACAAGCTTATAATTTTTTTTTTAATATCAAATATATAGAAAGTAAGGAGGAAGCAAGTGGGAAGCACCAAGAAACAAGAAACAAGGGGAAAATGCTAAGAGGGAATAGATTTAGAAACTAAAGAGGGAAGCAAGCTTCCTAACTCAAGGGTAGGGATGGCAGGGGACCGGGGGAAAGCGGAGCCCCGCCACGTTTGGACCGGGGATGAAGGTTAAAATCCATCCCTGTTCGGGGATGGAGGCGATGATGGACTTACACTTTTCCTCTCCCCGCCATGATCCCCTCCCGCCCCATCCCCATCCTCATCCTCATATCCCCCATCCCCCGTCCTTGTAAAGGATGGCAATAGACTATAAGGAAACGGAGCCCCACCCCACCTCATCCCCGCTTGAATCAGGGATGGAGGACATGAAACGAAGATGAAGGCGGGGGTGGAGGTTAAAATTCATCCCCGTGCAGGGATGGAGGTTCTAATCTTGAGACGGGGTGGGGGTGGAGACCCTATCCCCCGCTTAGGGATGGCAGTGGACCGGGGGAAAGCGAAGCCCCCCCCCCCCCGCTTTGAACCGGGGATGAAGGTTAAAATCCATCCCCATGCGGGGATGAAGGCAAGGATGGACTTATGCTTTCCCCGTCCCTATCTCAATCCCTGCCTTGCTCCGTCCCGCCCCATCTCCAATCCTTCTAAGGGATGACACTAGACCGAGGGGAAATGGGGCCCCACCTCACCCCTGTTTGGACCGAGGACGGAGAACATAAACGGGAATAGAGGCGGGGGCGGAGGTTAAAATCCATCCCAGTGCCCGGATGAAGGTTCGGATTTTGAGACAGGACAGGGGTGGAGACCTTGTCCCCCGCTCCGGTCCATTGTCATCCCTACCCCCGCCCCCGCCTCAGTCCATTGCCATCCCTACTCAAGGGAAGTGGTTTCCCATTACTTCTTTTCGTGTCTACTTCTAATGCAAGGAGTTTTCCTAGAAAACCTAGCTTTCCCATCTAATAAGAAGCTTCGGGTAACTATGGTTTCAATTAGCATTTTTCAATCCTATAGAATCACGTCAAGCTCAATTAATTTATATTCAGATGAAAAAAAAATCATAACCTAATCATTGTCGAATGTCAAATCATTCAGATACAGATCCATTACAAACATTTAAAACAAAATCCAATTCAATTACCAATCAGATTTGATTTCTTTTACCGATTCGGTTAAATGGATTCAGACTCAATCGGATATCCAACCAAAACCCCAAGTGCAAGTAGGGGGGTGTCAACGAGTCAGGTTTACCCTAACCCAACCCGTAACAAACCGTATAGGGTCTATGTATAATGATAAATAAGAAGACCCAATTAAGACCTAAGTCCAGACCCGAAGGCCTGATTAATACATAGATCCGGGTATAGTTTATGAAATTTTACACCAGACCTATGCCCGACTCAAGTTACTATTAAGACCCACAATTTTTCAATGTAAAAATGATAAAAAATAGTATTTTACCGGGTATGGCCCAGTCTGGTTCATGTAGTTCTTATCAGGTCTGGTATGGTTTCTCTTATAGTATATCAGATTAGACCCGGGTTCGGACTGCATACCCTATCCGAAAATTAGAGCCAAGTCTAGTTCCACCTGGATCCGAACCAAACCCGACCCGTTGACATCACTAAGTACAAGGGACTCGGCAACCAACGCTCATCATAGGGGCACGATGGTAATTTCGACTGAATCGAGGGCATCATAGTCATTTTCTCTTCCTATATAGGGGCCCCACACCCTCTTCTCTGTTCTCCCTTTCTCTCTTCAACGCTCTGCGGCTCTCCTTCTCTCGATCTAGGGTTTCCTGTTATAGTGTCCCCTTTTTATTACCCAAAACTCTAATTCATCTCTATCATTCTTCCGATTACCATCCTTCCAATCCTTTGGTTCGTCGTCTTCGTTGATCTCTTTGGCCATTTCTTCCCTCGAATCTCTGGTTTTTCCGGCGAAGAAACGCTGCCCCGATTTACCCATAAAACCCTAATCTCCATCACGATTGCGCCGCATTCCGGAATCAGATGATCGATAGATTGAAGTCGCTTCGATTCTTCCGCGGACTGTTCGCCGTTCGAGCTGCGGTTGATCCAGTGGTTTTGGTTCGGGGACGATTAATAATTTCGGAAATTATGGTTTTAGGGTGCATTTTGTATATAGCATATTCTGATAACGGATTATGTTGAGCCGGTCCCCGCTTCATCCTTTGGGATTTTGTTTCCCCTGTTTCTTTCTGGGTGTTGGTTGTGTGGTGGATAGATTGTTGGCGATGGTTAACAGATGGGGAAATCTTTTCTGAGTGTTTTTGGGTTTTAGAGAACAATGTATTGCGTCTAATTTCCTTTTATTGGTCTTTGTTGCCCGGAAAGAAATAGAATTGATTGTTGAACTGTTCAGTTACGAAGAAGGTGTAGGTGTTTGTTAATACAGTGACTCGCATGGCGAACTTGGCGAATTCTGGCAGTTTTGGCCGGAAAATTCAGAGCCCTAGAGTTGTTGGCCATCGGAAGAATTGGGTTTTGGTTCATTCCAGTTTCAAGGCAGTAGTCGTCCTATGTGTAGTGATGGTTGCCTGTTTAGTTATGGGACGAGGGTACGTTTTCATCCCCATCCTTGAACGAGCTGAGAGCTATAAAGATGCAATTCTTGATGGGTTTGAGTTGGTTGGGGAGTGCAATATTTTTAAAGGGAAGTGGGTCAATGATGACTCCTATCCGTTATATAACAGCTCGCTTTGTCCATTTACAGAGCGGGGCTTTAATTGTCAAGGCAATGGGCGTAGAGATGACGATTATTTAAAATGGAGGTGGAAGCCCCAGCATTGCGATATACCAAGGTAATTAGTCCTTTTCTTTTCTTGAGCGCCTTCGATTATTGTGTTACTTTTTAATATTTGTAGAAAATTGATTGGTTGGGATCGACAGTCTTAAATCAATGCCTCACACATTCGGTTTTTTTCTCTTTCTTTCTTTCTTTTGGTCTGGACTCAAAAATAATATTTGATACACCGTATATCATTCTCTCTTTGTTTTTCTTTTTCTGATTATCGGTTTTCAATATAATTACCTGAAATATGTATGAATGTACTATTCTTTCATCTTTTACATACCTTTTTTCCTCCTGAATATCTGAGTGTTCTTATTTTCCTTTCACTTTCACTTTCATTATGAAATCGATGATCTTTCTGGGGCTTTTATAGTCACTATTACATAAATGTGCTTTTGCATGGATCTGTCCTTAAAACAAACTGTTTTCCTTACTTTATAATCTCATGTCAATAAAGAGCCATGTGCCGATTATTTGATTGTGTGTATCTATGTTTATTTGTATGAATAGTTGTGTAAAAGTCAGTGCGTGCTATTTAATTTTTCTCCACTCCTTAAATATGCCAGGTTTGATGTGCATGGTATTTTGCAAAGCCTGCAAGGATTGAGAATTGTTTTTGTTGGTGACTCAATGGGAAGAACGCAGTGGGAGAGTATGATATGCCTTCTCATGACTGGTGTGTCAGATAAGAGTTCTGTTTATGAAATAAATGGGAACAACATCACAAAACAGATCAGATTTCTTGGTGTGAAATTTAGTTCATTTAACTTTACAGTGGAATTCTATCGTTCACCATTCCTTGTTCAAGGGAGTCTTCCACCCAGACATGCGCCAAAGAGAGTCCAGTCTACTCTTAGGCTGGACAGATTGGATAGTATCAGTAAAAGATGGATCAATTCAGATTTTTTGATCTTCAATTCTGGCCATTGGTGGAACCCAGTGAAGATCTTTGACGTGTAAGTTCTGTGCTTGAGTGGCCTTGTTCCTTCGTTTATCATTTGTGATTGATGCTTTGCACAAAAGGTTATGCACTCAGAGAGAGAAAATGTCATGAGATTTTAAAGTTGGCCTTAAAAAGTAGTTTAGATGATACACTTGTAGAAATTGTATGCCATAAGATTCTAAAGTTGGTCCTAAAAAAAATAGTTTAACTTACACAATTAGCATAAACATCTATCTCATGGAGACTTCAATCATTCTTATTGGAGACTTGATCTGTGGATGAAGAAACACATTAATGTTTTTCCGTTCACCTTTATTTATTCTTGTATTAGCTAAAATCTGAACAAATAGTGTTTCTAAAATTTTGTGCTCTCTCTCTCTCTCATGCAAGTTTTTGTTATTTTTGTCTTTTTTGTTCATTAATGACTAGATGGTTTTTTGTTTTGTTGCATTTGTCAATAATGGCAAGGTTTTTTGTTTTTTCATTATTGATGTATCATATTATATATAAGAAAGCGTATGTTCATTTTGAAGGTTTAATGTTCACCCAATTTGTATTTAGCCATCTGCTAGTATTTTGAATCATGAATAGTCAGCATTTTTTGTTGTTTTTGTTCATCAATGGAATATCATATTCTATATAAGAAAGCTTTATGCTCATTTTGAAGGTTCTATGTTCATCCAATCTGCCTGTATTTTTGAATGATGAGTAGTTGGCACCTGGCATGCCTAACTTTTCATATTTCTGGGTTAGGTGCATCTTGGAATGCATGTTGAGAACTTGACTCTCTCATCAAGGCAAGATTATGTTTCCAGCGCTATTCCCATATGCTTAAGTCCTCTAGGAAAGGATGAAATAAGGAAATGTCATATCAGAATCTATATTACCACCTCAAGAGGTGGACACAAGTATTCCCTCTCTATACCAGTAGTATATGCCACAGTTGTCCAGTTAAAACCTTTCTTGACATTGTCGTTGATGGGTTAGGAGTGCAATGAACATTCCTATTCAAATGTATTGATCAGTTACTTGCCTTGATACCTTACAATTTATTCATTTCATAAATAAGTGTATGATTTATGGTTTTCTTTGCCAGAACGTATCTCATGTAAATGCATTGGTATGTTGATAAAGCAGGATTTTTTTTAGTGTGCATATCCATATGCATGCATGTCATCTGCTTATCTTATCAAAGAAAATGTAGATTTAGATTTCAATCTGGAGACGTGGATGTTCTGGAACAGAGATTCTGAACCACATTTTCATACAGTGGCTGCTATTTTCAGGTGGGGAATTCAGTGAAGCTGGGAATGCAAATCACCAGTGCGTATAGGATGGCATTGAACACATGGGCTTCTTGGGTTGAGTCAATGGTCAACACAAATAGGACACATGTCTTCTTTCGAACTTTTGAACCTTCTCATTGGAGGTATTTATTTATATCACTTCCTTTTGTTTAGTTGGTGGCATGATCAAAATAACAATCCAAATATTTCTTCATCTTATGCAGTCTTCTTGTGTCTGATATTTATTATCTCCATCCAACTAAATGGTGGGGAACAAAAGTCATTCTAATTCATAGATGTGCATGTTAAGGACTGTGTTGTTGTGGATCTTGTGATTGCTCTAGTTTTCATGAGAAATTTTCCCATTAAATGATTTTTATAGTAATGAGGATAGGATGATAAGCCTTCCCTGAAAGGGAGAAAATTTGAGTTAATAGAAGCACCTAGGTAAGTGGGGAAGCGCGCTTCAGAAGCGCGGAACGTCGCACTTCCGAAACGCGCTGGGAAGCACCCTTTTTAGATGGGAAGCGTGCTTCCCATCACACTTCCCCCGTTTTTTCAATTTTTTTGTATTTTTTTGTATTATTTTTTTTTTCACTTTCCCCTCGCTTCCTAGGTCGCTTCCGAGACGATTCCCGATTCGCTCTTAAGTGGTCCCACGCTTCTCACTTCCTAAAATTTTGAAAGTACCTCGCTTCCGGCTCCCGCTTCCCGCTTCCTCAACTGGCAACCATGGAGAAAACCCTGTGTGTGTGTTGGGGTGGTGGTGTGGTTTGGGGTAGGGGAGAGAGAGAGAGAGAGAGAGAGAGAGAGAGAGAGAGAGAGAGAGAGAGAGGTTACCAAGTCTCTAGGAGGTAGGGCAACCTCCATCCCCACCCACCATCCAAGCTCTCACAAGCAAGGCAGAGTTATTTTGAACCTACATTTTTTCCTTTCATGGAGGTTGGAACCATGAACCACTCCATCCCATCTGTAGAAGGTGATATTACTAATATTTTAGCCATCATGGGACTGCTAATGTGGGCTGGTAGATATAATTCCTGGACAGTTTGAGAAAAATGATGGAAATTCTTCAAGTTGATCTGCAATTAGAATCTCTTTAATTCATTATATGAACTGCTTGAGATAAAAGGTGCCAATGATCCAGTCTCCAGTTTGTTTTTCATGGCTCCTGTTTTTGTCCAGAACAAATATGAAAGATATCACCGACACACAAACAGTATATCTAAGATGTGAAACTTTTAGGCGTAACACATTATTTTGCAATTGTTAAAGCCAGTATGTCCTTTGTTTGCTATTTATTGGTTATTGAAGTGTTGATAAAGAAGTCTCATGGAGCAAGGACACAAAAACCTGTTTGTTCTTTGACAGTGATTTTCTACAACAGAGAAGTTGCAGTGTTACTCAGCATCCTATGATTGAGCCAGGAGAATTTGCTCAGAGCCCACTCTCAGAGATTGTATCTGAGGTGGTATCAGAAATGAGCGTTCCAATAGTGGTCCTAAACATAACTTCCATGTCTGCCTTCCGAAGTGATGCACATATTGGCAACTGGAGCGATACACCATCTGTGGAAGACTGCAGTCATTGGTGCCTTCCTGGAGTGCCTGATGCCTGGAACGAGATTCTTCTCTCATATCTACCAAGGAAGAACATAGTTTCCCCAAGTTGAATCAGTTGATGATGGGAAAAATTCTTTTGTATTCTTCAATACGTGCAGCCTTCCCTGCTGTGGTAGGTGACAACCGAGGGCCAATGTTATGAGGTTTTCTTTGGCAAGAAGCACGTACAGCCACCAACACAAATTTGAGTTGCTCTCTTATTAAAGGGTTGTTGCTTCACGGTTGCTGCTTCCCCGAGTAGTTTTTTCAGTCATTCTTTTATCAAACACACATAACAAAGTAATGCTAAGATTGTTTTATTTGTTATTTTGATGTATATGTTCCTCATACAGATCTTTTTTTTTAAATCACCATTTGTATCTTCATCAGTTAGTCACTGATGTGTCTTACAAGTCATCAAAAGAGAGGGACATGTTTTGTAGTTTCTGTAGTCTTTGGTTTCAAGATCAAATACTAAGAGCAAGAACATCACATTTTTTCTAATTATCCATGCATAACAATGGTATGTTCTGGTATTCCTTTATTTGTTGATTGTATTCTTGTGTAGGGTCGTAGGGCCCAAAACAAGCAATTGAAGCCTTGGAAATGCATTGCAAAGCAAAATATGACACCCCATCAAATTCTTGCCATGGAAGGCAAGATTCAAGCCTCAAACAAGTAACCAAGTGGAAGCCACAACTGCTGCTCAATTACAAATAGCCCTCTTTGCATGCACTTTCTCTCATCGCAGCAAATACACATTCTCCTTTGCCATGGCTTTCCTCCAACCTTACAATTTCCCCACTTTCACTGCACCACTGCTGCCTCTTTGGCCACCCGAGGCATCACCACCTCATGGCAACATTCACCCAACTCCATCATCACCAGAATCAAAGGCACCACCTCCACCACCTTATGTATTTCCACCACCTATGGTTCCCAACATCCCTCCACCCTCCCCTGCTCCTGCACACCATTCAACAGTCATAATAGTCGTGTTCATCTCCTTGGGAGGATTCTTCTTCCTTGCATTTCTCTCTCTTGCTCTCTGTTGTTTCATCAAAAAGAGTAAGAAGAGGGTGGAAAAGTCAGAGATAATCAACATGGAGGAGCACTTCAAAATCCAGGAGGCTGTAGCCCCTGGTCGTCATGGTGAGCAGACCATTGTATTGTCCATGGAGGAGGACATCAAGATTGAGGAAAAAATAAAGAAGGATGAAAAACTTGGTGAAGCTGGTGAAGGGTCAATCATCATGCATGAAGGGCCTTATCATTCACATAGCCATGATCTGCTTCATGTTCAGCATAAGAGTTGAATCACATGGATGCCAGTAAGTACCCTTTATTATTTAAGCCTATTGTCCTTATTTGTAATAAACAAGAAAAGAGAGTTTATGTGAACTCTTGCCATTCACGAAAATTGTATCCTCCATCTACTTTATCCAGAAGTGAATAAATGTTCTCAGCTTTTGTTGTCTAAGGAAAGCCACTACGCATTCGTTTTGGTACTTTGTCAGGCATTATTCCATTGAAACAGTCCACCTGATATATGATTGATTTACCATTTTAAGGGTTTTATGATTAACTTGAGAGCCCCCATTTAACTGATTGGCTGATACTGGATTATTTGGTCCAACTCACTCTCAGAATGTCTTAGCTAATAGGCCCGCTTCAATCAGAATCAACCTGACCTTTTTCCATTCATCTACCTGTACTCAAAACTAGGGGTGGCAAAATCTGACACGACCCGCCAACCCGCTTCTTAGCCGGGTTCGGGTTTGGCTTAAACGGGTTCATGTCGTAAACGGGTCGATGAGTCTAACCCGTTTATTAAACGGGTCGGGTTCGTGTTAGGGGCATGCCAACCCGGCTGACCCGTTTAATAAACGGGTTAGGCGGGTGGGTCAACCCATTTACCTGAACCCGACCCGCCAACCCACCCACCAACCCGTTTACCCGATCCTGACCCACCAACCCGTTTACCCAATCCATTTATTAAACGGGTTAACTGTGTCGTGTCGGGTTAACCGTTTAATAAATGGGTCGGGTTCATGTTTGCCACAGCAGACCCATTTAATAAACAGGTCAGGTTCGCGTTGAGATATGCTGACCCACCAACCCGGCCCGATTGCCACCCCTACTCAAAACACTAGCCAGGCCCCTTTATCAATATTTTTTTTCTGCTCTTAAAAGCAGGTCAGCGGTTCCTGTTTTATTGACCTAGGCCTGATGGATCTTACCGCAGGCATAGGAATACCAGATACTGGTATGAAACTCTTCTTACGAATCATATATAGGAATATCAAATACAAAAAATATTTTTTCTGAAAAAACTTAAGAAGCTTACAATCACTGCATTTCGTACGATAACCATCAGTCTGGTGACAATAATATTTTCAAGATAAGCATTTTCTCTTTTATTCCCCTTTCTTTTCAGGAATAAGAATTCAAGACAAGAAACACTCGTGTGTTTTTTACCATCACATAATTTTTCTGATGACTTCCTTTTCCCCCGTCATTTAAATCACCTACCTTGCATCCACGGAATAGCTTTGAGACGGTAAAAACACACAGCATTACTCACCAAAAACCTCTGCATGAGCAGGATCCCTTGTAGAAATGATGGAACCGGCTTGAATCTCGAACGATAATCTCATGGTCAATAATTTGAGAAATAAATCCCATGGCAGAATGACAGTCGCCACAAACCCGAAGATTCTTGGTAATCCTAATTGGTGCTCCAGGTACTGCTTCGAGGAGTGCAAAAGCAAGTGCAAGCTTCTCACTATGTTCAGAGAGAAGTGAATCCTTCTCTTCATCATCCACATCATGGAGGGCAAATCTGGTTTCTGAAACATAACCAATCTCTTTGATCCTTTGGAGCAAGTCCTTAAGCATCATGTATATTTCCACTGATCGAGGGTGCGACCTGTCTCCAACAAAGAAGGTAATGGTACCACTCTTGCCTTGTACCCAGCTGCAACCAGGTCTCTTTTTTATCCCTGAAGACTTCATCAGGCCTCTAATTCTTGCCACATCTTTCCAGCGGCCAGCATTGGCGTATATGTTAGACAGCAGTGTAAATGATCCATCATTTCCATCTGAGTCTAATTCTAACAGACGCTGTGCAGCATATTCACCAAGTTCAACATTTTTGTGAATCCCGCATGCACTAAGCAATGCCACCCACACAACATGGCTAGGTTCCATAGGCATGCTTGCTATAAGCTCTTGTACCTCATCCAAGTGGCCAGATCGGCCAAGAAGGTCAACCACGCAAGCATAGTGTTCAACTCCAGCAACCACCCCATAATCTCGAGTCATGCTTTCGAAATACCTGCGCCCTTGATCCAACAGTCCAGAATGGCTACATGCATAAAGTAACACAACAAAGGTTACATCATCAGGCACAAAGCCGTCTCCTTGCATCTTATGAAACATGTCAATGGCTTCACTGCCATGCCCGTGCACTCCATAACCAGTCATCATCGTTGTCCAAGATACTGCATTTCTTTCAGGCATCTTGTCAAACACTTTCCTTGCTGTTTCTATGGTCCCACATTTCGAATACATATCTATGAGGCAGTTAGAAACAAACAAAACTGGATGACCACTATTTCGGAAAACAAATGCATGGATCTGTTTGCCTTCACGCAGTGCTGATAAATCAGCGCAAGCCATCAAAGAACATGATATAGTAAATGAATTGGGCTTGGCTTGAGAATGCACCATATGAGAGAAGAGTCTTAGAGCATTGTTGGCATTACCATTTTGAGCATGACCGCCAATCATGACAGTCCATGTAACCACATTCCTGTCCAATGAAGAGTTAGAAATCCCTGTTGAATCGAACAAAATTTCTGCAGACTCCATATGTCTGCACTTGGCATACATGTCGATAAGAGCATTGTTCAGCATGGCATTTTCTTGGTGGCGGACACTATCTGGATAACATTTGACAATATGACCGTGTACTTCCTTCCCCTGAACCGAAGCTCCAATAGAAGCACATGCTGAGAGAAGTGATACGAGTGTGATAGCATTGGCCTTTGCGCCTGAAAGCTGCATCTTCCGGAAAATCATCAATGCCTTATTCCCTTGTCCTCTCTGTGCATAACCAGCAATTACTGCACTCCAAGTTACAACGTCGAGTGCTACGTTATCCGCCTGCATCTCATTGAATAGCTTGAGTGCACTCTCACAATCTCCATTCTGGGAATAACCAGTAACCATCGCATTCCAAGAAACCACATCCCTTGTTGGCATCCTATTGAAAACCTTGACAGCTTCTTGCATCAGCCCACATTTGCAATACATATCAATAATTGCATTGTTCACAAAAAGATCAGAAGAGAGCCCCTTAATTATGGCAAAACCATGTATCTGTTTCCCACCTAGAGCATATCTCAGAGAAGCACATGCAGGAAGAACATTGACAAGACTTATCCTATCCGGCATAATTCTGTTATTGCCCATACTTTTATCATTCTCTTGCATCCTCGAGAACATCGAGAACATCAGTAAACCAGTCTCTGGATTACCAGCTTGAACATAGGCTGATACAATCGAGTTCCATGAGACAACATCCCTCTGATTAGCTGGTATTTCACTGAACACATCATAAGCATCCTTGATGCATCCACACCTTGCATACATGGCAATCAGAGCATTATAGACAAACACATTTGCCACAAAGCCATCACTAGAAATGCAACGATGAATGTCTTTTCCATCATCTAAGGAGGATAATTCACCACATGCTTTCAAGACAAAAGGAAAGGTGAAATTATCTGGCTTCACCCCAACCTTTAGCATGCGTTTGTAAAGGCTGACTGCATCTGCAAAGAGGCCGTGTCTGACATGTTCCTTGATAGTAGTATTCCACCAGAAAACAGATAAAGGTTGGGAGGAAAACTGACAACTCGACACAACAGAGCGAGCCTCTGATAGACCGCCACATTTCAAGTACATATCTACCAAACAGTTTTGGATTGCAGGATTGGGTTTTATGCCTAGATCCAGTATTTGTTGATGGATTTGTCTCCCATGAGACAAACACTTGCTTCTGATGCATTCCTTCAAGAGAGATATCATGTACCCTTCTATATTGGCTATAACTTCCTTCACATTGTCCTCCACAGAACATAACCACTGACAAGATAATGTTGGGGATGAAGAGGATGAAGAATTCTTCCGCCATAAATGGCTACGGCAATAGCAGGAGTGGAAAAAGAAAGGCTGCTTTTTTACCCAGCTGAATGAATGTATTATCATGCCAACTCCTGTCCATGTTCTAGGCCTGCTGAAGTGACGAACCTACAAAACAGAGCCAGTGTTGGCTGGTTTGAACCAGTCTTAAATGCATGACACTCTCTGCATCCATGGTGTCTCTGTAACAATGAACAAAATTTGCATAACTCAGAAAATATAATATTAACAGTAACATTGCAAACTCTTGTTTTGACTGCCATAGTGCTAAATGTCATTTTTCCACAACAGACAAATTAATTGGACGCACTGGGCGCATCCGACCTATGTTCGACGATTGGGTGTTCGATCATATGTTCAATCATGTTTGTATATATATATATATAGGAAATGAAAAAATACCCACTAAAAAACATGCCAAACCTACCCAACGGAAAAAAAATAGTATTTTTTTCAAAATGTTGATCGTACAGATGTGTAAAGCATGATTGATTTACTAGAAATTGACACTTGGATCATGAATGTTGGATAGAAAAATGGTATTTAGAGCCTCAAAAATTTATGAAAATTGTACGCCATTGATTTTTGAAACTTGTAAAAACCTATCCATGAATCGGAATCAAAATGCTCTAAGAACTGATTCCTATAAAAACAAGGATGTCGATCACATATGTATGGTTGGAATTTTGAAAAAAATATCAAAAATCAATTAAAACGTGTGGTGGATAGGTTTTCATTCCTATATATATATATATATATATATATATATATATATATATATATATATATATATATATATATATATATATATATATATATATATATATATATATATATATATATATATATATATATATATATATATATATATATATATATATATGAGTAACCTGCTTTTTTACCCAGCTGAATGAATGTATTATCATGCCAACTCCTGTCCATGTTCTAGGCCTGCTGAAGTGACGAACCTACAAAACAGAGCCAGTGTTGGCTGGTTTGAACCAGTCTTAAATGCAGGACACTCTCTGCATCCATAGTGTCTCTGTAACAATGAACAAAATTTGCGTAACTCAGAAAATATAATATTAACAGTAACATTGCAAACTCTTGTTTTGACTGCCAGAGAACTCCCCGTAGTTGCCTAAGTATAGCCTTTCAATATATCCACATTCACAATAGTTTCCAAGAAGAGATAATCATTATAAGTCATCAATTTCCCAACAGAAAGGACAAAAAAATAAAGGAAATGGTATTCTGGTAAGAAATATTGTTCAAATAGCACGTGCACTAGCAATATAATTTTAGTCACAAATAGTCAGCGAGGTCATGTGTCAAGCTGAAGACCCAGCAGCATCAAATCCCACTCGTGCATGGAGGACTGCCGTTGCTTTATCATGGTTGGGGCACGTAAGGTTGGGTGGCTGTGTCCTCAACCCGGAGTTTTACCTCGTAGGGAGGCAGGCCCTTTAAGTCACCCGGTTCTCGGTGAGGGTTCCTTCATCATATATATATATATATATATATATATATATATACCCTTAAATAAATCCCATGTAGCCCTCTTTCCAGGCCTAAACAGTATTCTCTCTCTCTCTCTCTGCTCCAACCCTGGTTAAACCCTTAAATAAATCCCATTTAGCCCTCTTTCCAGCCCTAAACATGATTCCCTCTCTCTCTCTCTCTCTCTCTCTCTCTCACCTCCCTTCTCCCTTATTCGGCGACCCAGACTGGCCGAGTCCCCTCTCTCCAGCTCCCCTCTCCTGCGACGACTGCCCAAATCGGACGGTACCGACTGGTGGCGGTGACCACCGACCACTCTGGCGAGCTAACCCCTAAACATGATCCTCTCTCTCTCTCTCTCTCTCTCTCTATATATATATATATATATATATATATATATATATATATATATAAATGACCATTTGACGGCAGTCCTGGACCGCCGCTAAATGTTATTTTTCCGCAACAGAAACAAATTAATTGGAAGCACTGGGCGCATCCGATCTTTGTTCGACGATTGGGTGATCGATCATATGTTCAATCATGTGTGTATATATATATAGAAAATGAAAAAAATACCCACTAAAAAACATGCCAAACCTACCCAACGGAAAAATTTTAGTGTTTTTTTCTAAATGTTGATCGTACAGATGTGTAAAGCATGATTGATTTACTAGAAATCGACACTTGGATCATGAATGTTGGATAGAAAAATGGTATTTAGAGCCTCAAAAATTTATGAAAATTGTACGCCATTGATTTTTGAAACTTGTAAAAACCTATCCATGAATCGGAATCAAAATGCTCTAAGAACTGATTCCTATAAAAACAAGGATGTCGATCACATATGTATGGTTGGAATTTTGAAAAAAATATCAAAAATCCAATAAAACGTGTGGTGGATAGGTTTTCATTCCTATATATATATATATATGAGTAACCTGTATCATCAAACAGGTAAGTTGACTGACACATATCGGACACTTTTTGCACTGCAATTTTTTTTGTGTTTTTTCAGTTTTTAGTGGTGGTCAGGAACCACCGCTAAAAACCCATTTTGACTGGTGGCGTTTGGCCGCATGTCAGAGCCTTGTTTGACGAAAACCCGTTTGACGATATGGGTTTTCAATATATATATATATATAGATATATATATATATATAGGGGAATGAAAACCTCCCCAATGAAAATGGCCCCAAACCTACCAAATGGAATTCTTTTGGTGTTTTTTCCAAAATTCTGAAAGGAAGATGTGTTCAGCATGACTAGAAATCGACACTTGGATCATGAATTTTGGATAGAAAAAATGGTATTTGGAGCCTCTAAAATTTATGAAAATTATATGTTGTTGATTTTTGAAACTTATAAAAACCTATCCATGCATAGGAATCAAATGTTCCAAGAACTGTTTCGTATAAAAACAAGCATATATAGATCACATAAATACTATCAGAATTTTGAAAAAAACACCAAGAATCCAATAAAACGTCCATTTGGGAGGTTTGGGAGGGTTTTCCATTGGGAAGGTTTTCAAAATCATATATATATGTGTGTGTGTGTGTGTGTGTGTAAACAAATAGTGAATCTTATGGACATTGAAAAATAATGTTAACAGAATGCTAAGTACTTCTTTGTGATATTTCAACAACAGTTTGTGTGCGTGTTCCCGTGATCAAGTGAAGCACTTGGGCCGCACTTCTCACATGCACACAAGGCCAAAATCTACACAATCTTGCGGCCTGAATATAGACTACCGATTCAACTACCCCAGATTGCATTAATAGTAGTTAGAGTCTTCATGGCCGAGATTCACAGATTCGTCAGAAAATTAAGCTCACACGCGCGGTGAGGCATAACAACAAACACTTGGTGTGCGATTCTTTTTCTTCACACACAGACACCTGGACTTCGCTAGGAATCGATGGGTTGTTAGAAATCCGATTTCCTGTCGCCGGAAAGCCAACAACAAAAGGGTGGTGGTGGAAGAGGGGGCAAGAAAATTACCAGTTTGGTCTCGCTGGCGTTTCTTCTCTTCAGACTCCATCCAGTGCCTTCCTATCGCATT
This sequence comes from Nuphar pumila, assembly GCF_984573655.1. Taxonomy (NCBI): domain Eukaryota; kingdom Viridiplantae; phylum Streptophyta; class Magnoliopsida; order Nymphaeales; family Nymphaeaceae; genus Nuphar; species Nuphar pumila. Next base: position 87,870,365 of record NC_143262.1, read on the forward strand.
GGCGGATCCAGTGAACTTAAAGTTGCAAGCGGATCCGGTCCGGTTTGGTTGGAAATCCGATCCGAAACTGATACCTTAAATTTTCATTTTTCTCCCCTGAAATGAATCTTAAAATAAGATCCACCATGTATTCAGACCAGATTCAGATTTATTTGGTGGGATTTTTTTACATATTTGGAACTCGATTCAGATACATTGTTTTTGTTTGGTTGGTATTTGGGTCTGGATTAGCAATGCAAGTTCCTTCTTTCGAACCTTTCTATCTGATCCAGTATGATCATATAAAATTCGGGTCTAAAATGTTTAGAGTGCAAGTGGAGCAGATTCGGATTATACATCTGATACAAATATGACAAATTAGTGTTGGATATTGTTCTCACAATTGAACCCGAACTTATCTTGAGTTTGTATTTGGACCAATGTTAAAATCCGTCTAAATCGCCTGATTCAGATCGAATCGGTCCAATGACAATTCAAAAGGGGTGATTCAATTCATTTTTTAAATATTTTTTAAGGAGGTTAAAAAAATTATTTCATATTATTTATTCTTTAATGACACATGTCATCTGATGGTAAAAGATTGTCGATAAAAAAAGATTCAGTTCCATTTTATTCGTATGTGAACCAATTTTTACAACATTGATTTAAACTTGTATCAGTTGTATGGAAGGATTCCAAAGGAGCTGGCTCAATTTAAATAAAAAAAAAACTCATTTTCATAGGGTTGAAGAATATTTGATACTAATGGAGGTATGGAAATATCGAGTAAAAATCACATGGTTTTCATAATTTTAGTACCTTTTTTTCTTCAATCAAACCCTAAAGATGTGATTTGTAAGTTTTTTATTAAGTAATGAGTTTTGAATCATATGATCGAAATTCCTTGTCGGGTAAGTTTTGACCCGCATAAAAGGCGTAACGATCTGGGTACTGTCTCGGAGAGAGGCTCGATGAAATAGACATGTTTGAAGATACAGACTACCTACATTTGGACAGAATCTGAGTAGGTTTTTCAAGGGCTTCAAAAAATCACCTGTCAACAATTTGCCAAAACTTCATGATTAAAAAAAAATGTATAGGGTGTTGGGACTGCGTGGAATGGAGAACTTTTGGAATGGTGTATCTCTTCCTTCCCCTCTATGGGGCAAGTGAAGCATAACTCCTATCTCGACTGCTGATCAGTGGCGGCACAAGAGAAGTTGAAGCCTTAGGCATATTATATTTCATTGGACGCTGATATTTCTCCATATTTTTTTCATTGGAGGCCTTCAGCTTGTGCCATGTTTCATTGGAAGCTCTCAGCATGTGAAATATAAGCAATATATATATATATATATATATATATATATATATATATATATATATTTCATTTGAGACCTTAGGATATAATATGGTGGATGTTTCTTAGCTCACTTTAGAAGATTTGAACGTGACACATAGTTTGTCCGAGCGATGGGGTTCTACTTTCCATGTGAGGCTGCCCTACCCCAATTGGGGGAATGGAAGAAGCATATGTAGTGGAAGATCTAAGAATCCAAAAGGATCAGATTGATTCTACAATCGAGGAGTTGCAACCCAATATAGCTCAAGGCTTCCTAGAAGCCATTGATCGATAACTTCATCTTTATGATGAACTTTCAGAAATTCTTATGCTCGAAGAAACCAATTGGAGACAAATTTCGAGGTGTAGATGGATCAAAATTCGTGTTACTTCCATCTACTTGCCACCAAGAATATGCACAAATTTGCGTCACATTGCTCTCTAAATTTCGTCTCATTAGCTTGTGCAATTTCTTGAATAAAATTATTACCAAGACAATGGTGGCTTGAATGACCCCCATTCTAGCTCGAATTATCTCTCATAATCAGAGAGTCTTTCTTAAGGGCCTAGTATCCAGGAGGGCATCCTCATTGCCCACGAGCTTGTGTCCTCCATGGCTACTAGCAACGTCCCATCCTTCCTCTCTCTAAAACAGACCTTGCTAAAGCCTATGACTCAATGGACTGACAGTTTTAGAGGACACCCTCTGGCACTTCAGTTTTGTAGGAGCTTGGATACATTGTATCATGCAATGTGTTTCTACAACCAAATTTATGGAGAACTTGGTCCATAATTTACTATCTGCAGAGCTATTGGACATGGGGACCCTCTATCACCCTTTCTCTTTTTATTGGTTATGGAAAGGCTAATTAAGTCGTAAACTAAACAACCTCAAGCACACGAGAGGGTGTTGCGTGTGCACCCCTGGAACACGCACTGTAGCTACAGTGCATGTTCCGGGCTCCCCACTGAGCATCGCATGGTGCTCAGTGCGGTGTACGGGAGAGCCGTACACCAGCCTGTAGGATGTACGGTGGTGTACGGGTCCCCCGTACACCCCACTGAGCATCACGCGGCGCTCAGTGGAGACCCAGGAACACGTATTGTAGCTACAGTGCGTGTTCCTGGGGGGAACATATAACCTGCCCGCCAAGCACACCTTATCCGGAGCAAAAGGTCACAACCCCAGGGCGGCTACAACTCTTTTTTTTTCGCATTCTCTAACAAGCTGCTAACCCATGAAAGTCTAAAATCTCTAACAAGCAGATTTATGATTGGCGAGAGAAGAACAGACGTGGTTGGTAGGATCTGTCAGTGCACATCTCGTTGTGGTGGGACGTTGCAGGTTCAAACCCCACTGGTACGATTGAATAATAAATGGTGGGGTCTGCCTAACCCCAGCTTGCCTTTCAAATAAAAAGGATGAGTCCTGATTGGACTCCTCAACTGTAAATTCTATGGTTTTTAGCTATGTTTTTCCTTGATTTTACATTAATAAACACTGTTAGGGGTTCACCTAACCCCGGCTTTCTATGTCCAAAAAAAAAATCGTATACTAAGGTCAAGAAAACATGATCCAAGTTTGGATCCATGGTAAATAAGCCAACACATTTATGTGATCAAAACCGAGTCATCATCACTTCCACCTCTTCCACCCATATATACATGTATGACAGTACAAGGGTTGAAATTTTTGTATATTATAGGGTGTTGATTTTTCAAAAGCTGCAATATCTCACATGCACGTTTCACATTTCAAAGGTTACATGGTTAGATGTGTAAAAAAACATCAAAATATTAATAGTATAGTTTTATATATATATGAACATAATAAGCCCTCTTTTCTCATTCTGCCTCATAGCTTGAAGTGTTTTAATGTGTTTATCATGCTAGATTTAATGAGAATCAATTCATGGATCATATTTTTTTGATGAAACAATGTATTTTTATGAGTCAAAAAAAATTGATGCATTCATAGCCATTGATTTTAGATCTCAAAGAAACCTCTATACAGGTCAGATTCCGGTAATCCAAAAGTCGGTTCCCACTATACAAAACCTATAGATCACATCTAGATCATATATATATAGGGTCTGATCAACAAAAAAAATTAAGAAATTTGAAAATCTAAAGGTTCTACTAGGTGGGAGTAAGTACTCCGAGAACACCCTTTCATTACCAATATATAGAGAGTGTCCTGCATCAGATGACATGTGTCATTAAAGAATAAATAATATGAAATAATTTTTTTAACCTCCTTAAAAAATATTTAAAAAATGAATTGAATCGCCCCTTTTGAATTGTCATTGGACTGATTCGATCTGAATCAGGCGATTTAGACGGATTTTAACATTGGTCCAAATACAAACTCAAGATAAGTTCGGGTTCAATTGTGAGAACAATATCCAACACTAATTTGTCAGATTTGTATCAGATGTATAATCTGAATCTGCTCCACTTGCACTCTAAACATTTTAGACCCGAATTTTATATGATCATACTGGATCAGATAGAAAGGTTCGAAAGAAGGAACTTGCATTGCTAATCCAGACCCAAATACCAACCAAACAAACACAATGTATCTGAATCGAGTTCCAAATATGTAAAAAAAATCCCACCAAATAAATCTGAATCCGGTCTGAATACATGGTGGGATCTTATTTTAAGATCCATTTCAGGTGAGAAAAATGAAAATTTAAGGTATCAGTTTCGGATCGGATATCCAACCAAACCGGATCCGCTTGCAACTTTAAGTTCATTGGATCCGCCAACGCGATAGGGAGGCGCTGGATGGAGTCCGAAGAGAAGAAACGCCAGCGAGACCAAACTGGTAATTTTCTTGCCCCTCTTCCACTACCACCCTTTTGTTGTTGGCTTTTCGGCGACAAGAAATCGGATTTCTGACAACACATCAATTCCTAGCGAAGTCCAGGTGTCGGTGTGTGAAGAAAAAGAATCGCACACCAAGTGTTTGTTGTTATGCCTCACCGCGCGTGTGAGCTTAATTTTCTGACGAATCTGTGAATCTCGGCCATGAAGACTCTAACTACTATTAATGCAATCTGGGGTAGTTGAATCGGTAGTCTCTATTCAGGCCGCAAGATTGTGTAGATTTTGGCCTTGTGTGCATGTGAGAAGTGCGGCCCAAGTGCTTCACTTGATCACGGGAACACGCACGCAAACTGTTGTTGAAATATCACAAAGAAGTACTTAGCATTCTGTTAACATTATTTTTCAATGTCCATAAGATTCACTATTTGTTTACACACACACACACACACACACACACACACACACACACATATATATATATATATATATATATATGATTTTGAAAACCTTCCCAATGGAAAACCCTCCCAAACCTCCCAAATGGACGTTTTATTGGATTCTTGGTGTTTTTTTTTCAAAATTCTGATAGTATTTATGTGATCTATATATGCTTGTTTTTATACGAAACAGTTCTTGGAACATTTGATTCCTATGCATGGATAGGTTTTTATAAGTTTCAAAAATCAACAACATATAATTTTCATAAATTTTAGAGGCTCAAATACCATTTTTCCTATCCAAAATTCATGATCCAAGTGTCGATTTCTAGTCATGCTGAACACATCTTCCTTTCAGAATTTTGGAAAAAACACCAAAAGAATTCCATTTGGTAGGTTTGGGGCCATTTTCATTGGGGAGGTTTTCATTCCCCTATATATATATATATATATATATTGAAAACCCATATCGTCAAATGGGTTTTCGTCAAACAAGGCTCTAACATGCGGCCAAACGCCACCAGTCAAAATGGGTTTTTAGCGGTGGTTCCTGACCACCACTAAAAACTGAAAAAACACAAAAAAAATTGTGGTGCAAAAAGTGTCTGATATGTGTCGGGCAACTTACCTGTTTGATGATACAGGTTACTCATATATATATATATATATAACAATAACAACAACTACGCCTTCATCCCAAAACAATTGGGGTCGACGATATGAACCAACAAAGAAAATCATTATGGGTCTTCCACATGAATCCTTCTCCTCCAATCATTTTTATCCAATGCCATGTCCTCGGTGAGGTTCAAAGCATTCATATCTTTTCCTATCATCTCCATCCAAGTCTTACTAGGCCTACCCCGACCTCTTTTAACTAATATATTTTCCCATTTCTCCATCCTTCTAACTGGAGCATCATTAGGCCTTCGCTGAATATGTCCAAACCACCGTAAACGATTCTCTCTCATCTTATTTTCAATGGCTGCAACGCCTACCTTCTTACGTATCTCCTCGTTCCGAATCTTATCTTTTATTGTATTTTCACACATCCATCTAAGCATACGCATCTCAACTATACTCATTTTTTGAATATGATGTCTCTTGGCAACCCAACATTCCGTACCATATAGTAAAGCGGGCCTAATAGTCATCCTATAAAACTTCCCCTTCAACCACAATGGCATTCTACGATCGCACAACACTCCAGTTGCACTTTTCCATTTCATCCACCCAACCTTTATCCTATGATTTACATCTTCATCAATTTCTCCATACTTTTGAATGATAGATCCCAAATATTTGAAACACTCATCCACTGGTATTTCTTGCTCACCAAGCTTCACTACACTCCCATCACTACTTCTTTGCTTACTAAACTAACATTCCATATATTTTGTCTTACTCTTACTCAACTTAAAACCTCTTGCTTCCAATGTCTGTCGCCATAATTCTAACTTAGCACTAACCCTAGCTCTAGACTCATCAATCAAAACAATATCATCAGCAAACAACATACACCACGGCACATTTTCTTGAATTGATCTCGTAAGCTCATCCATCACTATAGCAAATAGGAAAGGGCTTAAAGCAGATCCTTGATGTAACCCAACCGTTATAGGAAAATTGGTTGTCACCCCTCCACAAATGCGGACATTGGTTACTACTCCTTCATACATATCTTTAATTATACTAATATACTTGAGAGAAACACCTTTCTTCATCATTGTCCACCAGAGAACATCCCTAGGTACTCTATCGTATGCCTTCTCTAAATCAATAAAAACCATACGCAAATCTTTGTTCCTCTCTATATCTTTCAATAAGTTGTCTAAGAAGATGTATAGCTTCCATAGTAGATCTTCCAAGCATAAAACCAAATTGATTCTCCGATATCATGACAACCTTCCTCAACCTAGACTCAATCACCCTCTCCCAAAGTTTCATAGTATGACTCATGAGTTTTATACCACGATAGTTTGTGCAATCTTGTATATCACCCTTATTCTTATATAGAGGCACCAAAGTACTCTTCCTCCACTCATTAGGCATCTTATTTGTCTGCCAAATCTTGTTAAAAAGATTTGTCAACCATTCTAAATCATTCTCTCCCAAGCATTTACAAGCCTCGATAGGTATACCATCTGGGCCAACTGCCCTTATTGATTTCATTTACTTCAAAAGCCTCTGCAATTTCTTTCTTTCATGAAGTCACGATTCATCTCATGAAAATGAATGGACAAGTCTCCAAGATCCTGAGCATGACTTTCATTAAATAGCTTATCAAAATAATCTTTTTATCTCTCCTTAATCTCTTCATCTTTGACTAAAGCCCTTTGTGTTTCATCTTTGATACATCTAATCATACCCAGATCCTTCGATTTCCTATCTCTCATCTTTGCAAGCCTATAAATATCCTTCTCGCCCTCTTTGGTATCCAACTTGTCATAAACCTCCTTATATACCTTATCCCTCGCGTTTCGAACTACTTTTTTAGCTTCCTTCTTTGCTATCATATACTTCTCCAAATTCTCATTCTATATATATATATATAGGAATGAAAACCTATCCACCACACGTTTTATTGGATTTTTTATATTTTTTTCAAAATTCCAACCATACATATGTGATCGACATCCTTGTTTTTATAGGAGTCAGTTCTTAGAGCATTATGATTCCAATTCATGGATAGGTTTTTACAAGTTTCAAAAATCAATGGCGTACAATTTTCATAAATTTTTGAGGCTCTAAATACCATTTTTCTATCCAACATTCATGATCCAAGTGTCGATTTCTAGTAAATCAATCATGCTTTACACATCTGTACGATCAAAATTTTGAAAAAAAAAACACTAAAATTTTTCCGTTGGGTAGGTTTGGCATGTTTTTTAGTGGGTATTTTTTCATTTCCTATATATATATATATACACACATGATTGAACATATGATCGATCACCCAATCGTCGAACAAAGGTCGGATGCGCCCAGTGCGTCCAATTAATTTGTTTCTGTTGCAAAAAAATGACATTTAGCGGTGGTCTAGGACTGCCTCCAAATGGTCATTTATATATATAGAGAGAGAAAGATAGATAGATAGAGAGAGAGAGAGAGAGGATGGGAACCTGCTAAATGGGTTTCGCTACTAAACCTGCTAAATCAACCAAAGTCGTCCGATCAATTTTTATTTTAACAATATTTGGAGGTTTGCAACATATAAGTTCACACAAATATGTTGCGAATCTCCTTGGTGTTTTAACCATAGTTGGAGGTTCACAACATATTTGTGCAAAATCTCCTCGGTGATTTAACCATAGTCGGATGTTCACAACATATTTGTGTGAACGTGAGGAGGTTTGCACAAATACGTTGTGAATCTCCTTAGTTTGATTTTAATCATATTTGAAGGTTCAGCCAGTCTGGGTCATCGTCGCCAAAGAAGGGGGCTCAATCGTCACCAGTCGTGGTCGTCATCGCTGGAGAAGAGAGAAGGGAGAAGGGGGGAGGCGCGCGCGCGAGAGAGAGAGATGATCATGTTTAGGGGTTAGCTCGCTAGAGTGGTCGGTGGTCACCGCCACCAGTCGGTACCGTCCGATTTGGGCAGTCGTCGCAGGAGAGGGGAGCTGGAGAGAGGGGGCTCGGCTAGTCTGGGTCGCCGAATAAGGGAGAAGGGAGGTGGGAGAGAAGGAGAGAGAGAGAGAGGGAATCATGTTTAGGGCTGGAAAGAGGGCTAAATGGGATTTATTTAAGGGTTTAACCAGGGTTGGAGCGGGGAGAGAGAGAGAGAGAGAATAATGTTTAGGCCTAGAAAGAAGGCTAAATGGGATTTATTTAAGGGTTTAACCAGGGCCGTCCGATCAAAAAATGATCGGCTCTGGTTGATTTAGCAAGTTTAGTAGGGAAACTCATTTAACATGTTCCCATGTATATATATATATATATATATATATATATATATATATATGAAGGAACCCTCACCGAGAACCGAGTGACTTAAAGGGCCTGCCTCCCTACGAGGTAAAACTCCGGGTTGAGGACACAGCCACCCAGCCTTATGTGCCCCAACCATGATAAAGCAACGGCAGTCCTCCATGCACGAGTGGGATTTGATGTTGGGTCTTCAGCTTGACACAAGACCTCGCTGACTATTTGTGACTAAAATTATATTGTTAGTGCACGTGCTATTTGAACAATATTTCTTACCAGAATACCATTTCCTTTATTTTTTTATCCTTTTTGTTGAGAAATTTATGACTTATAATGATTATCTCTTCTTCGAAACTATTGTGAATGTGGATATATTGAAATGCTATACTTAGGCAACTGGGGAGAGTCCTCTGGCAGTCAAAACAAGAGTTTGCAATGTTACTGTTAATATTATATTTTTTGAGTTATGCAAATTCTGTTCATTGTTACAGAGAGACTAAGGAGCACAACCGCTTGTACAGTCGAAACAAACGTTGGACTTGGTACAGTTGTTAGAGAACTGACAGAACGTAGTATACATTTTGTTAGTTCATTCAGTCCAATCCTGGACAAGCCATCAAACAAACCCTAAACAGACTTCTTTTTTATGAGGATCTCCCAAGCAAGAAAACCCCGGTAGGATCCCACGGCCACTCTGCCTTACGTGGCCCACCTCTAAAAGCTACGGACATACCCGTGCGCCAAAAGGGTTTGATCCCGCTTCTTTCTATTCCTGCAACTCTAGATAAAGAAATGAGCCCCTTTTTCTTGTTCACCCCAAGGAGAAACAGAAGGAATCTTGATTCCACTATTGAAAAAAGAAGAAACAGCGGTCATGAGCAATCCAAAACAGAGCACGCAGTAAATAAAAACCAAGAGTTCGGAATACGATGGCAAATTAGAGAACAAGAAGGCAAATTTCTCATCCAAAACACTCGCCCTGCTTGGAAAAAAAAAGAAAGAAAGAAAGAAAAAGAAAGCAGCAGTTCGGCATAAGCACAAAAGAAGACGAGCAAAAGCAAAGATGAAACTAAAAAAACATGCCTCAGCAATTTCGAGCACACGCTTCCCACGTTCCGTAACGAAAGAATCAAACAGAAACATAATGAGGAAAAGAATCGCTTGGAGCACCAAAGAATTCCAGAAAAATATCGAAAAAAGGGAAAATCTTACTTGTTTTGAAGGAGTAAGACGGAGACGAGCCGGGGCGGTTCATCCATGATCAACTGACCTCCTTGCATTGCGTGATACGACGGAAACGTTCGACGATGAGAGAGAAAAATTAGGGTTTTCGGACGAGAGAAAGAGAAGAAGGAGAAAGTCGAGGGAGGAGGGAAAGCGCGGGGTTGCGGGTTGACGGGTTCGTGTAAACGGGTTGACCCGCCCGCCTAACCCGTTTATTAAACGGGTCAAACGGGTTGGCGGGTTGGCATACCCCTAACATGAACACGACCCGTTTGATAAACGGGTTAGGCGGGTCAACCCGTTTACGACACGAACCCGTTTAAGCCAAACCCTAACCCGGCTAAGAAGCGGGTTGGCGGGTCGGGTCAGATTTTGCCACCCTTATATACAATTATTTAATTTGGAAAGGAAAAGAAAAAAAAGGCCCAAATGTTTTTTCAATTCACGTTGTTTTCATTCGATGGGCAGCAATGACCTCTCTTTTGACCTAGCAAAAAGAAAAAAAATTTAATTGCAGAAGACATAACTTTGTTGCCTGTTTTTTGGTTTCAAGAAATCATTAGGGTTTGGCTTAAACGGGTTCGTGTCTTAAACGGGTTGACCCGCCTAACCTGTTTATTAAACGGTCATGTTCATGTTAGGGGTATGCCAACCCGCCAACCCGTTTGACCCGTTTATTAAACGGGTTAACAGTGTCGTGTCAGGTTACCCGTTTAATAAATGGGTCGTGTTTGCCACATTCGACCTGTTTAATAAACGGATCATGTTTGTGTTGAGGTATTCTGACCCGCTGACCCAACCCGACCTACCAACCCGACCCAATTGCCACCCCTACTTGTATCAGAATCATTGCTCATGCACCGTTGATAAACAGAGAAAAAAAATATTATCATAGCATCTTCCGTAAGGGCTTGGGTGTCAGTGACCCCACTCGGGGTATGGACTGATGACCTAGTTCTTGGTGAGGATTCCTGATCATAAAAAAAAATAACGATGCCAGTATAAAATGACGATAACAACATAACCAAGACATACTATCATAGTTTTTACTACACTAAAAAATCTTCAAAATATCAGGGCCTCTTTGTAGCGTGGGAAAATAACCCATTTTCATACGAAAATAGGCTACCCAAGGGAGAATATGGGTCAGCTTTTCAACTTATGTAAAGCATAATTAAACCTTATTTGAATGTTACCCACATTGTTAGATTTGGTGTTATGATCCAATGACCCAACTTGGACCTAAACCTGCAACCTTGGTTCTGCTCAAATGTTTGGATCCAGACAGAATCCATCTCGGATTCGATCCGTTTCACTCGAAATCTAATGCCAATGCCAGCTGGATTAGAATCATTTGATGCTGAAAAGAAGAGAAGGCTTGTCCATCCAAACCCTAACATGCCCCCTACTTTTAACATTAGGGATGGATTTCAGTACCTTTAACCCGAATCCTTATCTTCACATCTTTTTAAGTTTTAGTCCTTTTTTCTCACATTTTAAAATTTCCAAATGTGTTTCCCATTTTTTATGAAAATCAAATAAAATTTTTGAAATTTCATTCAGAAATTTGCATAAAAAATGATAATTATAAAGATTTGTCAACACAGCAGTGCATACAACATCTGCAGGGTCGCAACCAGAGCCACAATGAACATATATGTCCATAATTTTGAAAACATCCCAAAAATAATATTTTTTCACATACTTTTATAACTTTTACATATCACAATCTTTTGAGTTGGGATGCAAATGGGTCGTATCCGGTTGGAGCTTTTGCAATTTTTGGCGGTTTTGGATCCGATTCTGATCTGAATCCCCATGTATTTAGTTTTTTTTTTCGGATCCGAACCGCTTGCACCCCCACTCTTGAGACTGTTGCAACCTGCAATTCATGTTGCTTAAATGAATATATGTGGGTATATTTATGTTTATTGATAAAATCCAATACAACTGTTCATTTTATTTTTGAAAAATTTATGCTTTATATTTGTGGAATTTAAATTTTCAAAATTTGTTACATTTATTGGACTGCAGGGTTTGCGCACAGCAATGGGCGAGGGCGAAGGTAATGCACACTGCACGTTTGCAATACCTGTGATTTTGTGACTTTCACATGCTCTTGTGATTCTGAATCACATTTTAGAACTTTCATATGGGTATCGCAAACATGCCAAAATGCAACTGGTGAATGTGATTCCCATATGTGAATGTTAAAGCTTCAAAACGTGTAAAAGTTTTATGGTGTATAAACCAAGGTTGTTAAATGCGATGAGGCGAAGCGAGGCGTTGAGCCTGCGCTTCGCCTCTGAGGCGTACGCCTCACACAACATGAGTATTCGTGGTATTATCTAAAATATCATAAAAATATGTGGCATCACACTCAACGCCTCGCACTAGTGATCTTACTTCTCTTGGAGGGGCTTCGTATCACACTCTCAAGTGATCTTACTTCTCAAGTATCTGTGGTATTTTTTTTATATTTACTTTAAGTGCATCACAACAACGCCTCAGTACCTTGAGTGTGCGCCTCGCCTCTGAGGCGTACGATTCAGGTACTGAGGCGTATGCCTCTCACAACACTGGTATAAACCTTTCACAAGTGGTAAAACTAGGTCCTGTGCCAAGCTCAAGGCTTAGATTCGAATCCTTCTGTCACATGACATGATAGGGTAGTTTGCCTTTCAAAAAAATAAAATAAAAAATAATGACATGACATGATAGGACACATTCTCACATGATCATTTTCACGCAAACATCAAAAAGTTTAATGCTTGAGAATGTGAATCACATAAATCACTTTCATAAGGACAACTTTTTCAGCTGAAGTAACATCCCCAATTGCAATGTGTGCAAGCCACAGCTGTGAGTGTAGGGATGGCAGTGGATCAGGGAGAAATGGGGCACCGCCCTGCCTCGTCACTTTTGTAATGGAGATGGATGAAGGTTAAAATCAAAACCCGTGCAAGGATGAAGGTGGGGATGGAGGGCAGAATTTTGAGACAGGACAGGGATAGAGACCTTGTCCCGGCCTCGTCCCCGCTGCCATTCCTAGCGGAGTGCAGTGATGAACCCAAAAACTTTTATTGGAGGCCTAAACATAAATAAGATATTTCATTTATATTGAGAAAACCCCCAAAAAAAATCCTTTTTTTTATTACATATGTTGGGATCGGACCTCCTAAGGTCAGGCCCTTAAAGACCTTAAATGACCCACTTAGGGTGTGTTTGATTACCTCATATCTCGAATTAAAACCGAAGTTTTGTGGATCGAGATGTGCGACCCACACCTTGATCCAACATCGAGGTTTTGAAATCCTCGTTTTAGGGTTTTACTGGTGTTTCTATGAGGGTTTACTACGAGGTTTTCCCTTGAGTCAATGTTATCAGTATCGATATTAACCCTCGGTCCCGGCGCGGAATCGCCCGATACCGATTCTCAAGTGAATCATTCTGAATCGACTGAAAAATAATTCATGTGACATGTATTAAAATTAGCAAGATAATACTAAAATAATATTACAAATTAATTTTAAGTACTTTTATATTTATTAAAAAAGGCCGATTCGATTCAGGTTAGTATCGATTTTTTCCTGCCAATACGATCTGTATCGGTCGATACTTACAGCATTGCCTTGACTTAACCTAAAAAAGTTACATTTATTAAAAATAAAAAAAAAAATAGTTGTCATGAACAATTCACCTCATGGGGGCATACCATGACAAATTTACAACATATGGTACGCCAAACTCTTTGACGCATTTATTAGTTTACTTCTATTTCAAGTCCAAGCACTATGACGTCACTGCAATCGTAAGATTGCATTCCTCAAACTTTGTTACTTTTTATTCTAAGAAAATTTCATTTAGTTGTCAACATTTTGCACCTAATTGCAAAACTTGACTTACATTTTTTGAAATTCTTGATATGTGCCACAGGTTTACTGAAAACTGTCAAAAATACAGACCTGAGATATTGGCATCTATTATCTCATAAAATGCGAGTTTTGGGTTTTTTTCATATTGTCCTATAGGATTTGAAAGCCTCTTTTATTCTCATAGAGAGCCTAACTGTTTTTTGTTTTTAATCGATTCTTCCGTTTAAGAAAAGGAAATCTGAATGGGTTCATAGTTCTGGAAAAAATACTATGGCTGGGAAAATTGAGATATACCTATTTTTTTTCTTGGCGATTTTCAGTGCTGAGCACGGACAAATTTCTTTTATTAGAACTTGTGTGTGGTTGCGTTGAAGCTGAATTATTCGCGACAACAAACCTATGTGTGTTGGTAGTACATGTTTGCTCATGTATAATGCTTGTTAAATCTTTTAATACATGAAAAGTTTTTAGATCTGCACATAGTTATTAGATTTGCTCATGCATGAGGGTTATTGGATCACAGGATGTTTTATTGGGTCTGCATAGGCAGGTCATGGGTTTTCAAGAAATTGTGAGGTATAAACTTGATTTCTGAACCATGGGTAAGAATATGATTATACTAGTATGCGTGTATATGCTTTCGAATTTAATTTTCTATACGGTCATGAGTTATCATAAAATCTATGCATTTTTTATGCCTATTTGATAATTTTCTAAAAATTAGAGGAAGCTATGAAGAAATTTAGATATATGAGCAATTTTTTTAAATTAGGGGTAAAAGGTTGCCCTAAATGAGATTTTCTTTTTATTCTATGATTTCAAAAAGTCAACGTCAATGGAGAATATAGTTTAGTTGAAAAGGTTAGATGTGTCTTGAAGGCGCCACCGCGGGGACTTGACGCCGTGGCATATTTTCTAAAGTCTAAACTATCCTCTTAAAACAGATAAATGACCAACAAGTCCCTATAGCGTTTGAGTCAAGTCTACCCAATTTGGACTTGAGAAGCTCGTTAGAGTCAAGGTGGTCTAGTCCACCTTGGCCTAGATTCATGGATTGTGTGTAGGCTTGATTAACGGGATAACTAAATCAATAATCGACATTGTTAATTGGTTGATATTACTATTTATCGATCAAACCCAAATCAAACTAGTTTCCATGCATTTTGATTTCATTTACCAACATTTTTTTTGGGTTTTAATGTTGGGTTTGATTTTGACAAAAAACTTTGTTATATATTAAGAAAAACACAATCAACTCGTGCTAATCAAGTCTATAGTCATCAAAGCCGGTTGAAGAGCTTTGACATTTTTCTTAATTACCAAAATCAAGTTCAATAAAAACGCTTGAGCATGCATTTGCAAGCTAAAAACTTATTGATCCATGAATTCATGCAATGAGTCCTAATATTTAAAATTTTAGTTTCCCGTAAAAAAAACATTCAAAATTTTAGAGTTAGCCATAACTCATAGTCATAAATCTAGTTTTAGGGATTTTCTCAATGACATAAAGTATAGCAACAAATTGATTTTTTTTGTTTTTCGAGAAGATGCAAAAAAATACATATATTACAAGAATAAGGAAATAGTCATAAAAATATAAAAAATATAAAAACTCCAAAAAACTTGACAAATATGCAACAACATTGATGTATTCAAAATAAACACTATCTTGCTTTTTTTGCTATTTTATAGAGATTCTCAAAGAACTAAACTATAACCACCTCGGCTACGAACTGCCCACGTGTCCACCTGCAACTGCACCTCAACGAACCAAACTGGATCCATTTAACCCATGACCTAGCCAAGCTCACCAGTCCAGCACCAAGGCCATGCATACCATCCCAAAGTAGAACGGACGCTCATGACATTTTAAACTTTTATGGGGCAGTTCCGTCATTTACTAAAACAAAGAATAAAGACAAGGGGATCAACGACCGTCGCAACAAACCACTCAATCACCCTTCACCATAATACAACATATGATAAGATCCATCATACTTAGCCGTCCAACCTACGGCTACCCCATTTGAGACTAATCACAGCCACCCAGATACGTTAGTTGGACGGTTAGATCGACGTAGTATGATTCGTATCATATGACGTATGATAGAATATTTCTTTTCGTTCCATCGCGCCCTTTCCTTGCTCCCATAAATACCCCGCGCTTTCCCTCCTCCCTCGACTTTCTCCTTCTTCTCTTTCTCTCGTCTGAAAACCCTAAATTTTCTCTCTCATCGTCGAACGTTTCCGTCGTATCACGCAATGCAAGGAGGGCAGTTGATTATGGATGAGCCGCTCCGGCTCGTCTCCGTTCTTACTCCTTCAAAACAAGTAAGATTTTCCCTTTTTTCGATATTTTCTGGAATTCTTTGGTGCTCCAAGCGATTCTTTTCCTCATTATGTTTCTGTTTGATTCTTTCGTTACGGGACGTGGGAAGCGTGTGCTCGAAATTGCTGAGGCATGTTTTTTGAGTTTCATCTTTGCTTTTGCTCGTCTTCTTTTGTGCTTATGCCGAACTGCTGCTTTCTTTTTCTTTCTTTCTTTTTTCCAAGCAGGGCGAGTGTTTTGGATGAGAAATTTGCCTTCTTGTTCTCGAATTTTCCATCGTATTCCGAATTCTTGGTTTTTATTTACTGCGTGCTCTGTTTTGGATTGCTCATGACCGCTGTTTTTTCTTCTTTCAATAGTGGAATCAAGATTCCTTCTGTTTCTCCTTGGGGTGAACAAGAAAAAGGTGCTCATTTCTTTATCTAGAGTTGCAGGAATAGAAAGAAGCGTGTTTAAGAAGTCACCGGATCAAACCCTTTTGGCGCACGGGTATGTCCGTAGCTTTTAGAGGTGGGCCACGTAAGGCAGAGTGGCCGTGGGATCCTACCGGGGTTTTCTTGCTTGGGAGATCCTCATAAAAAAGAAGAAGTCTGTTTAGGGTTTGTTTGATGGCTTGTCCAGGATTGGACTGAATGAACGAACAAAATGTATACTACGTTCTGTCAGTTCTCTAACAACTGTACCAAGTCCAACGTTTGTTTCAACTATACAAGAGGTTGTGCTCCTTGTATCTGATGTTTGTTTTACGCTGTTAGCGGATAGTATGAACACACATGGATAATGGGTTGGATAACTTCGTTTTGGATCTTACTACTTGTTCTGCCCAACCATATGAGTGTTTTAACATGTTTATTATGGATTTTAGCCTCAAATATGGATCTAAAAACTAAAAGATATTTACAATTTGAGTCATTTGAGAAAAATTAAGAATTGATAATTTTTTTATATATAAATGATTTAATCAATGTCATATCACATCTAATTATGAAAGTTTATCATAAAAATATCAAACCCTAAAAGCAAATTAACTATAAAAAATCAAATGATCAAATCTTATTAAATCATAAAACTGTAAAATGCAATAAAATAAATCATAAATAAATAAAAAAACCCTAAATTATCAGAAAAACCCATAAAATTAAATAAAAATACCCTAATTCAAACTCTAATCAAAGAAAATAAAACAAATCCCTAATCAAATGCAAGAAAAGCCTTAATCAAATTATAAAATAATAAAATGCAATAAAATAAATCATAAATAAATCAAAACACCCTAAACTATATGAAAAAACCATAAAATTGAATAAAAAAACCCTAATTCAAACCCTAACCAAAGAAATTAAAAAAAATCCCTAATCAAATTATAAAACCTTAAAACACAATAAAATAAATCATAAATAAAGCAAAAACCCTAAACTATAAGAAAATAACCATAAAATTAAATAAAAACCACCTAATTCAAACCCTAACCAAAGAAAATAAAAAAATCCCTAATCAAATTAACTATAAAAAACCTTAATTTTAAAAAAATTATTCAAAGCTGTAATCATAAAAAATCAAAGAAAAACTTTAATCAAACCAAAGAAAACCCTAATCAAATTAACTATGTCACATGGGTGCGGGTGCGGGTGCGGGTGCGGGGGTGCGGAACAATATATATATATATATATATATAAAGTCCAAAAGTTGGACATAAATGGCCCTAGGTGCATTGACTGCACCCAGTGTCAGGTTGACCGCATCGGGTGCGGGTGCGACACCTAGTTGGAGAATCCCTGTGACATATATTAAAAAAAAATTTCTTGGCAATTTTTTTTTGGTCCAAAAAATTGGACCAAAATGACCCTGGGTGCGTTGACCGCACCTAGGGTCGGGTTGACCGCACCCGGTGCCGCATCCGCACCCGCGTTGCGTCGACGCGGGTGCGGCACCCTGCTAGCCGAATCCCTGTGACATACAAATTAACTATAAAAAGCCCTAATTAAAAAAAATTGATTAAAAAAACGTAATCAATGGAAAAACCCTAAATAATAGAAATCAATACGAAGAAGAAGAAAGAAAGTCTGTTTAAAGTGGAGTCTAGAGAAAAAAACACCTAGCTGCACATATCTCACTCTAATGAGTGAGGATTTCGTAGTTCTGGATCTTCAAAATTGCTTGGTCCTTTGATTTTTCTGGGATTTCAGAGGATATCACTGTTACTCTTCATGTTGATTGGCTACCAATGAATTTTTGTTATCGGGTTTCACATTCAAGCTGGGGATATAGATTATAGACCGCAATGAGATTTTTGAACATGAGACCCCCCTGTTAAGATAGTGCAACTCCCCCTTGTCCAGCTATCATGAAATTTACAGCAATAAGAAAAAAGAGAGGTGTTGACCATTTTCACTTAAATATCTTCTGAATTCTTTGTGGGATGTGCAGAGCTTTTTCCCATCATTGACCAAAATTGTTGGCACACTTGGACCAAAGACACGATCTGTTGAGGTTATTGAAGCTTGTCTGAGGGCAGGAATGTCAGGTAAACTTTTATTCATATTTTTTTTCCTGTTTCTTTTACAGTTGATGGTTATTCAGCCATGTATGTGATGCTGCAACAGCTTATGATTTTATGGCATGGTTTTGGCAGTTGCACGTTTTGATTTCTCGTGGTTAGATAGTGACTACCATCAGCAAACACTTGTCAACCTCAAGGCCGCTGCTAAAAATGTTAAAATGTTGTATTCTGTAAGTTGGTAACCTTTCACTTATTTTTATGGATCACTAGATAATGAGTGTGGACCGTGGAATAATGTGAAAACTTTGAGAAGTTATATTGCGTTAAATTCTTCTGGTATTAAATGATGAGAAGCATTAAAAGTGTTAGTGCCTCTTGTACATGCAACCGAGCATATGGAATATAAATGAAATAGTTGGACTGTAGTCATTTATATTGGAGCTATAGTGCAGTTTACAGCTTTAACTATACTCACCAACTATTTCTATATTTTCAGCTTATGGCATTTTTATGTCACAAGGGCATGCTTTTTCCACACATTTTGTATGACATGATCAATATGTATCCAACATGAAATACCATGCTGCATGGTGGTGTCCAACTTGGTCGACTATGGCTGACCAATCTTAAACTCTGTCAAAATGTTTCCAAGAGTACAATCATCTTTGGTAAATGTAATCAAAATTGAAAGCAGAAAAAGATTAAGAGTAAAAAATAAAATTAATGAGTAAGAAAAAAGAACTTTAAAGCCTTTCCTTCAATTTTGAGATGGAACACATCAGGAATGCCTTCCTAGTGCTGGGAGTCCTTATTTCCATATTCAGAATCAAATTTTCTGGGATTAAAGAATCATTATTCCTAGATACATTAATCAAGATTCTTGAAGCATTCGTATATTTATAGTTTTCATCTATATGTTTGAATAAGCACTAGAGAATACATGCCAATTGTTGCGTAGATTTTTCATTATTATTATTAAGATATTGGCACATATCACATACATAATTGTTGTTTTGAATGATAGATGCACGATTTTGTGTTGGTCATTTAAATAAAGTGGTATAGGAATGTCTTGTTTACCTTTAGGAACTGCTTTTTGCTTGTTTTTTCACTTCCCTGCCACTTCATATGCATATCCTATATTGCTTCTGAACTGGTTCTTTTTGATATGTTGGTTTACCTAGAATATTTAATATCATTCTGATGAACTTTTCTTCAGACCAGTGCTTAATGTTTTAGGATTGATAAACAACAACAACAACAACAACTACGCCTTCATCCCAAAACAATTGGGGTCAGCGATATGAACCAAAAAAGAAATTCATTTTGGGTCTTCCACATGAATCCTTTTCCTCCAATCATTTCTATCCAACGCCATGTCCTCGGTGAGGTTCAAAGCATTCATATCCTTTCCTATCATCTCCATCCAAGTCTTCCTAGGCCTACCCCGACCTCTTTTAACTAATATATTTTCCCATTTCTCCAACCTTCTAACTGGAGCATCATTAGGCCTTCGCCGAATATGTCCAAACCACCGTAAACGATTCTCTCGCATCTTATTTTCAATTGGTGCAACACCTACCTTCTTACGTATCTCTTCGTTCCGAATCTTATCTTTTATTGTATTTCCACACATCCATCTAAGCATCCGCATCTCAGCTACACTCATTTTTTGAATATGATGTCTCTTGGCAGCCCAACATTCCGTACCATATAGTAAAGCGGGTCTAATAGTCGTCCTATAAAACTTTCCCTTCAACCGCAATGGCATTCTACGATCGCACAGCACTCCAGTAGCACTTTTCCATTTCATCCACCCAACCTTTATCCTATGATTTACATCTCCATCAATTTCTCCATACTTTTGAATGATGGATCCCAAATATTTGAAATAATCATTCACCGGTATATCTTGCTCACCAAGCTTCACTACACTCCCATCACTACTTCGTTGCTTACTAAACCGACATTCCATATATTCAGTCTTACTCTTACTCAACTTAAAACCTCTAGCTTCCAATGTCTGTCTCCATAATTCTAACTTAGCATTAACCCCAGTTCTAGACTCATCAATCAAAACAATATCATCAGCAAACAACATACACCACGGTACATTTTCTTGGATTGATCTCGTAAGCTCATCCATCACTATCGCAAATAGGAAAGGGCTTAAAGCAGATCCTTGATGTAACCCAACCGTTATCGGAAAATTGGTTGTCACCCCTCCACAAGTGCGGACATTGGTTACTACTCCTTCATACATATCTTTAATTATACTAATGTACTTGAGAGAAACACCTTTCTTCATCATTGTCCACCAGAGAACGTCCCTAGGTACTCTATCGTATGCCTTCTCTAAATCAATAAAAACCATATGCAAATCTTTGTTCCTCTCTCTATATCTTTCAATAAGTTGTCTAAGAAGATGTATAGCTTCCATAGTTGATCTTCCAGGCATAAAACCAAATTGATTCTCCGATATCATGACAACCTTCCTCAACCTAGACTCAATCACCCTCTCCCAAAGTTTCATAGTATGACTCATGAGTTTTATACCACGATAGTTTGTGCAATCTTGTATATCACCCTTATTCTTATATAAAGGCACCAAAGTACTCTTCCTCCACTCATTAGGCATCTTATTTGTTCGCCAAATCAAGTTAAAAAGATTTGTCAACCATTCTAAACCTTTCTCTCCCAAGCATTTCCAAGCCTCGATAGGTATACCATCTGGGCCAACTGCCCTTCTTGATTTCATTTTCTTCAAAGCCTCTGCAATTTCTTTCTTTTGAATCTTGCGCATGAAGTCACGATTTATCTCATGAAAAGGAATGGAGAAGTCTCCAAGATCTTGAGCATGACTATCATTAAATAGCTTATCAAAATAATCTTTCCATCTTTCCTTAATCTCCTCATCTTTGACTAAAACCCTTTGCGTTTCATCTTTGATACATCTAACCATACCCAAATCCTTCGATTTCCTATCTCTCATCTTTGCAAGCCTATAAATATCCTTCTCGCCTTCTTTGGTATCCAACTTGTCATAAACCTCCTTATATACCTTAGCCCTCGCGTTTCGAACAACTTTTTTAGCTTCCTTCTTTGCTATCATATACTTCTCCAAATTCTCATTATCACGACTCTTACTTAGATTTCTATAACACTCTCTTTTAACCTTAATAGCTAATTTGACATCCTCGTTCCACCATGATGTATCCTTACCTAGTGGTGCACCGCCTTTAGACTCACCCAATACCTCCTTAGCTACTTTTCTCATACCACCCGCTATCTTATTCCACATTGATTCTGAATCCTCCTCGAGACACCAATCAACTTCCTTAACTACCTGCTCTACAAACATTCCTTGTTTAGCTCCTTTCAGTGCCCACCACTTAATTCTAGGATCTATCCTATGTCTATCCCTTTTGCGGCATTGTCTAATTCTAAGATCTAAAATTAAGACTCTATGTTGTGTAGCTACACTTTCTCCTGGTATAACCTTACAATCGATGCAACAACCCCTATCTCTCTTTCTAAGTAGGAAAAAATCTATTTGACTCGTATTAACCCCACTTTTAAATGTTACTAGGTGAGACTCCCTCTTCCTAAACCAAGTGTTTGCTAAGATCATATCATAGGACAAACAAAAATCTAAAATCCTTTCTCCACTTTCATTTCTTTCTCCTATACCATAGCCTCCATGGATATTCTCAAATCCATCCCTACTAATGCCTACATGTCCATTAAGGTCACCGCCGATGAAAATCTTTTCTCCATAAGATGTCTCTTGTACTACTCCATCTAAATCTTCCCAAAATTGATGCTTAATGGAATCATCTAAACCTACTTGAGGTGCATAAACACTAATAATATTAATAATATCCGTACCTAATACTAATTTAATAAGTAAAATTCTATCACCCTTCCTACGGACCTCAACTACATTATCTATAAACTGACGACTCATAACAATCCCTACTCCATTCCTATTCCTATTTATTCCTGTATACCAAATCTTATATCCCCAAGGTTCTATCACTTTAGCTTTCTCACCTACCCATTTGGTCTCTTGAAGACATAAAATATCAATCTTTCTCCTACACATAACATCTACTAACTCTACCAACTTACCAGTTAAAGACCCTATGTTCCAAGTGGCTAACCTAATTTTATGGTCTTGGACTAACTTCTTTACCCCCACCCGTCCAACAAAGTGAGGGAACCCTTGCCTATTTGACACCACACCCGGGCGCCGGTGTGACGCGTCGCTTCTGGGCGACGACCTAGCAACCCTTGCACATTTATCACTGCCTCCGGGCCTAGAGAGTACAGCGCGTCGCTCAGTAGGGAACGCCCCAACGAAATTCTCATATTGGTTCATTTTCATAGGATATGACAAAGTTTTTATGCTGGCTGTCACAGGCCTA
Source organism: Nuphar pumila (assembly GCF_984573655.1). Classification (NCBI taxonomy): domain Eukaryota; kingdom Viridiplantae; phylum Streptophyta; class Magnoliopsida; order Nymphaeales; family Nymphaeaceae; genus Nuphar; species Nuphar pumila. The sequence goes on from NC_143262.1 coordinate 87,893,234, forward strand.
CCGCAACCCTCCTCCTTTATCCGGGCTTGGGACCGGCAGTATTCAAAAAATAAAAGAAAAGAAAAGATGAAAAAGGATTCTAGGATTAACTTAAGGTACCATTTTCAGTCTTTGTCTGCAGATGTGTTAGTAGCATTTTCTTTTAGAGAAAACATTTTAGTCCATTAATGAGCCATGGGCTAAACATTATAGGGAGGCCCTAGGTTTTCATTAGAGACCAAGTTAGTCCATTAAGTAAGAAGTCATGAGCTAACCATTTCTGATAAGTCCTTTGTTGTCAATTTCCATTTGTATTAGTGCACCAGTGAATGGTGTAAGTATGGATATGATTCCTCAAGTACTATACATTTATCTAATTAACTATGCCAAAAATTTTTACTTGTTAAAGATAACGATATTTAGGCGTAGGGATTGTACAATAAAAGAACCATTTTTGGAGTTTGATCTATGAATTTTTTTCTTTCCTTTGCTTGGAAACACATTTTGTATAGCCTTCTCTTTTTTCTTTTTGCCATCATATTCCATTGATTTGGTATAAAAGTCAATGTTAGCTTCATGGAGTAACAAGTTTTCTGTGCACATACATGCATTGATGCATATTTGCATTCAGATAAAGTTTTTTATTCTTATTCAACATCTGCTTTTAATGTTTATGGGTTAACTGCATTATCTTTCTATTTTATTAGGTCATGTTAGACACAGTGGGACCTGAGCTACAGGTTCATAACAAGACCGGAAACCCAATCGACTTAAAAGCTGATAACCACGTCATTCTCACTCCAGACCTCACTAGAGAACCCTCTGCCATGGTTTTGCCTGTTAATTATCCCGGGCTTTCTGAGGTATTTACATCATATGTTTCAAAAATGTTCTTGATGGAAAGAGCTGGAATGATCTTGTTCAACCCCCGCTGTGTGTGTGCGTGTGTGGGTGTGTGCCGGTGTGCGTGTGTGCGTGTGTGCGTGTGTGCCGGTGTGCGTGTGTGTGTTTTTCATTTATAGATGCATACTTCTATTTATAAATGATGTTTCTCCTCTTATATTGAACACAGGCTGTGAAGACGGGTGATACTATCTTCATAGGACAGTATCTTTTCACTGGAAGTGAGACCACCTCTGTGTGGCTTGAGGTGAACATAGTTCTCGTGCTTGTTTCAATTATATTATATCGAGACAGCTATATGTTGAGTGTGGTGTATGGTTTGTGCAGGTCTTAGAGATAAATGGTTTAGAAGTTGTCTGTCTTGTAAAGAATAGTGCTACACTTGCAGGTTTCATCTTCACAATGCACGTCTCTCAAGTTCATATCAATATGCCCACCTTTTCTGATTTTGATAAGCAGGTAAATTGATTTTAGCTTTCCATCCTGGTATTTGTAGTTTCTCATTCACTTGCCTATGGATTATGGCATATCAGTTAAGGCTGCCTAGATCTGTATGATGTATGTCAAGGTTACCTGGTACATGTGTTTTAATTTCAAATTATTCATGTCTTTTAATTTCAATTTCTTGCAAATTGAGTATTCCTTTTGGTTGCAATCTCATTTACTAAAGGACTTGTAAAATAACCAGCTTATGTGGTTCCTAGGGAAATTTAATTTGTCTAGACTATTAAAAATCTTTGCCATTTTCTTGAGCTTTTATCTGATTTCTGGGCCATATGAATACTGACTTGGACAGTGAACTTTTAAATCAGGACAAATACATTACATTCTTTCGGTGTTTTCTTTTCACTAATAGTCTTATTTGATCTTAGTGTAGCATGTCAATCCTCTTAGAAAAGCGCCACCAGATCTTTAAGCTAGAAAAATAACATAGTAATGGAGTCAAATAGCAGACTGCCTATTTGCGAATCCTTGAAATGTCACAAACATTATAATTTTTAATTAAATTGTACTTATTATTATTTGAGGAGAAACCAACCCATTATGATTTATGGTTCGCACATCCACAATACAAGCTGAGAGGTACCATGTTGACAGTGGCCCTGTTTAGGTGTTCGCAGTGTAAAACTCCTTGGGTACCCCATCCCCACTGGAAAATTTGCCCCATCTCTTCAGGCTTATGGCAATGGATGTACACACCATGCATCAAACTTGCAATGTCCTTTGGCTTGAATACCTTAAGTCGACCCACCTAGCCAGGTGGGAATCAAATTGTACTTTGGGCAAAATTATTGTAACTACCAAAGTTACAAAGAACTGGTAGTTGGCAGTGAACAAGACCTGCATTGCACCTTTATCTTTTATTATGTGCCTCAGTAAAATGCACAGTTCTATAGATTATCTTGTCCGACATCAAAGCTGCAGCCAATTTTTCATCCAATGACAAAGTCTGGTTCCATAATTTTATGGTTCTATTTTCTTGCCTTGAATAGAAATTTTATGACTGTATGATCCAATTTGATTATGTATCATTTCTTATTGCATACATGTGCTCCAACAAGCTTCTGTCAAATCAACAAGTAACTAGTTGTTCTGAACCTGCTGATCTTTGAGTGGTCGAGCAATATACTTGGGTTCTTCTGTTGACCAGTGAGGCTTGGTCTTGATTTATGCTATCATTCCACTGTATTAGGATTTCCGTTGCCTTTCCCTTCTTAATTGGCTTGAACTTTTATCCTTTTTTATCACGACATGCCAAAGTTTAGTGTTTGTGATGTACCAGGTTCAATAAATAGGTATTCCCAAATAGTAAATTAACTATTTTTTATTTAACTAGATAACATATGGTTCATGAGCATCATAGTGAAAGACATAGCAGTCTGTGGCGGTTTCCACTGAATGAAAACAGATCGAAACAAGGAAATTTTTTGCTTGATATATGAATGCTTTTTAGTTTTTACTTGTATTACATTGACACCCTTTTTCTTTTATGATTTGTATTTTCAATTTGTTGTATCATTTGATGTGCTGATCTAGCAATATTGGGCATGTATCCTCTTGTATTAATTTTTGTTTATTTATTGTCAGATTATTTCAACATGGGGGGTCCACAACAATGTTGATATTATTTCTCTTTCATATACACGTCATGCAGAGGATGTGAGAGAGGTATTTTAAGTTTTAAGGATCCTCAAGGATGTTTATGGTCATGTATTCACAGGCTTTGCGAAATTTGCATTGATGTATTTATAACAGTGGATGATGTACCCTATACATAGGGCATGTTTGCAATGCCCTGTGATTCTTGGATTTTCTCAAGATCCTGTAATTGTAATTTACAATCAAAACACTTTGTCAAAGTTGGTGAAAATGAGAAAGTACAAGTTGTGATTTGTGGTTACCAGCGGTGATTTTCCTGCCTTGAATCTGGTGAAAATTGGTCACAAGATTGACCATGTGACTGAATCACAGCTTGAACTTTCTCAGCTGTGATTGTTCATCCCACTTGTGACTAAAGCAAACATCCCCATAATTGTTTATTTTATCCTGTATTCCTTCTCCGTGGAAGTAATGCCATGTATATCATTCTTTAGAGTCAAGATGATTGAGGATTCCTTATCGGGTATCAGTTTTAGTCACCTTGTGCTGAATATATTATTGATAAATATAAAGGACAAAGCACCTGATGGATATATTCTGGGCAGGTGTATAGCACTTCTGTGCCAGTCTCAAAAATACCAAGCTGTGCTGTACAAGCCTGTATCTTGCCATTAACATCTGCATACTGTTGAAATTTCAAATTTTGTTGGTAAACATTCAAATATATTTGCCTCTAGAGAAGAAGACTCATGTTCTTTCAAAGTTGTATTTTTTCTTGTTGGACAAAAAAGAAAGTCAAGTTGAAAAAGTCTTGTTTCTAAGGTGCACAATATGAAGGATTTTTTTTTCTGAATTGGTGCTTTAGTAATTTAGTTCTTGAGAATTGAGCTGGAATTACATTGTAATTAAGTGATGGTATCTTCGTTTTGTCATGAGTTGATGATGAAAGTTTTGTCCTATATTTTACAGCTTAGAGATTTTCTTCAAAAGCAAAATCTGCATCATGCACAGATATTTGCAAAAGTGGAAAATGTTGAGGTAAGCCAATCTTTTCTCATTGAAATTTTGCCAAATTCTGCTTTTTAGCTATTTCATTCCTTGTAATATTTGTTGCTTATAACTTCCCAGGGTTTAAAGCATTTTGATGAAATCCTTGAAGCAGCAGATGGAATTATCCTCTCGCGTGGAAATTTAGGAATTGACCTTCCACCAGAGAAGGTTAGCTGTTCTGCTTATACATGTAGAGGCACTGCATTGTAATATAGCAATGCATTACCCTTATCCTACCATCCAAGTTTTTTCCATTATTCTGAGGTGAAATTTCTTATAAGATCAAAGACCTCCAATTACACTATGCATATGGAAATTGATGTTTAGATCTAATTTCGCATCAGTCAACATCTATTTAAAATAGAAAAGGTTCACATAATCTTTTTTGTTATAGACATCCAACCATGAGATTTAAGCAAAATTCAATAATCTAGGTCAAAATCCAAGACTTGGGGCGTTTGAACTTCATTTGGTATAGTCACCTATACTCATTTTTTTCATGAAAATCTTGGATTTATTGCATGTACTGTAAGAAAATGGTGGTATTCCACAGAAGCACTTGAATCAACAAAACAAGTGTCTAGAAAGACACTTCACACAAGACCCGTAAAAGGGTAAATATGGAAAACACAATGAAAAAAAAGATTTTATTCAAACTATGAAATGCTTAAAAAGCATTTTCTTCAAGTGAGATACAATGGGGGATGCAACCCCTATTTATAAGAGAGGGGAGGAGAGCTCATAAAGAGCTCTCCCTCTAGCCGTTGGAGCTAGTCCAACGGCTAGAAATCTAGCTGTTGGACTAGCTCCAATGGCTAGAGTTTGGTCAAGTTCCAACTGGAACTTGACCAAAACCCTAACTATCTAGTTCGATGTGAACTAGATAGTTATGATACAAAATAAGAGAAAAATAAATTAATAAGAAAATAAAAAATAAAAATACATATAATTCTTTTTACATTTTAACACTCATACTTACGGTACAATGAGCGAAAGTTTGTTTAAGAGAGTGAAATTGGGGAGCTGCAAGAGGCTTGGTGAAGAAGTTTGCTAACTGGTATTTTGATATAACATATGGCAAATCAATTGTTCCATTTAAGTACTCCTCTCTTACATAGTGACAATTCATTTGAATGTGTTTGGTGCGTTCGTGGAACGTCCAGTTGCTTGCAATGTAGATTGCACTCTTGTTGTCACAACACATTCGTGAAACGTGTGTTGCTGCAGCTCCCATGTCCGTAAGTAGACGTCGGAGCCATACGACCTCCATTGTGGTGGTTGCCATGGCTCTATATTCAACTTCAATGTAGGATAGAGAAACCTTTTGCTGCTTATTGCACCTCCACAATATGAGAGATTCACCTAAAAACACACAAAAACCAATGGCCTATTATTAGGATCACCTCCCCAGTCAACATCAGTATAAGCAATTAAATTCAATGATGATGAAGCATACAAGAAGAGTCCTTGTGAAAGAGAGCTCTTTAAATATCTAACAATACGTAAAACCACTCTCATGTGAACAGAGGTGGGAGCATGCTGAAACTGGCTAGCTGTGTGTACGTCATGTGCAATGTCTAGCCTAGTGATAGAAAGATAGGAGAGTGCTCCAACAAGCTGTTTGGGGTAGGATCATCGAGACGCTCTCCATCATCAATTTTCATTTTAACATTGATTACTTCAGGAGTGTCCACCATTTTTTATCTGTAATGCTAGAGCTGAAAACAATATCATAAGCAAATTTAGATTGAGATATCAAATATCCTCGAAGAGAATAAACAACTTTTATTCCTAAAAAATATCTCAAAAATCCTAAGTTAGACATTTCAAAATGAGTTTTAAGAAGAGTTTTGATGTTGGCCACTCCCTGTTTGTCATTACCAGTGATGATCATATCGTCCACGTATTAATAAACAAGGCAGTGTCAGTTAAGCAAGAATGAAATCCAATATCTGTCATAACATAACTAAACTTGTCATACCAGACTTTCAGTGCTTGTTTGAGACCATAGAGCCTTCTCAAGACGAAGAATTTTGCCTTTGAGAATACAAATACCAGGTGGAGGATCCATGTAGACTTCTTCAACAAGACTCTCATTTAAGAAAGTGTTTTTGACATCCATTTTAAAAATATGTCATATTTTAATAGAGGCCAAGGCGATTAGAGTTCTGACAATGGTCATACGAGCTACAGGAGCGAAGGTTTCTTCATAGTCAATGCCATACTCTGGAGCATAACCTTTGGCTACGAGTTGTGCTTTATATCTTTCTAGGGTCCTATCACTTTTGGTTTTGACCAGAGTTATCAGAAGCTTCTTAGGTAGGTGGAAAGCTCCCTTCCCGGAAACTCGCTTCGGAAGCGCGATACTCCTCGCTTTCGAAACTTCATGCGAATCTCGATTCCCCCACGCTTCTTCTATGCTTCCCACACACATGGTCTATGCTTCCTATATGCTTTTCTCGCGTTTCTTTTCAAGATTCAAGTTGTTTATGTATTTTTTCTCACGCTTTCACTCACTTTCCATGTACTTTCTTTAAATTAGTAACCATCATTGTTAGATTTTAACAAAAATTTAACTCTTTTACTGAAAAATCATGAAATATAAGAATGATCAATTTTATTTTAGTTTTTATTTGTTTCTTGTTCGATTCCTATTCAATTACCATATTGCTTCATTTTTTTAATATTTCGCTTTTAAATTGATACTTTGCTTCCCGCTTCCTATAAATTTTAAAATGCCTTGCTTCTCGTATCGTTTCCTTCTTCTAGCTTCAACCCATTCTTTATGATTTTTGGCTTTAGAGTAAGAGGAAGGTTCAACATAGGATTGGATTAATGCAAAGGTTGCCCTATATGACGGTGAAAATGAGTCATAAGAAACAAATTTGTGGGGAGGTCTAGAAATTCTAGAAGTCCGTCGAGGAGAAACTTCAGAAAACCTTTCTAACGCACATGGAGGATGTTGTTCTCCAACTCTTCGTCTTGCATACTGCAATCCAACTTCCCTACTGGTTTGGTCTCTGCTATCAATGTCATGAACAATGGGGCTTTGATCATTGTCAAAGTTACATTCAAAATCTTCTTCATCAAATTTTGAGGTTACATCTATTAGAAAGGAATATTCAGTATTATTCTTAGGTTTTTTACTCTCAAAAGCATTTTCTTTTTCTAGAAAAGACACATTTCTTGATACATATAATTTTCCATTTTGAATATCATAGCACCTGTAACCTTTTTTATTCTCAGCATATCCAAAAAAGGCACATGTGATTGCTTGAGGAGAGAATTTATCATTTTTTTGTAAATACAAAACATTTGCAACCAAAAACTCTCAACCTGGAGTAATCTGGTGTTAAATCATAAAGTTTCTCAATTGGACATACATTTTTTAAAGAAGAGGATGGCATTCTATTGATGAGATAGGTGGCAGTTAAAACCAAAACCCTTTTGGAACTTTACTTGCAATCAACAAAGTCCGAGTGGTTTCCATAACGTGGCGATGTTTGTGTTCAACAAGACCATTTTTGTTGAGGTGTGTGGGGGCATGATCGGTGATGAGTAATGCCATTATTAGGATTAAGATAATTTTTAAATTCTCTCGATATAAATTCTCCCCCTGAATTGGTGCGAAAAAGGAGATATTACTTTAAAATTTGTTAATAACCATTTTATGAAACATTTGAAAGTGAGCAAAAACTTCAGATTTATGTTTAAGAAAATAAATCCAAGTGTGTCTAGAAAAATCATCAACAAAAATGACATAATACACATAACCGCCTTTAGAAATAACTAGTGCGGGTCCCCAAACATCCGAATGTACTAACTCAAAAGGTTTTGTAGTGACAAAGGTTCAACTAGAAAAAGGTAATCTTTTCATTTTTACCAAGAATGCAATATGTACAAGCACAATTTTCAGATTTACAAAATTTTTCCAAAGTTGGGAAGAATCAAATTTTAGACATATGAGGATGGGCAAGTCTTTTGTGCCATAATTCTATTTTCAATTTCTGAACATTTAGACAAAAAACATTCTTTGGTAATTCCAAAAGGTCCATGTAATATAGTCCTCCTTCTTTATGACTTTCCCCAATCAGCTTTCCTGATCCTGATTGACGATCATGTACCCAACAACTATCAAAAGAGAATGATATATTACATCAATAATCAGAAATTTGTGAAACAGATAAAAGATTCAAATTTAATTTTGGGATATATCTAACATTAGGAATACAAAAACTTTTAGATTTTTGATAACTTTCAAAACATCATATTCCTTTTATTTCAAAGGATGTTCCATCTACTGTGAAAAATTTGATATACTTGAATTGTTTTTAAGATATTCGGATAGGCAGTTGTCATTTGAGGTCATATGAAATGAAGCACCAGAATCTAAAAGCCAAGGAAAGTTACTTGGACCGAAAACAAATGCGACTGCTGCTCCAGTTGAGGCTTTAGTTAAAGATGATACCCCTTTGAGAAGAGGTTGGAGGATCTCCATCGATTGAGCCATTGAAACAGGTGCATCTTGGTCTTTTGGCTCGACTTCAACAGAGGCAACCCTTTTTTCATCCTCCTTTTTAGTTTTGGACATTAGTGCCTGTAATGCCCTGGCTCATGACAGTGGTGGCAGATAACTTTTATTTTGTCGAACTCACCATTTTGCCTTCTAAAATTAGGCATCCTGGAAGCACGAGTATGATTCTCTGGCCCAGATATTGCTAGGACGGAATCATCATTTGTTTTTTGGGTGCTCTTCCGGAGACGATTTTCCTTCATTGTTAATTCTTCAATAGTTTCCACAATAGTGGGAACTGTTCCACGGTGAAGGAGGGCCGATTTGGTGGACTCAAACTCCAGCCTTAACCCAATTATAAATTGGTAGAAATGTTCAGTATCGAGTTGCTTTTGGCGAAACTCGATATCCTCGGCACAGTGCCATTTCGGTTCTAAAAGAGCTAATTCTTCCCAGAGTTCGGATAACCCATTGTAATATTCTCGAATGGATTTGTCATCTTGGGTCATCGTCCGAACGTTCTCTTGAAGATTGCACACATGTGCAATATCTTTAAGGGAATACATATTCTTAAGGTATTTTCATGTCTTATTGGATGTTCAAACTTGTCAAGACTAGAACACTTTAATGTCAACGCTATTGATAAGCCATGACATTATTTTAGCATGTCCCATCCTCCACTCTTTTTAATTTTTTTCATAAGAGGCTAAAGCCTTGATTTTCTCCTCCTCCGACAATGAGACTTCTTTATCTCCCTCTTTATTGGTAAGGGATAGCTTGTTAAAATGTAAAACTGTACATATATGTATATATAATAATATTATATTATTATATATATATATATAAATACATTTTTAATTTCTTTCTTTTCTGTATTTTTTTTCCTTTATTTTTATTTTTTGTCTTTATGTCATCTAGTTCAGTTTGAACTAGAATGACTGTTGCTAGCCTGTCCAGACTTGACTAGCAATAGAGCTGTTGGACTGACACAGTCTACAGCTCTTAATAGAGCTGTTGGACTGACACATTCCAACAGCTCTAAATAGAGCTGTTGGACTGTGCCCAACAGCTCTATTGAGTCCTCTTTCAGCTGTGTATATAAAGGGGTGCAGCCCCTCTTGTATTTGACTCCAATGCTTCTTAAGCAATTGGTTTTTCATATCAATAAAGAATACATTTTTATTTTTATTTTGTTTCCAGTTATACCCTTTTTAAGGGTTATGCTTTAGTGTCATTCTTGACACTTGCTCTTGTTAATCAAAGCTCGTGTTTCGAAGATCCCCATTTCATTTCATGGTATCAAAGCCGCGGAAGTACTAAATCTTGAGGAAAAGCTGCCTCGGTTTCCGTGCCCGTTTGCAAAAGTGTTCGCCACTTGAAGAGAAGTGTTTTATCACTTCATTGGAAAAGATTTCACATCTTGTTGTATTGTTTTTTTTTTCTTTCTTTCTCATTTTCCTTCTTGTTTCTCTTCTATCCCTATTCTTTCTCTCCTTGTAATCGATGGATGACAATGATAAAGTCACCATCATGCCTATGAAACTAAGCGATACGAACTATGTAACATGGGCTTCAATCATGAAGCACCATATATGGGGAAAAGGCTTATGGGGGATTGTGGATGGTTCCGATTCGGAACCTAAGCTATCTCTTACTAAAAAGGAGGGAGATAAAGACGTCCCTCTATCGGAAGAAGAGAAAATCAAGGCTATTGCCTCATACGAGAAGAAATGGAAAGAATGGAGAATATCTCATGCGAAGATAATGTCATGGCTTATCAATAGCGTTGACATTAAACAATGCCCAAGTCTTGCCAAATTTGATCATGCCGATAAGGCATGGGAATACCTTAAGAATATGTATTCCCTTAAAGATATTGCACACGTGTGCAACCTCCAAGAAAAAGTTCGAATGATGACACAAGGAGACAAAACTATTCGTGAATATTACAATGGGTTGTCTGAACTTTGGGAAGAACTTTCCCTTTTAGAACCAAAGTGGCATTGTGCCGAAGACATTGAGCTTCGTCAGAAACAACTCGATGTTGAACATTTTTACCAGTTTATCACTGGATTAAGGCCGGAATTTGAAACCACTAAATCGGCCCTACTTCACCGGGGAAAAATTCCTTCTATTGTTGAAACTATTGAAGAGTTAACAATGGAAGAAAATCGTCTCTGGAAAGGTTCTTTAAAAATTGAAGATGATTCCGTTTTAGCCGTGTCTAGACCAGGGAATCATGTTCGATCATATAGGCCTCCTCACTTTAACCGACAAAATGGTGACTATGATAAGAAGAAAGTTATTTGTCATCACTGTCATGAACCGGGACACTACAGGCCACAATGTCCCAAACTTAAGGAGCTGAGAGAAAAAAAAAGCTGCAATTGCTGGATCGGAGCCTAAAGATCAGGATGCACCAGTTTCCCTGGCCCAACTAATGGAGATCCTTCAGCCTCTCATCAAAGGTGCCTCTTCCTCATCTGAAGCTTCAACCGGCGCAGCAGCCTCATCTTTTTCTGATTTAGGTAAAATTTCTTGGCTTCTTGACTCTGGTGCATCTTTTCATATGACCCCAAATAATCAAAGTCTATCCAAATGTGTTAAAAATAAAACAAGTGTGTCAAAGGTCTTTACTGCTGATGGAACTTCTCTTGAAATAGAAGGAATAGGAGATTTTGAAAAAATTTATAAAACAAATTTTTTTTTTATTCCAGAAATTAGACATGTTCCCAAATTAAATTTAAATCTTTTATCTGTATCTCAAATTTCTGATTATGGGTGTAATATTTCTTTTTCTTCTCATGGTTGTTGGGTACAGGATCGCCAGTCAGGCAAGCTGATTGGGGAAGGCCATAGAGAAGGAGGACTCTATTACATGGATTTTTTGGAAATGCCGAAGAAAGCTTTTTGTTATAATATTCAAAAAATAGAGTTGGAACTGTGGCATAAGAGACTTGGTCACCCACATATAGCCAAAATCCAACATTTTCCAAATCTAGGGAAATTTTGTAACTCTGAATCATTTGATTGTAAAGATTGTATTCTCGGCAAAATGAAAAGATTACCATTTCAGAACAGAACCTTTTTCTCTTCAAGACCACTTGAATTAATACACTCGGATGTTTGGGGTCCTGCACCAGTAATTTCTAAAGGAGGATTTGTTTACTATGTTATTTTTGTCGATGATTTCTCCCGACATACGTGGATGTACTTTCTCAAACATAAGTCTGAAGTATTTTCATACTTTCAAACTTTTCATAATATGGTTAAAAACAAATTTCAAAATGATATTACTATTTTTCGCACAGATTCAGGGGGAGAGTTTTTATCCACATATTTTCAAAATTATCTTAAATTGCATGGCATCACACATCAAAGATCTTGTCCTTATACACCTCAACAAAATGGATTGGCAGAACGAAAACATCGCCATATTATAGAAACCACTAGAACTTTATTAATAGCAAATCAAGTCCCTAAAGACTTTTGGGCAGAAGCTGCCTTAACTGCCACCTATCTCATTAATAGGATGCCATCTTCTTCGTTACAAAATATCACTCCCATTGAAAAACTTATGAACATTTCTCCAGACTACTCTAGATTAAGAATATTTGGGTGCAAATGTTTCATATTTACTGACAAAAATGATAAACTTTCCCCTCGTGCGATTCCCTGTGCCTTTTTAGGATATGCTGAAAACCAGAAAGGTTATAGATGTTTTGACTTCAAAAATAATAAACTATGTGTCTAGAAATGTTTCATTTCTTGAAAAGGAGAGCTTCTTTGATTTTAGAAAATTAAAAGACGTCACTGAGTACTCCTTTTTGCTAGATCTAACATCAACATCTGATGAATATGACCTTGATTGTAACTTTGATGATGATCCAAGAATTATTGATCTTAATGTTGAAAATGAAGAAGTTCATAGAGATACTAGTATTCAATATTCCAGGCGACAAGAGTCTAATACTCCATGTGCACTTGAGAAATATTCTAACATTCCAACTAGACAATCATCCCGAATCTCGAGGCCTCCAGAAAAGTTTGTATCATACGAGTCTTTCTCACCCACATATAGGGCAGTTATTGCATTAATTCACTCATATGAAGAACCATCCACATATTTTCAAGCAAAAAATGATATCAAATGGATAGAAGCCATGAAAGTTGAATTAGATGCACTTGAAAAGGCTTCTACATGGAATATTCAAGATCTTCCTCCAGGGAAGAAAACTATAGGATGTCGATGGGTTTATAAAATTAAAACCAAGAGTGATGGTACTCTTGAAAGATATAAAGCCCGTTTAGTAGCCAAAGGTTATGCCCAAGAATATGGGATTGATTATGAAGAAACTTTTGCTCCGGTGGCTCGTATGACTACTGTCCGAACCTTAATTGCCTTAGCTTCTATCAAAAAATGGTCTATTTTTCAAATGGATGTCAAAAATGCTTTTTTAAATGGAAAGCTAGTTGAAGAAGTATATATGGAACCCCCTCCTGGTCTAAGTATTCCTAAGGGTAAAGTCCTTCGCTTAGAAAAAGCTCTTTATGGACTTAAACAAGCACCAAAAGCTTGGTATGATAGGTTTAGTCGTGTTATGATTGATATTGGTTTTCAATTCTGTTTAACTGACACTGCTTTGTTTATTAAGAATTCTGATGCAGGGATCATTGTGCTTCTTCTCTATGTGGATGATATGATCATCACCGGAAGCGATAAACAGGGAGTTGAAACAATCAAAACACTTCTTAAATCTCATTTTGAAATGACTGATTTGGGCTTGTTGAGATATTTTTTAGGCATTGAAGTTGCTTATTCTCCTAGAGGATATTTATTATCTCAGACTAAATTTGCTTTTGATATTGTTTTCAGGTCTGGTATTACTGATGATAAGAAAGTTGACACTCCAGAAGTTGTTAATGTTAAAATGAAGATTGATGATGAAGAACTTCTTGCAGACCCTACTCCTTACAGACAGCTTGTCGGGGCACTTTCCTATCTATCCATTACCAGACCAGATATAGCACATGTTGTTCATACAGCAAGTCAATTTCAACATGCTCCTACTTCTGTTCATATGGGAGCAGTCATGCGTATTATCAGATACATCAAGTCCTCTCTTTCACGAGGACTTTTCTTATCTTCCTCCTCTTCTCTTGATTTAATTGCATATACTGATGCTGATTGGGGAGGTGATCCCAATAACAGACACTCAACCACTGGCTTTTGTATCTTTTTAGGAGAATCATTAATCTCTTGGAGGTGTAAAAAGCAGCAGAAGGTATCTCTCTCATCCACCGAAGCTGAATACAGAGCCATGGCAACCACGACCATGGAAGTAGTTTGGCTCCGACGACTGCTTGCTGACATGGGAGTTGAAGCAACAAAGGCTTCACAAATGTGTTGTGACAACAAAAGTGCGATCTACATTGCCAGTAACAGAACATTCCACGAACGCACCAAACACATCGAAATGGATTGTCACTACGTCAGAGAGGAATATCTACACGGGATAATTGATCTGCCATATGTCACTTCAGAATATCAGTTAGCAGACCTCTTTACAAAGCCTCTCGCTGCTCCCCGATTTCACTTTCTCTTAGACAAACTTTCGCTCATTGTACCGTAAGTTTGAGGGGGAGTGTTAAAATGTAAAACTGTACATATATGTATATATAATAATATTATATTATTATATATATATATATAAATACATTTTTAATTTCTTTCTTTTCTGTATTTTTTTTCCTTTATTTTTATTTTTTGTCTTTATGTCATCTAGTTCAGTTTGAACTAGAATGACTGTTGCTAGTCAAGTCCTGTCCAGACTTGACTAGCAATAGAGCTGTTGGACTGACACAGTCCAACAGCTCTTAATAGAGCTGTTGGACTGTGCCCAACAGCTCTATTGAGTCCTCTTTCAGCTGTGTATATAAAGGGGTGCAGCCCCTCTTGTATTTGACTCCAATGCTTCTTAAGCAATTGGTTTTTCATATCAATAAAGAATACATTTTTATTTTTATTTTGTTTCCAGTTATACCCTTTTTAAGGGTTATGCTTTAGTGTCATTCTTGACACTTGCTCTTGTTAATCAAAGCTCGTGTTTCGAAGATCCCCATTTCATTTCATAGCTTAGGTTCCGAATCAACGATTCTCCATAAACCTTTACCCGTGCTTCATGATTGAAGCTCATATTACATATTTGTGTCAATTAATTTCATGGGGATGATGGTGACTTTAGTTTACAAGGGGGGAAGAAGGAAGGATAGAAGAAAAAGGAAAGAAAATATGAGAGAAGGAAAAAAAGTAAAATACAATGATGTTGTAGCCCTTCAAATGATTCGTTTTGTAGCCAATAGTAAAGTGATAAAACACTTCTCTCCAAGTGACGAAACACTTTTGCAAGAACAAGTTGATAACATACCTTTTGCACAAGAGGCACATAAACTAAGGTGGATTTTCTCCAAGATCTAATAATTCCGCTGCTCTGATACCATGTAAGAAAATGGTGGTATTCCACCGAAGCACTTGAATCAACCACATAAGTGTCTAGAAAGACACTTCACACAAGACCCGTAAAAGGATAAATATGGAAAACACAAAATGAAAAAAGGATTTTATTCAAACTATGAAATGCTTAGAAAGCATTTTCTTCAAGTGAGATACAATGGGGGATGCACCCCCTATTTATAAGAGAGAGGGGAGGAGAGCTCATAAAGAGCTCTCCCTCTAGCCGTTGGAGCTAGTCCAACGGCTAGAGTTTGGTCAAGTTCCAACTGGAACTTGACCAAAACCCTAACTATCTAGTTCGATGTGAACTAGATAGTTATGATACAAAATAAGAGAAAAATAAAATAATAAGAAAGTAAAAAATAAAAATACATATAATTCTTTTTACATTTTAACATGTACTGTCTACGTTTTGTGGAAATTGATTTCCAGTCTATTCCAGATTATGAAATAAACTTTTTTTCCTTCTAGAAGTTGATTTTAGGTCCAATTACTGTTTTCTTTTTTTGTGAAAATGTTCTCGATTTGTATTTGATCTTCCCTAGTTTGTTACACTTAGTGCATGGTAGATCTGCAGCATCTGCCCCTCATGACTTGGCAGTTTTGAGATTGCTTTATCAGTTCAAGTTTCTGCTCTGGTCTAGCTTCATCTGAAGACTCAGAGATTGTATTGCAGGTTTTCTTGTTCCAGAAGTCTGCTGTTCACAAATGCAATGTTGCAGGAAAACCTGCGATTATTACTCGAGTTGTGGATAGCATGACTAATAATCTACGTCCAACGCGTGCTGAGGCCACTGATGTGGCAAATGCTGTCCTTGATGGTTTGTATCGCCCAGATTTCGTGCAGATCCTTTATATCTCTGTCATCCTTTGTCTTCTGTGTCTTAAAGGCTGGATGTCTTTCTATTGTGCAGGAACTGATGGTATTTTGTTAGGTGCAGAAACCCTGAGGGGCCTCTACCCAGTCGAGACAATTAGAACTGTGGGTAGAATATGTGCTGAAGTATGTCACTGGATCTGCAATTCTGCATATTCTTACAGTAGAATTATATAATTTATATTATAATTACTTAATTTTACTGTGCACACAGGATAAATAAAATGCTTCTTGTTTCATTTTTTTGGTTAATGCCTGGCAGCCTATGTCACATGGGTGCGGGTGCGGCACTTTCAAAAACCTTGGGTGCGGGGGTGTGGCAAAAAATAAAAATTATATATATATATATAGATAGATAGAAGGGGGGTCCGTGGGTCCTGCTGACCGCAGGGCGGGGCCGCCCCTGGCGGGGGGTTATAGGGGGCAGCCCCCCCAAGATTTTTTTTTAAATTCTGCAGCCCATTTCATAGGTCATAATTAAAAAAAAAAATCAAAAAATGGACCAAAATGACCCTGGGTGCATTGACCGCACCGGGTGCCGCACCCGCATCGCGTCCCCTGTGACATAGCTGGCAGCTGTACTAGTTTATCAGTGCAATGGATAATGGTTTAGTACTACTTTTCTAGGCATGACAATTGAAGGAAAGCATAAAACATGATATTTTTTTCTCATTTAGATATTTGTAATTTGCAAATAGATTTCAGAGGTCTTTTTTTGTATATATGATGGAGATAATCTGTTTTGCAGGCTGAAGTTGTTTATAATCAATCTCTTCATTTCAAGCGAATAACCAAACATGTTGGTGAGCCAATGTCGGACGAGGAATCAGTTGCCTCATCAGCGGTATTTGCAGTACCATTTGTTTATGATATCTATGCTGTGACATAATTGGCGTTTTATTTAACCTACCAATTCTTTTTTATGTTATCAAAAAGGTCCGTTCTGCAATCAAAGTTAAAGCAGCTGTAATTGTTGTATTCACATCATCCGGGAGAGCTGCAAGGTCTTTTATAAGCCTTTTCTTCTAGAAATGTGATGTTCAGAAAAATAAAAGGGATGTTCTGGTGGACTGGCTCTTTAAACATTTGCCACTGCAGGTTGATTGCAAAGTATAGGCCTGGCATGCCTGTGTTGGCTGTTGTTATTCCAATGCTCATGACTAATTCACTGAAATGGACCTTTTCTGGTTCAACTCAGGTATAATTTCAAACTGAAGTTCCACGTAATGGGTTTTTCACACTTTAAGACTTCACTCTTGATGCAGGCAAGGCAGTGTCTGTCATTGAGAGGTGTCCATCCCATTCTTGCCGCTCCAGCTCGTTTGGTAATATTTTGAAGTGCAAACTTTTTCCTCACTTTTAGGTTTTAAAATTGTATAGATGGTAGAATTTCTACTGAAATAAAGAAAAGATCATATAGGTTACTGCTCTAGTTTAGTATGTTTTTGTAACCTCTCTAAAATCTAAGTTTTTTACATTGCGAGCTATGTCAGACGAATACTCCATTTTGACTGCTGTTCTGTATCCCTTTATCTGCAAGTCATACTGGAAACTTCATAAAAATGGCTGTATCCCTGTATCCGCAGCTGTATCCATGTGACATAGATTGCGAGTGTCACTGCTCTTATCATCAGCAGATGACATTAACTCCCCCTTCCTGGGGCTATATTTTAAAGCCTTTCTACTTTCAAGTTTTGAATCTGAATAATGATCGTGTCAGTGAATAATATACATTTCTTATTTATCTGCAATGAGAATCATCACATTTTTGTTAAATGTGATCAAACTTTGAAGTACTTATGTTGCATCTTTCGGTTGGCTTTTACTTTATGTTTTAGGTATACTTAATTTATTTGCGTTTGGATGAAATTACAGTAATGTAAATAAAGTAGAAGGGTGACTCTCTTTATTGCACTTAAAAATTTATGCTGCTGGTCAAAGGAGCAAATTCTGCTAAAGATTAGTCAAGGCACATAGCTCATATATATGGGGGTTTCCCTTATTGTAGCTTATTTCATGTTGCAGGATGGTCCTGCCATCTCCACCGAAGAGTCCAGGCTCACTCTCGCACTTGAACATGGAAAGAAGGTTGGATTAGTTAAGCCCCATGACCGGATTGTCGTGTTTGAGAAGATTGGTGATTCATCTGTGGTCAAAATTATCGAGGTTGAGGACTAGGTCGAGGGATGAATTTTGAAAGAAATGCTATGGCTATTGTATCCGCCTGCAAAATTTTGTCTCCATTTTTTTGTGGTTTGCATTTTTTGCAGCATGTTTAATAAATGAGGATTCCAGAAGCCCCTTATATGGGAGGTTTTCCCAGCTGATAAAGTATAAACAGTTTAACTTTTTGTATTGTCCAAATCTGAACCTGAGGCATGGGCTCTTTAAGATAGTACTTTTAATATTTTGATCAGTTTTTGCAAGTTTCATGTGACTGTTCACTAGTTATGGCTTCTCTTTTAATAGAAAAGCTGCATTTTGTAATTCAATTCAACCACCCCTTTGCACTCAATGAAAAGTGCTTTGTGTGTGTGTGTGTGTGTGAGAGAGAGAGAGAGAGAGAGAGAGAGAGAGAGAGAGAGAGAGAGAGAGTTATATCTTTATTTAAATTATAAACCTCTTTATTTTCATCAGTTGAAAATTCCTTTCATGATTATAGTGAAATAATGGAAATTTTTTCTAATTGGGTTCCTTAAAGAAGAGCACATGTATTATATAACAGATGGAGAATATAATGATTGCAACATCAATTGTGATAGCAGTGAGAGTCTGATCACTGAGCTTCATGTTCTTCCCACCAAGCCCATCAGCCATGTCGGACAGATTCCCACTTCTTGTGACATCTTGTTCATAAGGGTCCTCTAGTCTCACCTTCGTCCTTTCGGCTTGATGGTTCGCGGCTTCCTGAGCCAAGCTCCAGTCATAAAACTGGCACCTCTTCATTACTTAAGACATCGTAAGCTTCTCGCAGACACATTAACTTGTCCAAAGCTGCCTTTAATAGGAGTGATGTGGTATCAGGATGGTATTCCTTTGTCAATCTTCTGTAAGCTGCCTTCTCTTCCAAGTCTGCTTTAGCCGATACCCCTACAAAACTGAATTTGCAAATTATGTCAAGATTAAAATAAAAAAATCTGTCAAGCTTAGCCTGGCTGGTCCAAATAGACTGTTTGGTTTGACCAGGTTGCGGCCCATTGACTGGATGGCCTGGACCACCCTTAACCAATACAGGCTTTTCTTGGTTTAGACAGCAAAAGATCCAACACCAAAAACAAAGACTTGCTCGTAATAGAAGCCTGTAGTGTTCTTGAGAAGTTCAGAAAATTTCTCCCCAAAGTTCTCTTGTTTCTCTGCACCAACTGTGCTGGACTTCCCTCCTACCCAGCCTTTTTCAGGATTATCCCAACCGATGAAGTTGGTGGAAAAAAGAGAGGCTCTGGATGAACGAGGAAGACAATTACCCAACCGTCTCTCACTCTTCGTGGAAAAGGGAAAGGATAAACCTTACCCTCCATGACCAGTGGGTGGAGGGTGAGGTTTATCCTCACCCACCGAACAGCTCTCACAGTGAGCCCTCCTGCCCCCAAAACCCCTTTTGATATATATATATATATATATATATATATATATATATATATATATATATATATATATATATATATATATATATATATAAAGAGAGAGAGAAAGAGTGAGTCATCTGAGCGCCATCGAGATGAACCGTCGCATGTACGCCCTTCTCCTTCTTTCTTGTTTCGTTTTGGAAGGTTGGCATCCATGGCTGCCAGCGTATTAAAAAAAATATCCGGCAGCCATGGCTGGTGGCATTGTTGCAAAGAGAGAGAGAGAGAGAGAGAGAGAGAGAGAGAGAGAGAGAGAGAGAGAGAGAGAGAGAGAGAGAGAGAGAGGGTCAACAACCAGAGGTTGTCGGTAACCTCTGCAGCAAGGGGGAGAGAGGTCGGGAAGGGGTTATGCCCCTTCTGCTTTAAACCCC
This sequence comes from Nuphar pumila, assembly GCF_984573655.1. NCBI lineage: Eukaryota > Viridiplantae > Streptophyta > Magnoliopsida > Nymphaeales > Nymphaeaceae > Nuphar > Nuphar pumila. The sequence continues at coordinate 87,913,167 of NC_143262.1, forward strand.
AGCCCTGAGTCGGCAGAACCGACTTGGTCTGAGAGGTATACCAGACCGAGTTGGGTCTGCCGAATCTCAGATCAATCTAGGTGCAACCCAAACTGAACCAAGTGGTTTGGGTCCGACCTAGACCAAACTAAAAAAAAAACTTGATCGTAGTCAACCCAACCGGTTCAGACTGAACCGCACCAACTCAATTGGATCAAACTGGTTTGGGTGTGAACCCAGACTGGGTCAGGTCTGACTAAGGCTGACTTGGTCTGGTTTAGCCTGGACAAAGTCTAGTCAACATTTTTGAACTTGACTCGATTGATCGAACTGGTTCTGACCTAGTCAGGTCTGACAAGGTCTCAATTCCCTGTTTGGTTCTCATTTGATTTGGACCATATCAAATATGAGTCCAGTTCGATCGAGTCAATATGAACTGATCCAAGTTGAACTAGATTCAGACAAAAAATAGGTTTGGATCTGGTATGGACTAGATGTAACAATACTGGATCTGGATCTACTTCAAAACTGTTCAGATCAGTTCTGGATCAAATATATAGCTGAATCTGGATCCAACCCATAGCTGGATGGATCAGTTTTAATCCAGATTCAAAACAGTTTTTGTTCCAGATCATAATTGGATCTAGGTTTAGTTTGTAATTTATTATGAATTTTTGAGAATTCAATTGAGTTTCAAAGCAAACTTAATTGGGTCGAGACTAGGTTTAGTAAACCTAATACTCTAAACTCATACCGAACCTATTTTTAACCTCGGATGAGTTAGGTCAAATCATAAGAGTGAAAATGATCAAATTACCCTTATGTGAAACCAATATCTGATTAAGTAAAATGGGCATAACTTTGCATTCCAAACTTAAAATTGAGTGAGGTTTACTGCGTTGAACTCGTACTATAGAGGGAAATCTTCTTGTCTTATGGTTCTGGTTAAATTAGGAGCACAAAAATCAAGGTCTTACAAGTAAACTCGAAAGGAATATTTTGAGAATTCTATCATAATATAAACAATATATGGGTATTAACATGAACATGTTTGTGTGACGATCAAGTTTTATTGTTAGAATCACTTGAGACTCAATTGTGAATAGAGTACACAATTCGTATTCGAGGTAAGAGATATTATAAGCAATCTTAGTTGTAAATAGATAATATTGTGTTGTATATTGTATATTAGCATGTTTAGAAATATAGCCCTTGAGTGTGTACATGATATGGATAGAATGATCATGCATGAGTTAATTGCAATGAGATAACTATATGCATACATGAATCGTAACGTACCTTGCATATTAGAAAGAAATTGTTTTATGATAGCATATCTATGTTATAATCTTTGAATAATATGTATTGTGATTAGCTTTGAGTTCCTTGAATTTGGTTATGTCATTTGAACTTATATTGAGATTATCATGATTAACCCCTTAAATCTTGAAAGTAGTGGCCTGTGAAAAGGGGTAGCCGGTTCGTAGTCAGAGTGTAGCCACCATGAAGAGTGGGCCACTGATGATTTAACGACGTAGAGACTCTATCTCGTTGCATGCTTAATATGATACAAAGTGTGAACCCTAATGCCATTTTGAGATTGAGAATGAGATACACCGTGATTATTTCATGATGGTATTCATGGGAGAACGAGTGCGACCCGAGCTTAAGAAGGAGGTCAAGTGAATGAACTTAAAGTATGACTTAAGGTTTTATGTTAACATAGTATTCGAGACTCTAGACAATGATAGATGGTTGAAAGTCATTTATGGTTAGGATGTAGCATAAACTATGTCGAGTTTGAGTCTGACCCTCCTGCTAGCTATTGGTGGAGTCACTCTTGTTGGTTCACTGCAGTGCCTAGTGATCTGGAGATCATTAGGAGCGTATGGTTTATAGTTTGGTCAACAATGTAGATTTGATATGTTATGCACGGGTTGCTACGTTTATAAATGGCTATGACTGATATAGCCGATATAGAGTTATAGTCTGCAGTGAATGAATATTAAATTGAGAGAGTTAAGAAGAGAATTTAAAACATATAAACCTTTTGTGGTGCCTCAAAAATTAAACTCAGATTCGTAGTTTAGAGTCCACTGCAGTTATAAGTTAAAGTTATTTATTGCTTATAAATATTCTTTATTGAGTTGTAGACTCACCTCTTATATAACTATAACTATAAGTTTCATGCATACTAGCACAGGCAGGATGTGATGCTGTGCAAGAGAGTACTTGTTAGTTTTATTATTATTTTCATGATGAACTTTGTCAAATAAAATGAACTTATTAAAAAAAAAAATTTAACCATGTTTTCTTTGTATGAACTCTATATGTTGTTTCTTTAAGAAGTAATACCAACCGGACCTAGACTCTAGAAGTTTCGAATCGAGATATTACAATGCCAATGAATTTTGGTGTAAACACTTAGTTTACGTTTTTTCCGATGTTGGTTTTCTTTCATCGAGTTCTTTGACGCAAACACGAGTGATCGGCGAGGCCTTGCAATTGCCGCCTTTGTGCCTTTCTTGCTTCTGAAGAGGATGGTCAAAGAAGTTGGTGGAGTTGAAGCCATGGTTAGCTAAGAAGGAAGAGCAAGAATGTGTGAAGCATAGACAACTAACTGCACATGAGTTCTCTACGTCCACAAAAATAGCGTCCAAAAACAACATATTTGTTGCATTAAAATATAGCTATTATTTTTTTAGCTGATATAGCCAACGCCTAACAATTCCAAGATAATGGCGATGGGTCCCATCTGATAATTTAGGCTGTCAATGAATCGGATACATGGTGGTCTCAACTGGATCCAGGCCAGACTAGCATAATGCTTGAACTAGACTCAGACCCAATCAGCATCCATATATATTTGGACCTGGATCTAAGTCCTAACCCATATGGACGCAAGATGTTGGCTTCTTTTGTTATAATTTTTCCAATTTTTGTGTTATGTTTTTTATGACTTGGAACCCTCGCCAAAGGAAGAAAAACCCTGGGCGGGACCCCATGACCACCCTGCACCACCTCTTAAAGCTGTGGACACACCCATGTGCAAGTGGGGTTTGATCAGGTGCCTTCATCTCAACACCCTCACAACCACCCTGCTAGCCAATCGGGCAATGCCGGGTGTGTTCTTTCTGTTGAAAAACAAGAACGTTCATGCCCAAGGGCTCCACTCATTTAGTTGGGGCGACTTTGTGAATATCACTAAGTTGAAAACATGGGTTAACTCCAGTTTGGACCCAGGTCCCAATGATTTTCATCCGATCCAAAGATGCATCGATCATGGAGTCGTGTAATCATTTTCCCTGAAAAAATGAATCTGGACTGGATCCATTCACTATTTAAAATTTAGATACGTATTAAAAGCAAAAAAAAAAAAGTAACCAGTTCTTTTCTTTTTAATATCAGAAATACACCACTCTTCTGGGGGATGAAACCTTCTGATTATTGAATTTGACAAATATGCCACTTGACCATTTCAAAAGCACCAGAGCAGATCGGGTCCTATGGAGGGATAGGACTAGCTCCGATCCAACTGCTGGCAGTACCTTTTGGCAGGCAAGCTTGACGAATTTATATTCACAAATTGATTTTTATTAAGAGTTTAAAATTACAATTATCATCATGATCACGATGATTAATGAGGTAATGAAGCCTACATATTTAATTGGGTTCCTTAAATAACAAAGCATATATTATACAACAAATTGAGACTATAGCAGCCACAAGATCAATTGTGAGAGCAGCGAGAATCTGCTCACCAAGCCTATCAACCATGTCAAGTATGGACTTCCAATTCCTCACCTCTTGTTCATAAGGGTCCTCTAGTCTCAGCTTCATGCCCTCAGCTTGGCGGCTCGCGGCTTCTCGGACCAGAGCCGGACCTGTCAAGAGGCCAATGAGACTTGGGCCTCAGGGCCCCTGGGCCAAAAAAAAATTTAGGGGCCCATTTTTAATAGGGATTCCATTTTTAATGGGGACTAAAACAACAAAAAATTTAGGGGCCCCAAAAAAATTGGAGGCGTTGCCCTCGAACTCCTACTATTAATAAGGGGCTCAAAAAATTCTGAGGCGCTGCCCCCAAACTCCTACTATTAATAGGGGGGCTATTTTTAAGAAGCCCATTTTTAATAGGGGCTCAAAAAATTTCGAGGCACTGCCCCAGAACTCTTGCTATTAATAAGGGGCCCATTTTTTCCCTCTGCCTCAGGCCCCATAAAACACAGGTACGACCCTGTCTCGGACCAAGCCCTAGTCATACGACTGGCAGCTCGCTTCATTGATCAACACATCAAAAACCTCCTGCAGATGCGAAACTTGTCGTAAGCCACCTTTATCAGAAGCAATGGCGCATCGGGATGGAACTCCTTTGACAGATGCCGGTAAGCCGACTTGATCTCAGGACCAAGCCAGCTTGAGCTGATACACCCAATAGCCTGAAAAAAAAACTCAAAGTACCAAATAAGTCAAGTTACTTATTCCCAAACATAGGAGGAGATGCAACATTTGATTCTCACCAAGTTTACTCCTCATACTCTGCTTGGAAAACCTTAAAATAGTATGCCAAAGAGAGCGTACTTATTCCTAAAACTAATACCCAAACCCAAGGATATAAGAAAAACCTAATTATAATCCCATTCAGATAAGCATTTTAAGATTGGGCCACCAGCCCCATGCCCAACCCTAATTCCCAACATAAGTTGCTATATTCAAAATATTATGGCCCACAAAAAGCTTAGCACACATGACTAGGTGGGTCAGCTTAAGACCTTCAAATTGAAGGGCATTGCGAGTTCGATACCTTGTGTGTGCATCATCTCTTGCCCCAAGGTCAAAGCCAACAAAAAACTGTCTGATAGGCAAAAGGGTACTTATGGAGTTTTATAGGAAGCAGGTCAGGTCATGCTGAACATGAGCGTTTTTGGTCATGCCGACATCGTGGCCGTCTGTTTGCATTTCGGATGAATGCCACGTGGTTTTGTTGACTTTTGAGCTTTTTTAAAATGCAAATCCTACGGCCACGATGTCGGCATGACCAAAAACGCTCATGTTCAACATGACCTGATCTGCATCCAGTTTTATATAGGGGACAAGGAAACATGACCACGCCACTATTGTGATCTTTCTTATCACTGCATATTTGGAAAATTACAGAAAAAAAAAATCAACAATCTTAGAAGCATATTATTGCAATATTAATACCTTAATTTTTTTTTCTGGATTGACATGCTGGGTTAGTCTGATCCATACCCATTGTTGTCAGTATCAATCGGTATCGGCCCTGAATCGTTGGGCCACCAATTCAGCTGTTTTCGGCCTATACCGATACTCAATTGAATCGTTCTGTCAACAATAATAAAAAAATATAACATGTCAATCATAATATAACACGTGTTAAAATCATTAAAATAATATTTAAAAGTGATTTTTGGTAATTTTTTTAATTATAAAAAAATAGCCGAATTCAGGCCTGCAGCTTTTCAAAATTCTGCCAATATACAGGCTGATACACACCGATACTGATGACATTGCCCCGACCAGTTAAAAAAAATCAATTGCACTCATATTACATCACTGGAAAGAAACCAATCCAGAGGTTTGTCCTTCAACCCTATATCAAACTCCAGGACTCCATAGCAAAAATTTTTAGGCACATTGTTATACTTAGGGCTGGTAAACCAGCCGAACAGGGCATGTTCGGGCTCGACTCGTTTACTAGTGGATTGAGCTCGTGGCTCAGCTCATATTTGTGTTCAGCTGATCCGAGCTCGAGCTCGGCTTGTATCACCTGAATGAGACAAGCCGAACACGAGCTGGCTAGTGTGAAAACATTCTATGTTATTTATGCATAGTTTATACATTTTTATATATTATACTTGAAAATATATATAACTTTTTATAAATTACACATAGTAGTCCATATTTTATGTATATATTTTTCATTGTATCCTTCTTTTTATATATATTTATGCATTCTTCCTTTTATATATTACACAAAATATATTATCAAATTTTTTTGAAAGAAACAAAATATATTATCCATAATATATATATTGTCTATACGACCACTATCAAGCCAAGCCAACACCAAGTGTTCGAGCTCGACTCGTTTAAGCTAAAAGAGCTGCTTGTGGCCCGGCTTGCCAACTATACGAACCATTCACAAACGAGTTCGCGATGAGCCGATTTGCTGTTTGTTTACCAGCCATGGTTACACTCCTTTGGAATCCATCAGCGGCCATACATTGTTTAATTGTTTTATATTTTTAACAGAACTCGTTATGCTAATATATTTCACAAAATATTTTAAATTGATCGTGGGATTTTTTCCCTTACCAATAAAAAGCCTTGATACCGAGAAAAAAGAAAAAGAAAAAGAAAAAAACTCCGATGCTGAGATATTTGAGATTGTTGAAAATTTTATTTTATTTTTTTCGAGGAAAGAATTTTTTTATTGCTGATGGAAAGAATTAAGCACCTGCAGACAGTGAAGTGGATGACGAGTGGTCACCCAAAAAACAGATCAGAAATCAGAAACAAACAGAACCAAATAGAATCTTAGCTTAAGTCTACAGATTGATTGACTTTAAACAAATTGCAGCTTCAGTATTAAAAAAAATATTTCAAATTAAAGAGAAAAAAAGAAATTGCATGAAAAACAGAACAATCTTCCTCTCCCTTGTTGTGGTTTCGACGAATGAGCATATATATGCCACATGTGATGTAGCTCTTCAGAAACTTGGATATATAAAAAACTGAAATACCGTTTGAGCTCAAGAAAAATAGTAGCAATGGAGATGCGGGGTATCGAACCCCGTGCCTCTCGCATGCAAAGCGAGCGCTCTACCGTTTGAGCTACATCCCCATTTGTTGCCGTTTAATTTTACGAAATATATAAATTCTTTATTTTTGTGGTTGATTATTCTTTGTCAACACTTTCTGATGCATTTGTCCTCTTCGCTGGCGTGCCATAGCACTGTGTAAGCCCCCCCCCCCCCCCTCTCTCTCTCTCTCACGCAGACGCTTTATATATATATTACAATTGGTCATGTCGCCATTACTTACAAATGAGTTTTTTTTTTCATTTTTTGTTGTTTTTCATAAAACTAACCTTACAGATGTGATCTAAATGTTTGTGTTAGTGGGAATCGGATCTTAGACCATCCTATTATGAAACATAAGTAGGTTTTTACATGGCTTCAAAAATCAATGGCCTACAATGTACTATACTTTCTTGGGTCATAAGATCATGTTTTTTCATCGACAAAACATGATCCAAAAGCCAGTTCCCACTATTTTGAACATGCTGAATTCATCCATGAGGTCAGATTGGATAAAAAAAAGACACACCAAGGAGACCCAGAGGTATTTGTACATAATGGCACCATTACCAAATGTTATCGTGCACATATATATATATATATATATATATATATATATATATATATATATATATATATATAGAGAGAGAGAGAGAGAGAGAGAGAGAGAGAGAGAGAGTCTTCTTTCTTATAATAGAAGCCCAGTCTGCCTCCTTTGTTAAATGTCCTCAATACTCTTGTTAACTATTCGTATTTCAAAAAATAATTTCAAAAACAAAGATGAACCATCTTGAACTAGGAAGAACTAGATTGATCTCATTTCGCACCTCAGACCAATGAAGTAAAAGAGAATTTGTCTATACAATAATTACAGAGACAGCCTTGTGTATCTTTTTTCATGAAAATCATTGTCTTCGAATTTCTTGCATCTTGGGTTATCAATTAGAGAACAGACAGACGAGCCATAACACCTAAAACTTCTATAATACTGAAATCTAAGAACAAAATCCCCATGCATACATTCAACTTGACAAAAAATGTTATCAACCAGCTGTTGGAGATTGGTAGATGTCAATAGGAAAAGTCATGGGCCAACTGTGACCAATTTACAAGAAATTTAGTACCTTGGGAGGGCAAGCATAAAACCTAGTTTTCAGAGACTCAATAGGGTTAAGTCAGACTTGAATGATTGGCAAGGATCCCAAGTCAAAATCAGTTACAGTTGCTGAAAATTATTTTTGACTCAGGTAAATCAGGTAACTTGTCATGGACTTCTTCCACAGTTGAGAAAGTGAATGAGAATCTGCCCAAGTTCCACCTTGAAAAGAATAGACTCTGACATGCCTGAGAGTATCCAGGTGAAGACCAGGCCCAATCAGGTTTTTGTGCAAGGGTACAAGAAAATAAGCCAAATTCAGGTCAACTATATTATTGTAACCTCTATACCAAGACAACAAATCTTATTGGCTATAAATCTTTCTTGATGCCAAAGGATGAAGATGAGTATACGACACCCTTATCAAGACTAAAATGTGTCAATACTTACAAAAGAAAAAGTAAAGAACCATTTTTGGGTATCTTCAACAAAACAAGAACAAATAAAAAAGAAAACTATTTCAGATAACATCCATATTATCTAAACAGTGGTCAAACAATGAAGACACATTTACTGGAAATGTAGGATTGTGGAAGTCATTTGCAAAGACATCATCAAGATTGCGGACCATAGTTACCGACCACAAAATTTTGGCCTACCATTGTGCCATAGATCCAATTACTAGCCAGGTTAGGCCTAGGCTACAAGCAATCGGCCTTGGTCTGAGGAATTGGGCAGAAGCCAAGTGCTTACATGGAATAACTGGGCTAGGTCCAACGGCCACCTACACATTTGTAGTTTTTACCTGAAACAGAAGACTACTGCTGGGAAACAATAACAGGAACCTTAAGAAAAATTACCAATAATCTTTGCAAGAACAAAGGCCACCCTTGAAATGGTGAAAACGTATACAATCTCTTAAGATAATCTCTCTATCCTCAATTTTAGATACATATTTCATAAAGGAGTGACAATCACCACATACTCTCAGATTCTTCATGACCCTTACTGCAACATTTCCGGGCATACTCACCAACCCAAAAGCCACAGCCAATTTCTCACTATGGTAATTCACAGAGCTTCCATCTTGATCACTCTCCTCATGCAAGAACAGCAATCCCTGATTATCAACATATCCCAGCTCTTTAATTCTCTTAATAACAACCTCTAGCTTTCGGTAAATCGATTCTGTTTGAGAGTGTGATTTATCACACGAGATGAATGAATGCATCTCTTTTCCAGTATCGATCCAACTCAAGCCTGGCTCTTTCTTAACCCCTCTAAGCATCATTAGTTTCCGTATCTCCATTGCCTGTGCCAATTTTCTGTTGGAGATGTACATGTTATATAGCAGTACATATGCAGCTGAGGCATGCGGTTCAAGCTCAATTACTCGCTCAGCTGCCCGTTTTCCAGCTACAATGTCTCCATGATTCCGGCAAGCACCTAGTAGTGCTCGCCATATAGTAGGATCATTCTCAAACCCGGATATGTTGATGAACTGCTCAGCCTCAGCTAGTTTGCCAGCACGACCGAGCAAGTCAACAATGCAAGCAGAATGTTTAACGTTCGGATTAATGTTGTGATCTCTAATCATGCTTTCATAGTACTTGAAGCCTTCACGCACCAACCCTGCATGGCTGCAAGCAGTTAGTACAGAAAGGAATGTGATTTCGTTTGGAACAACGCCCGATTCCTTCATTTGATTGAAAATTTTGAATGCTTCAATTGCCGAACCCTGATGGGCATGCATGGAGATCAATGCAGACCAAGTAATTACGTCTTTGCTCGTGGTCTCCTGAAATAGCTGCTCAGATTTCTCAACTTCGCCGGACTTTGAATACATGCATATAAGAGCATTTGAAGTTCCGATAAGACGATTGATGCCGGATTTCACCATGTAAACATGGACTTGAGCACCAATGCATGCTACTGCCAAGCTTGCACATGCACTCAGCACACTTGAGATTGTGTACTCATCTGGTTTCAGCCCAACACCAAGCATTACATGAAACAGCCTCAATGCCCCTTCAAACTGCCCATTCCAGATACTCCCGACAATTGCCGCAGTCCAAGAAACACAGTCTTTTTTCGGCAACAGTGTGAAGCATTTCAAGCCATCACCAATCTCCCCTGATTTCACATACAGATCAATGAGGGCACTGCCGATGAACTCATCAGAATCAAGCCTGTTCTTGATGATATGAACATGTATTTGCTTCCCCTCTTTGAAAGCTTCAAACAGGACACAGGCTTTCAATATGGCTGAAAATGTGAAATTGGACGGCTTCACTCCATTCATCTGCATCTCCAAGAAGAGTTCTAGAGCTGTTTCTGCAGACCCATTACTGATATTTTCTATAGTTCCAGCAATCATGGCATTATAGGCAACAACATTCCGATCAGGCATCTGGTTGAAAACCTTCTCCGCATCAATTATACAGCCATTCTTCACATACATATCAAGAGTTGCAGTGCTGACCACTACATCAGAGTCAAGTCCGGACTTCATCAGGGATGCATGAATCTGTTCTCCGGCAGCGGCACCACAACCACTATCAGCACATGCCTTAAGGCAACTACCTGCAGCATAGCTGTTCATCTTGAACCCTGACCGAAGCATCCGAACCAGAATTCTCCAAGTTTCATCTTCCTGTCCTTTTCGAGCACAGCCTGCAATCAATGTATTATATGAAGCCTCATCCAATTCCAATGAACTATGAAAAACCCTCAGGGCTTCATCCATCAGACTGAATTTAATGTACATATGGATGAGGGTATTGACCACAAAAACCTCTAATCCAAAACCTCCAGTGACAATTCTGCCATGAATTTGCCTCCCTGAATCGAAATCCATCGCCTGACCACACGCACTCAATGCAGAACACAATGTAAAACGGTCAGGGAACACTCCAACCATCATCGCTCTCTGGAATTCTTCCAGTGCTTCACTGTTGAGACCCAATTGGGAGTACCCAGAAATCAAAGCATTCCATGACACAATATTTGGCTTAGACATTTGAACAAACAGTCGGTGTGCATGACTAAAACACCCACATTTGCAATACATATTCAACAGATTGTTGGCGAGAAAAAGGCATGAATTGAATGAGTTCTTAATCATCCTTCCATGTATGAGCTTCCCAAGATACAGAGACTTGTTCCTCACACAAGCTTGTATGAGGCTTGTGTATGTAACAGAGTCTGAATGAAAACCAAGTTGGAATTCCATTGTTGCCCACAATTGCATGGCTTCTTTCAACAGTCCCTCCCTGCAAAGAAAACTCAATTCTTTGATCATAGGGAAGAGCTCATTTCTGATGTTATGTAATTGGGATTTGGGTTGTGAGGTGAAAGTTCTTTGGGTCTTGAAAAAGATGAAGCATTCTGAAAACCCAATGTGGTATTTGAGGAAACATGGCATTTTGGGGTCAGAGAAGGACAAGAGCTAATGAAGGTTACAGGTAACGCTGTGTGTGGGTGTGTGTTGGATCAGGTCCAGATCCAGGTTATAAGCATAGTGAAAAAAGTTAAAAACGGGAAAATATCGGAAGTAAAAAACTCACGAGAATTTGATTTTTTTTAAATATTGCATTTTGTGGCAAAATCTCTGCAATAAAAAATAAATTAAAATATATAAAAAATATTTTTATAAGAAAATATAAAAATTATTTAAAAATAAAAACGACACCCCTTTTCACGATAAATAGCCATTTAAAACGTAAATATCATGTTTAAATCACAATATTTATGTTTTGACGAAAAATCACGATATTTTGAAAATATCGCTAGAAATTGCCGTTTTTAACTTTCAAATAATTTCTAGTGAGATTTTCATAAATCTGGCGATATTTGTCACTATGGTTACAAGTATCCAGATCAGTACATCCAACCCAGTTCCAGGCCCACCGAAAGCCCCGACTCTTAACAGATTTGGGCTGAGCTCGGGTCTCATTGGACTGGGTTCCATGTAGGTCTGGTTGAGCCCTTTAAATCCAGTTACTAAACAGTCAGTGTCGTGTCAGGCTCCATTGAGATGACATTCTGCCCCTATCCGTATCCTGGCCCATTTATTAATCAGGAAGCATCGGGCCTGGCATTTGTCTGGTTTGGGACTGCACAAGGCATCCTAAACCTGGCCTATATCGGGTTGGTTACCAATTACCCATCGGGTGCCAAGCTGATGTCTGCTCCTACAGGCCAGGCAGGCCTTGGATTGGATCCCACTGATCCAAACAGGTGAGAGAGACTTAGCCACTTGAATGGGTTGAGAACAGACCTCGTCTGGTGGGGTACAGACCCAACACATTGACAGCCCAGTTTCAGCTTAAAAATCTTAAATTTATTTGACATTTTAGTGATGATTCTAAATCATGTGGCTGTTTGTTTGCTTTGGTTTTGGTATTTTTATTCCACCTTTAAATTCACCAAGATTTCTGGATATTTTTGGAAAAAGAAAAAGAAAAGCCATCTCTAAGATGGCTTTGTGATAACTAGAGAGACTTAAACCAACTTGGCATCAACACAATCTTGGAAAAAAAACCGAACATGAATCCAATGTTCAGAATATCTTTTTTTTGGTATTTTATAAAATTCTTTTTCCTATGTTTTCTATTTTTTAATATACCAAGATTTTCCCAACTTTTTTTTTTCTTTTGAAACAAGCAATTTTTTAAAATATGACAAGCTTTTCCTTTACACGACCCCCCCCCCCCCCCCCAAAGATTTGTAACAACCATTCATCTTTCATTAATAGCAGCCTTCGAAGGATATCAAAGGGTCAGGTTTGATTCAGATCTGTTTATCCAGATCCAGTAAAGCTCTACCAGATTGAATCAGATAAATGGTTGGATTGGTTGTGAAGTTTTTAATTTAAATCAGTGAAAAATACAACTACAATTGCACTAACTATATGTAATAGTCATATCCAAGGGGATAGCTAATTGAATCTGGATCTGCTAAAGTCTTTTCTCAGCCTTTCTAGAATCCGATCCAATCAGGCCGCATCTGATCAATTATAGTTACAAATCATGTTCTCTGGAAAGTATCTGGGAAAACTCAGGAAATTTTGAAAAATGAGATTTTCTTAAGAAACTCTCAAGAAAATACTAGTAAATATATTTTAAAATATAATATAAATATAAGTAATGTAAAAACAAAGCAAAAAGTGTTTTATCACATTAATATCAAGCTACAAACGCTATATTTTCCTGGATTAATTGGATGATTTGGTGAAATAACTAGTAAATCTCCTCCCAGCTCAAGTTTTTCAGTGCATCAACGTTCATTCTCCAAAAAACAGGCTCATTTTGATATTAATCCGGGAACACTATCATTTCTGCATGGATCTTGCAACCTGACGGTTAAAGACTCCACTTCCACAGGACAGTTTGACAGGCACTAACATGCAAAACACACACTAACAAGTCTGTGCATACTAAGTGCAAGACACACAGAACGAGCATGTACTATATATCACAACACAACCCATATTTTAAAGCACACAGGCTGAGGCATTTTCACAATCAATGAAATTGAAATTGTTATGACTAAGGTTTTACACCACAAATATTGACAATTATACGTCCATCCATCCCTGCTGGTTAGTAATTACAGTTACCTGGATACACCCAGAAGAAAGGAAGCAGCACATGAACATTTTTCAGACAGTAAAAGATAGCTACGAATTTGAAAAAAAGATGGCTATGAATCGATTTAACAGTCAAGACATGTTTCTTGCATTGCTACACCGGCTCTTGCTTCTTCAGTCTGTGCATTGCATCTCAACGCCATCCCTGCATCAGAATATTCCACATAATGTGAATCGCACAAATGGCAAAAATTTTCATTAAAGCAAAAACTGCCTTTAAGGGACTTGCTGAGTAGCAGTACCCCAAGAATTCGAAGGTACCAAATTTTGGATGCAATATGTTCTTGAAACACAATCTCAAAGTAAAGTATATATGTCGCTAACAAGAGATCATACACATTAAAATAAACATGATACCAAAAACAGGTTGATGCTCTATTTTCATGACTTTCTTTTTCTCAAGATTAATAGCATGCTATTATTTCTAGAAATACACTAAATTGTGAATGCAATCACCTACAAGGAACAATTTTCAAATGTGTAGAGCAGAACAAGAAGTGGAAGCATAAACAAGAAGCCACTAAAATCAGGGGATGCAAGATGCCAAAAATCTTAGTTTGAAGAGAACAGCCATGAGTGAATCCATCAAGATATTTTAGGGCAAACGTGATGCAAGATCTTCCAAGAAGGTGAGATTACCAAACCCATGCATCAGGGACATATCTAGTAACTACAGAAAGGTCTCTAGTACTCCACCCTACCCAGCTATTTCCATTAGTTACCTACTGCCGCAGCACTGATCATTGATCAATCTCTTACATTTAGCTTTCTTTTTGTATTCTAGTTTTTGAAACTAACAAGAAAATATGTTTGAGAAACCAAGCTAAAAAGAAACACAACAAAAAGACTTTTCAGCAAGATATGGATGCTTTGCAACCGGTAAAGACCTCCCCACTTTGATTGCCCTATGCATTTAAACAAATGTTACAACAACATATCACTTACATGGTTAAACAAAAAGGAAGAAACAAAGAAATAACAATACCTGTCAGCTTTGTCAAGGGCATAAAATTTTTTACAAACCCGTGATGCGCTAGACTGTCCAGTCTGGCTAGCCTAACGGCCAAAGTCCGTACACCAACACTTTTTCATGTGCTGAATCATTTCATTGACCCTGCGCAGCACCTCGGGCGTAGTTGCCTAGCGGAAGCTGATCAAGCACATCTTTAAATGTGTATTCTATCTACTATATGTCACTTAGTGCATAACCGTCCCATACCAACTATCACTTCTGAAAATGACACAAACTTGGTTTATCCTTGCGTGCCATGGAGGATATTGCGACTCTATGCGCAAGGTACAACAAAACCTTACCACTGAAGAAACAAGACCTTGCGACCCTCAGTTTGAAGACCAATTGATGATTAAACACCATATTGAAGAGCACCACCTAAACTCATTCTCCAGCGCCTAGGCATTCTCTTGCCTAGCCGCAAGTCACCATACTCGGTTGGAATCACCTAAGGCAATTCTTGGAGGAATTAACCCTAACCCACACGCACCCTCGTGCATCCAACCGCTACGTGTGAAAAACTCTTTCAAGCCGAGAGATCCTTAACCAATTTTCTAAAGGCAACATCCTCTGATCCGTTGGCACTGCTTAATCAGACAACACTCCACGTATGTGCCGCCACACAACAATGCACTAACGATGATATCATTGCTTATCGTGTGTCATGCTATCACTGCACGTCACTGATCAAGCCAACGAATGTTGTGTGTTCCTGCACTTGATGCATTTTCCACTCGGTAAAGCTTCACACTGCACATGCCCTATTCTAAAGGCTCGATCCGGGACATTCTTCCCTACCTAAACCATTGTCGTCCTTGACAATGTCGGTGCAGGTAAGAACATAGTATTAACTGATATGCCAGTTTGCCTTTGTAATTATCTTTGGTTTACTTCTTTTCTTCACTCTACTCAACTTGTTCTAGTTTTCATTCACTATCACCGCAACCCTTAACATGCCAAGTCTCATTCCTCAACATGCCTTCAATTACTTAGACAACGATATTCCGCTCTATCAACATCGAGCATCATTTGCTTGTGGGTTCCTAGTGCAATCACATATATAAGCAGGTTATCCTTGCCTGCACGACGAACTTGTTAACTTCAAGCTCATGGCTGGGGTGCCTTCCCACCCCAGCAAGGAAAATTTCAAGCCCTTTGTAGTCCTCACAGAGAAAAATGACCACCAACGCATGCTGCAAGGATATCAACTCCCTTAAGCACCAACTTGTGATTTTTCAATGGTCCAAACTAGTCATCAAGTGGGGGACGTCTACTTGCGTATCACCCCAAAGCGGTCCTTCAAAACGTCTTTCAGGGCACTCGTCCACACAAGCGGCAACATGTCTTTCTAATAACTCAATTTCTTTTACAAAGTTCATCATTCATAACATAAGAAAATAACAACTACATGAATGTTTAATGACATGAAAATAAAAATTAACAATTATTGTGTTGCAAAGTCGGAGTAACCGATTATGGCATGCCTACGTTAGTGTGCCTGAAACCTACAATTAAAATTATATAGGGAGTGAGTCTACAACTCAGTAAAGAATATTTATAAGCAAATAATGACTTTAAATTATAACTATAGTAGACTCTAAGCCCCTAGTATGAGTTTAGTTTTCGACACACCACACAAGCTTTGTATGTTTTAAATTTTCTCCCTTAATTCTTTCAATCAAACACTCACTCACACAAAACTATAACACTAGGTTATACCGATCATAATCGTCTATGGGCGTAACAACCCGCGTAGAACACCTCAATTCTACAATGTTGGCCAGACTATGAGCTGTATACTCCCAGTGATCCCCGGATCACCATGCACTGCAGTGAAACAACAAGAGGGACTCCACCGATATCTAGTAGGGAGGTTAGGCTTAAACTCAATCTTGACATAATTTATGATACATCCTAACCACAATGACTTTCAACTATTCATGGTTGTCTAGAGTCCTAAATACTGTGTGAATATAACTCTAAGTCATATTTTAAGTTAATTATATTGAACCTTACTCTCAAGCTCATGTTTCACTCGTTCTCCCATGAGTGATATCGTAAAATAATCATGACGGATCTCACTCTCAATCTTAAAATGATATTAGGGTTCATACCTTGTATCATACTAAGCATGTAACAAAGTACAATTTCTACGTCGTTAAATCACCAACGACCCACTATCCATGATGACTGCACTCTGGCTGCGAACCAGGTAGCCTTTTCCACAGGTCACCACTTTCGAGATTTAAGGGATTATGCATGCTCATCTCAATATAAAATTTACATGACATGACTAGATTTAAGGGACTCAAGGCTAATCACAATCTCACTACAATGCATGTTATTTGCACATTATAACATAGATATACTATCATAAAAATAATTTATTTCTAATATGCACGATATATCATGACTAGCATGTATATATAATCATCTCATTACAATAATGTCATGCATGATCATTTAATACATATCATGTTAACACTCAAGAGCCACATTTCTAAACATACTAATGTGCAATATTAATCATAACATGCAACGCAATATGGTTTGTTCGCAATTAAGATTACTTATAATATCTTTTATCTCGAATACAAATGTTGTACTCTGGTCACAATCAAGTCTCAAGAAGCTCTAACAATAGGATCTGATCATCACATAAGTATATTAATATTAATACACATAACTTCTTTATATTTTGACAAAATTACTAAAATACACCTCTTGAGTTGACTCATCAGACTTCAATTTTTGTACCCCTGATTTGACTTGAATCGGAGAACAAGGAGATTTCTCTCTACGATACGAGTTCAATGCACTAAACCTCACTCAATTTTGAGTTCAGAGTGCAAAGTTATGCCCATTTCACTTAATCGGGTATTAGATACACACAAGGGTAATTTGATCATTTCAACTCTTATAATTTGACTTGACTCATCCTAAGTCAAAACATATTCAGTTTTAGTTTAGAGCACTAGGTTTTCTGAATCTAGTCTCAACTCACCTGGGTTTGGTTTAAAAAACTCAATTGAATTCTCAAAATTCAAAATAATCACAAACTGGATCTAGATCCAATTCTGATATGGATCTAAAACTGTTAGACTAGATCCAGACCCACTTCTGATCTAAATCTAGAATTGTCAGACTGGAACTAGACCCAGTTTTAATCTGGATCTAGAACTAATCCAAACCAGATTCAGTCCTATTCTGAATCCAACACTGATTCAAACTAGATCGAGACCTAGATTTAGTTCAATTTGGATCGGTCCAAACTAACTGGATTGAACTGGACCCAGATTTGGCCTGGTCCAGATCAGACCAGATCCAAACAGAGAATCAATACCTAGTTAGACTCGAGTCGATCTGGTTCACACCTAGACTGGTTTGGTCTAACTAAGTCGGTATGATCGAGTTAAACTAGTTCGGTCTGCGTCGCACTCAGACCGACCCAAGTCGATCATCAAGGTAAAAAGGGGTGAAAGGGGCACGACCCCTTCCATTTTTTTCCTTTTTTGAAACAGTTGGACCGACAACCAGAGCTCTCTCTCTCTCTCTCTCTCTCTCTCTCTCTCTCTCTCTCTCTCTCTCTCTCTCTCTCTCGGCAACAAGGCCGGTAGCCATGGCTGTCGTTTTTTTTTTTTTCTGCAACTCATTGGTAGCCATGGTTGTCGGCCCTCTTATCACCCAAAAAAAAGCAAGAAGAAGAAGAAGACATACCTGCTGGTAGGGGTGGCAATCAGGTCAGGTTGGCGGGTCAGCATACCTCAACACGAACCCGACCCATTTATTAAATGGGTAACCCGACACGACACGGTTAACCCGTTTAATAAATGGGTCGGGTCGGGTAAACGGGTTGACGGGCGGGTTGGCGGGTCAGGTTCAGGTAAACGGGTTGGTGGGAGGGTTGGTGGGTTGGGTTCGAGTAAATGGGTTGGCGGGCGGGTCGGGGTCGGGTAAACGGGTTGGCGGGTCGGATTCGGGTAAACGGGTTGACCCGCCCGCCTAACCCGTTTATTAAACGGGTCAGCCGGGTTGGCGGGTTGTCATACCCCTAACACAAACCCGACCCGTTTAATAAATGAGTTAGGCGGGTTGACCTGTTTATGACACGAACCTATTTAAGCCAAACCCGAACCCGGCTAAGAAGCCGGTTGGCGGGTCGTGTCAGATTTTGCCACCCCTATCTGCTGGTCGCCGTCGACAATTTCAGTAAGTTCCTCCCCCTCTCTATGCAACTCTTTCTTGCTTTCTATTTTTTCTTCTTCACTCTCTCATTGTCGCTCTGGGTGTCAAGGGGTGGCAGGAGACGCACCATGAGGGCTTTTTATAGAGCCCTCACGATGTGTGAGAATAAACCTCACCCCACCCGTCGATCATGGGGGGGGGGGGGGGGGTGAGGTTTATCTTCATCTCCCCCCCCCCCCCCAACACACACACACAAATAATGGGGAATAGGGATGGCAGTGGACCGGGGGACAATGGGGCTCCACCCCGCCTCGCCCTGTTTGGATAGGGGATGAAGGGCATGAAACGGGGATGGAGGCGGGTATGAAGGTTAAAATCTATCCCCGTGTGGGGATGGAGGCGAGTATGAAGGTTAAAATCTATCTCCGTGTGGGGAAGGAGGCAGGGATGGACTTAAGCTTTTCCCCGCCCCGTCCGAATCCCCACCTAGCCTCGCCCCGCCTCATCCCTATTCCTTTAAGGGATGACTATAGACTAAGGGGAAACGGGGCCCCGCCCAGCCTCGCCCCCGTTTGGACCGGGGATGGAGGACATGAAACGGGGATGGAGGCAGGGGTGAAGGTTGAAATCCATCCCCATGCGGGGATGAAGGTTCGGATTTTGAAATGGGGCGGGGGTGGAGACCTTGTTCCCCGCCCCTGCCCCCACCCCGGTCCACTGCCATTTCTAATAGAGAAGGTGGTTCCCGAAAATGGGGAAATTGTCTACCCCTAATGTTTTTTTTAACTTCCCCCCACCGATGATCTCGTCGGGTGGTTTTACATATGGTGTTCGTAGAAAGGTATTGTTGGGGAGTCATGCGGGCGTTTGGAAGAGTGATGGTAATGATGGTGGTGCTGGTGACATAGAGAAATGGTGCTTGAGAAGCGAAGAAGACACTAGGATGAAGCATAAAAGACGAAGGCAGGAAAGAGCCATCAACTCTAATACAGAGAGAGAGAGAGTACAGGGATGCCAGTGGGAAGGGCCCGGATCCGTTTTTGTGGTTTTTGGATCTTTGGCGAGCCCCCTTCTATATCTGATTGTGGAGAGGGTTGTGTATGTTCGCCCCCGATGATTCACTGAATCCCACGTCTGTGTTCAGGGCTTTGAATGAGCACCACGTATACAAGCACATGGGGCTCGTATTCCCGTGTATGTTGACATAACTTTGCATCGGACTCTGGTGTTGTTGCAAAGACTTAAGTACCCTTTCTTGCTATTCTTCTCATAAAGTGATGGTTTGAGAAAATGACAAAAATGCCCTTCATTCAAAAAAGAAAAAACAAACAGTTTAAAAAAAGGACAAACATGTCCTCCATCCAGAAAGTCGAGGATGATGTTGACTCTTCAAAGTCTTCTTCTTTTTCTGTTAAAAAAAAGGACAAACATGTCTTCTTCTTCTTTCTCCGTAAAACACTGTAAAACCCTCTCTCTCTCTAGAGAAGAAATCAAGGGAAACAAAGAGTTCTTCCTGGAGAAGGCCATGAACAACAACCATCTCACTCTCTCTCTCTTCTCTCTCTACTTCTGTGCACATCCAACAGACGATCCTACATTGCTCCATCGTCATCTTCTTCTTCTTCCTTCTTCGTAAAACACTGTAAAACCCTCTCTCTCTAGAGAAGAAATCAATGGAGGTAAAGGGTTCCTCTTGGAGAAGGCCATGAACACCAACCCTCTCACTCTCTCTCCCTTCTCTCTCTACTTATGTGCCTGATTTAGAGTTTTTGCCCTTACAGGAGGGGGGTCTGGGGGTTCATCCCAGCGTGGGTAGCATCATTCAACTAAATGAGTTGTAGATCCTGATTTAGAGTTTTTGCCCTTACAGGAGGGGGGTTTGGGGGCTCCTCCCAACGTGGGTAGCATCATTCAACTTGAAGAGTTGTAGACTCTGATTCAAAGTTTTTACCCATTCATATTTTAAGGCATTAGATCTCATGTTTGAACATCCATGCATGTGCAGTTTGCTTTCATCATGTTTAGTTGCTTTCTAGATTATACTTTGAATTCTTGTGCATTTTAGATCTATCGATTTGTATGTAACCAGAGCTCATTTTAATTTTAAATTTTTACTGCAACTTCATGCATATGTCTTCATGCTCTCCACCAAAAATCAGATCATTCTGAGTTTGTTTGTCCCACTTTAAAAATCGAGATTCAAAACCTGTTATTTTGCACCGTCAGGATTTTAGCCGAATCAGGACCAACTTGCGGAAGTGATTTCTCCCTAACCAGAGATGATTTTTCCGATCCGTAAAAAGGGTTGTTTTTTAAATTGAATCTAGTTTGTTCATACCAAATTTCAGCGATTTTTATGGTGTTTTCGTACCAGTTTCGGGTGAAAAACCATAACCCTATCACCCTGTGTCATTTTAACGGCTCAGATTTTGATCCATTTTGTTTGAATTTTATTTTCCTAATGGAAGATCATTTTTCAATTCTGTAAAACGGGTTCTCTTTGTTTATGTGTCTAGTTCATCCCTGTATATTTTTAGAATTTTTCATGGTCAATTACTATTTTATTTTAATTAAATACCAGAACCTTGTATCCAGATTTTATAAATGTTCTGATTTTGGCCCCCATATCATGACTGTTGTAGCACTTCTTCAACAAATCGTTATTTGATTGGCAATATTCTTCAGCAAATTATTGTTATGATTTTTTTGAGTCTGTAATGAGTCTCTAATATGATTTGTAGTATTTTTGGGTCTCCAATGAGCCTCACAATGATTTATAGTGTTGTTCGATCTTTTAACTATGATTTATAGTGCTTTGGGGTCTCCAACGAGCCCCACAATGATTTGTAGTATTTTTCGGTCTTTTAACTATGATTTATAGTGTTTTCGGGTCTCTAACGAGACCCACAGTGATTTATAGTGTTGTTGGACCTCGCTATAGCGATTTGTAGTGTTTCTCGCTAAACACTACAGCAATTTGTGATACAAATCGCTATCCGAATCAGGACCAACTTGTCAGGGTCATATCTCCCTAACCAGAGATCGGATTTCAAATCCGTAAAAAGTGGTGTCTTTGTTATGAAGTCTAGTTTATTCTTGTAAATTTTCAGCGACTTCTATGGTCATTTAATACCCTATTTGGATCTAAAACCAGACCCCTATCAGTCTGCCTTATTTGAGTGACATAGGTTTTTATTTCATTTTGTAAGAGTCATATCTCCCCAACGGAAGATCATTTTTCAAATCCGTAAAAAAGGTTTTCTTTCTCTATGTGTCTAGTTTATATTTAGAAAGTTTTATAACTTTTTTTGCTCATTTGATATTTCGAACCTGTTAAAAACCGAGACATGTTATAAAATGTTATAAAACTTAAAAAGTTTGAAACTTCCTTTATGTGTCTCGATTTTTAACAGGTTTGAAATATCAAATGAGCATAAAAAGTTATAAATCTTTCCAGATATAAACTAGACATATAGAGGAAGAAAACCCTTTTTACGGATTTGGAAAATGATCTTCCGTTAGGGAGATATAACTCTTACAAAATGAAATAAAAACCTATGTCACTCAAATAAGACAGACTGATAGGGGTATGGTTTTAGATCCAAATAGGGTATCAAATGACCATAAAAATCGCTGAAAATTTACAGGAATAAACTAGACTTCATAACAAAGATACCACTTTTTACGGATTTGAAATCCAATCTCTGGTTAGGGAGATATGGCCCTAATAAGTTGGTCCTGATTCGGATAGCGATTTGTATCACAAATCGCTATAGTGTTTAGCGATTTGTAGTATTTCTCGCTAAACACTACAGCGATTTGTGATACAAATCGCTATCCGAATCAAGACAAACTTGTCAGGGCCATATCTCCCTAACCAGAGATCGGATTTCAAATCCGTAAAAAGTGGTGTCTTCGTTATGAAGTTTAGTTTATTCCTGTAAATTTTCAGCAATTTCTATAGTCATTTGATACCCCATTTGGATCTAAAACCAGACCCCTATCAGTCTGCCTTATTTGAGTGACACAGGTTTTTATTTCATTTTGTAAGAGTCATATCTCCCCAACGGAAGATCATTTTTCAAATCCGTAAAAAGGGTTTTCTTTCTCTATGTGTCTAGTTTATATATGTAAGTTTTATAACTTTTTATGCTCATTTGATATTTCGAACCTGTTAAAAACCGAGACATGTTATAAAATGTTATAAAACTTAAAAAGTTTGAAACTTCCTCTATGTGTCTCGATTTTTAACAGATTTGAAATATCAAATGAGCATAAAAAGTTATAAAACTTTTCAGATATAAACTAGACACATAGAGGAAGAAAACCCTTTTTACGGATTTGGAAAATGATCTACCGTTGGGAAGATATGACTCTTACAAAATGAAATAAAAACCTATGTCACTCAAATAAGGCAAACTGATAGGGGTCTGGTTTTAGATCCAAATGGGGTATCAAATGACCATAGAAATCGCTGAAAATTTATAGGAATAAACTAAACTTCATAACAAAGATACCACTTTTTACGGATTTGAAATCTGATCTCTGGTTAGAGAGATATGGCCCTGACAAGTTGGTCTTGATTCAGATAACGATTTGTATCACAAATCGCTGTAGTGTTTAGCGATTTGTACTGTTTCTCGCTAAACACTACAGCGATTTGTGATACAAATAAATATCCGAATCAGGACCAACTTATCAGGGTCATATCTCCCTAACCAAAGATCGGATTTCAAATCCGTAAAAAGTGGTGTCTTCGTTATGAAGTTTAGTTTATTCCTGTAAATTTTCAGAAATTTCTATGGTCATTTGATACCTCATTTGGATCTAAAATCAGACCTCTATCAGTCTGCCTTATTTGAGTGACATAGGTTTTTATTTCATCTTGTAAGAGTCATATCTCCCCAACGGAAGATCATTTTCCAAATCCGTAAAAAAGGTTTTCTTTCTCTATATGTCTAGTTTATATCTAAAAAGTTTTATAACTTTTTATGCTCATTTGATATTTCAAACCTGTTAAAAATCGAGACACATAGAGGAAGTTTCAAACTTTTTAAGTTTTATAACATTTTATAACATGTCTCAGTTTTTAACAGGTTCAAAATATCAAATGATCATAAAAAGTTATAAAACTTTCCAGATATAAACTAGACACATAGAGAAAGAAAACTCTTTTTACGGATTTAAAAAATGATCTTCCGTTGGGGAGATATGACTCTTACAAAATGAAATAAAAACCCGTGTCACTCAAATAAGGCAGACTGATAGGGGTCTGGTTTTAGATCCAAATGAGGTATCAAATGACCATAGAAATTGCTGAAAATTTACAGGAATAAACTTGACTTTATAACGAAGACACCACTTTTTACGGATTTAAAATCTGATCTCTGGTTAGGGAGATATGACCCTGACAAGTTGGTCCTGATTCGGATAGCGATTTGTATCACAAATCGCTGTAGTGTTTAGCGAGAAACACTACAAATCGCTATAGCGAGGTCCAACAACACTATAAATCGCTGTGAGTCTCGTTAGAGACCCGAAAACACTATAAATCATAGTTAAAAGACCGAAAAATACTACAAATCATTGTGGGGCTCGTTGGAGACCCCAAAGCACTATAAATCATAGTTAAAAGATCGAACAACACTATAAATCATTGTGAGGCTCATTGGAGACCCAAAAATACTACAAATCATATTAGAGACTCATTACAGACTCAAAAAAATCATAACAATAATTTGCTGAAGAATATTGCCAATCAAATAACGATTTGTTGAAGAAGTGCTACAACAGTCATGATATGGGGGCCAAAATCAGAACATTTATAAAATCTGGATACAAGGTTCTGGTATTTAATCAAAATAAAATAGTAATTAACCATGAAAAATTCTGAAAATATACAAGGATGAACTAGACACATAAACGAAGAGAACCCGTTTTACAGAATTGAAAAATGATCTTCCATTAGGAAAATAAAATTCAAACAAAATGGATCAAAATCTGAGCCGTTAAAATGACACAGGGTGACAGGGTTATGGTTTTTGACCTGAAACTGGTACGAAAACACCATAGAAATCGCTGAAATTTGATATGAACAAACTAGATTCAATTTAGAAAACAACCCTTTTTACGGATCGGAAAAATCATCTCTGGTTAGGGAGAAATCACTTCCGCAAGTTGGTCCTGATTCGGCTAAAATCGTGACGGTGCAAAATAACAGGTTTTGAATCTCGATTTTTAAAGTGGGTCAAACAAACTCAGAATGATCTGATTTTTGGTGGAGAGCATGAAGAGATATGCATGAAGTTGCAGTAAAAAATTCAAGTTAAAATGAGCTCTGGTTACATACAAATCGATAGATCTAAAATGCACAAGAATTCAAAGTATAATATAGAAAGCAACTGAATATGATGAAAGCAAACTGCACATGCGTGGATGTTCAAAAATGAGATCTAATGCCTTAAAATATGAATGGATAAAAACTTTGAATCAGACTTCACAACTCTTCAAGTTGAATGATGCTACCCACGTTGGGAGGAGCCCCCAAACCCCCCTCCTGTAAGGGCAAAAACTCTAAATCAGGTTCCATAACTCATCAAGTTGAACGATGCTACAATTAGTGTGCAGGTCAGTCGGTGTTTGATGGAGAAATGTTAGATCGTTTGTTGGATGTGCACAGAAGTAGAGAGAGAAGGGAGAGCGAGTGAGATGAGGTTTTACCCCTCTCTTGTAAGGGTAAAAACTCTGAATCAGGATCTACAACTCATTTAGTTGAATGATGATACCCACGCTGGGAGGAGCCCCCAAACCCTCCTCCTGTAAGGGTAAAAACTCTGAATCAGGCTTCACAAGAGTCAATGTATAGGTCAGTCGGTGCTTGATGGAGCAATATATGATCTTCTAATGGATGTGCACAGAAGCAGAAATAGAAGGGAGAGAGAGAGTGAGAGGGTTGATGTTCATGGCCTCCTCCAGGGGAGATTTCTTTCTCGGATAATCCTGCAGTGCAGAGACTGGGTCTTAAATAATCATCTTCGGGGCACTTAAGTCTTTACAACCACTCCTTTTCAAGAACCGTCATTTTTTTTGCACCAATGGTGGAGAGGGTACTTAAGTCTTTGCAATCTTATCAAACTCCAACGCTAATTAATGCTGACAAACATGGGGATACGAGACGCACATGCTTACATACGTGGTGCTCTTTGGGACCCCCGATCATGAGATGTAGCTAACTGCCCTGTTCGGGGGGGGGGCATATAACCTGCTTCGCTGATTGTGTAGATAGTTCACTGTGGTAAGGGTCCGTGAATGTCCGAATTTGAATAGATCTTTAAATCCAGTTATGATATTTTAGGAAAGGAAAATTTTGCTTATGAGAAGTTTTCTTTAAGAAAAAATTTCTTTTGTTTGTGTGACATGCGAAAACTGGATTGAAAAAAATGCTAGAATGATTTGATTAGGATGAGGGCTGCTATCAAAACTAAATTTTTTTTATAAGAAAATTTTCTCTATTTCTTAACATGGAGAAAATTTTTCCCTCAAAATCAGGGCAAAATAGAAAATTTTCTATTGTCTGAAACAAATAGAAAAGTTGTCACTTTTCCTTTCCGTTTTGATAGTTCACTATGGTAAGGCAGAGTACAATGTCTATGTCCATCAAAGGTTTCCGTTTTGATATCGACAAAAGCAATGCTTATTTGTGGATCTATTAAAGCTTTTGATTTTGGTGTCTAGACTATTTTGAATTTGCCCCTAGGTGGTTGGCTCAGTGGGGTGGGGCCTTGGCTGCTAGAAGGACAGTTAAGGTTCGATTCTCATGGGGGCGCCGGCCCTCTGCGCAAGCCAATGTGTAGCATAAGCCCCGGTGTCCTAGCCTCGGAGTTTTACACTGCCAGCACAATGACCGTAGGTATGACAGGCTGAGCCAGCGCGACCAGGCCTTCATGCCGGGTGTGGTTTCTTCGGGTTATAAATTAAAAAAAAATGAATTCAAAAGAAATCATAAACCAATGTACATTCTCAATGAATTATCTTTATCGCATGCATTGCCAACCATGGTAATGAGTGTTTGGTGCACATAAGAAATGCATATTGGATAAAATACATTCCGTGTACATTTAGATACACCTTTCTTATATTTTTCATGTTTTATCCCAGAAAATTTATCAACCTGTGTACATGTGACCTGAAAATCTACCCATATGAGATGCATATAGCACCACTTACACACGTAGAAGCATTTTGTTTTCCTTGGATAATCCAAAGGAACCCAGCAAGGGACGCCACCCATGGGTTTCGAATTTGTAATGTCCCATCAACTTGGTGACATTCACAAGTAGACCCTACCACATGAGCACACGTAGAAGCAAATTTGCAGATGTACACAGTGCAAAATAACTTGTGTTTAAGCTATCACCTTTTAATGTATAAAAGAGCAATGTTATAAGAACTCAAACCATTTCAATGATTCTTGATTAATTCCTGTACTAATAAAATCAAAATCTAGGGCAACATGCTCTTTTTTTAAAATTGTTCCCTATCCACCTTTGAAATATAGCACTTTAAACCCTAACTGAATTTTCCATCTATAATTCTTATTCGTTGTTATAGCTGGCACTTCTCAACTTGTTCACCAAATTTAATCATAGCAGCTCTATTCATTGTTGAGTAAATTCCTAACAACCAGCTAAAAAGCAAAAAATTTCACTTAACCATGTGCAACTCACATGCTTAGCTATAGTGAGAGAAACTTGTTTATGCATGTAACAATATCTTCCATCTCATCCCAACGGTTCTGTTAGAGTTTTGGTATAAACAATAAAGAAGATTTCTTCAAAAGAGCAGACAATCAGAATCTCTTCTATTTCTTTAAAAGAACAGACCAAAAAGGCCCTCTCAATCTCCATATACTTGATAAAAGAAGTCACCAATATCGCTGATATTTTGAAAATATCTCTGTATCAAATTATCGGCAATATATCACGATATTTACAAAATAACGTGATAAGTGCTAGCTTATTCATAATATCACTGACTACGACAACTGAATGTAGCAAGATGAGCAGAAAGTCTCTGAACCCATCCATGTCATACAGTCAGACTTGGATATGGGATATGACACCGTTACACTTGGTATGATACCGGATTTTCCTAAATCTAGGATACGAGGGCATGGCTATACATATATTAACTATGTGTGTGTGTGTGTGTGCGCATGCATGCTCAAATATGTGTGCCTGTGTCTCTTTGTATGATTCAGTATCTAAAGCAATAAGGCATAACGATCATATTAAAAGTGCAGATTCTAAAACAATTCTAAGACAGCTTAAAAAACATAAAATAATAATTATACAAGAACAACGTCAAATTCTTAACAAAATAAAAAAATAATAATATACAAATGAAGTTAGGAACATGGGTTTGGCCATCTTTGATACAAGTTCGACTGTGTTCACGAAGTGTCATGGAATGTCCAATGTCCCGATCAGTGTCCTGACATTTTGGCATGACAACCATGCTAAGTGTTCTGCAAGTGGGAACTTGTGGAGTAACCAAACAGTTGTTGCTCTTCTAAGTTATTTCCAACGTGTTTGCTGATTGCTCTAATTGGAAGATTATATTTTGCATGGCTTTTTCAGTTCCATGAAGAGCTTCTGTTATCATGTTTGGTAGGCAATGCCAACTTGTTCTCAGGCCTTAGAAATATTTCCTCCACGCACATCATCTATCTAAGTAGTTAGAGCATCAGGAAGAGATGAATGTGCACCAAGAATCTTACCACCCACATCTGGAAAGCACTCGTACCCAGGCAATGGTCCAACACTACCATCCCTACCAACCTGGACTGGATACTTTAGTAGGTGTCCATTCATCTCCCTCGTTTCATCTGCAATGTAGGTCTGCCAATTGTTTTCAGCTAATTCAGTCACACGCTTAACACATTTAAGAGTTTGTGGCTTGGAGAAGCAGTCCTCCAATAAGCCTAGGTGCTCTGCCCATAGTGACATCCTGTATCCATAAACCTGCAAAATGATTACCAGCCATATGAACAGAGTGAAACCCTAAATCTTCTCAACAGAGTTCAAACCACTCAGCCAGGCTCAGGAGTAGGGTCTATGCATCAACTGAGGCAACTGGAATTACCTAGTTAGAGTCAGGTTAACCACATTATAAACACCCGACTGCTTGAGTTTTTTCTTCATTGTTCAAGATAGACATGATGCTTGCACAATTAAGCTGCACCAACTAGAGACTTGGATTATGCATAGTCAATACAACCAAGTTCCTAGTCAGGCTGCTGGGTCCTTGCATATTATTTTGCATGACCATCCACTTGCAGTATATGCCAGCAAATATTCAACTTTTTGAAAGTGATGTATTCATCAAACAGGGAATTCTTTTGTGACCAGTGGTTAATGTCCCCCAGTGTGCTTGACAAATGCAGTGTTCATAGCATCTGTCAAAGGTCTAAAAGCCATCTTGTAGGTGCAAATTGATTGAAAGAACTAACTCCCAAATTTTAAGACCTAGAACACACTGGCCTCAACATCTATATTTGAAACACTGAGGTAACATATTTGTAAACCTCTATGAAGTGGCCAAACAATTCCAGCACCTGATGCACAAGGTAAGTGCCAGACAAAGTAATATAACTGGTCTCAGCAGTGTAATAAATAGCAAGCTAGAAGTTTACAATTGGTCAGTGGATTCACATCATTTGGCTTTCTGAACACTGCAAGGTTCAAAACTAAGAGATTAAAGGACATATACCTGTCCACGTGGATGGCTCTGCTTTCTGGCCCAACTATGATGGGGTTGATAGGCGCCAATCGCAATTTCTGTGTCCCTTGAACCATCCAAAGACCTTTGGTTAATGTTTGCAGATCCTAAAATTACATACTCGTCATCTACTATCATCCCCTTGGAATGAACATAAATCATAAACCTGCAGAACTTCTGAACAAGGCCCTGGGAAACAGAAATTTTCTGATTTAGCCATCTAAAGTAGCCACAACTAATGATTATCTATAATACAATACAATGAGGGGGAAAACAGTAACACAAGTGTTATACAACAAAAGACTACAAATATAAAACGTGATGTGGATCTGGATCCTCAACCGATCCATAAATCAGGTTCACTCCTCAATAGGTTGGGCAACCCATGCAGGTTGTGCCCTTCTTCCGCATATTTCTCTTAAACCTATGAAACCCACCGTGAATCATGTGCCTACAAAACTGACATCTCATAGAATTTTCAGAAGCATTTAGTTCACAATATTCCAATGTCAAGTTATTCATGTGTTTCTTCTTTCACTTGATACATCTAAATCAAAAGGACAAAAACCTCAAAACAATGAATACTTGACCTCAAAGCCTTTGAAATGTGCCCCTTTGAAGGCCATTCCACTCCAAAATCATGTATCAGTATAACTGAGAAAAGAAAAAGATTTTGTATCTAGAAGCTAAAAAAAGAGTGAAACTGGTGAACTTCACTTTCCTTTCCCTCAACAAATAGAAATTTGCCTCTTTCTTTCACAAAATGGTACTCTAAGATGGAAAACATAATAAAGTCCCAAAAACATACCATCTCTCTATTTCAATCAATTTTTTACTAGCCAAATAAACCCAAAAAGATCATTAATTTCCTTAGGCAAGTCTTCTTCTAGAGGACATGCACACACACACAAACACACACACACAAATATGCCTGCACTTGCATGCACAAGTTCCCCTTTCATTCATGAATAGAGGCAATGCCCTAGAAGACTTTGATATGCTTAGCTACATATATTTCCAAAATAATTATGCAAAGCTAAGTATAGGGCCTACAGTTTTTCTTTTCAACAACACACAAGGCAGGTAAACGAGCCAAAAGAGCCAAGCTTGGCCTCTTGAACCTCCATTCATGGAGTCCAAACCCGGCTTGAGTTTGTCTCAGGCTCTCAGCTCACTTTGCCTACTTTACAAACTCCAGCAAATCCTTAATGAGTCAAGTTTGAACCGAGAATGAGCTGCTCTTCCTGTTTTGCAACCTTACACTTGAGTGTACATGAGAAATCACCAAAATGAGTATGAACAATCAACAAAAGGTAAATGAATGCAAATAGATGTCACACTGGTTTATCGATATTGTTGGATATTTGGTAGAATTCTTATTAGATCATTGGGACTGAAGCTTGGAGGTGCACAACAAAGGCACTGTCTTGAAAGCGACAGTTGCCCCACCAGGACTTAGCCCGGGTGTAGTAGGGTTAAACACAACCTCACTTTCGGGATACAACCAAGCCTACACCTCTCATGTAATACTAACCTCTCCTGGCACTGAGTAGGTTAGTCACCACAACACAATTACCCTGAACAACTTCGCAGGTAGAGAGAGAAAGAGAGAGGCTCGGGAATAAGCAAAAAAATGGAAGACATTAACTCGTTTTTGAAAATCTTTTTCCATATAAAGCCGTTGGGGGTATACCAAACCAAGTGGTTCAAGGTAACTCGCCCATCCTGGGTAGCCACTGATCCGACATGGGCGCCACGTGTCACTAGCATCCCATCATGGGCAGCCACCATCCCAACATGAACATCACGTGTCACTAGCATCCCATCATGGGTGGCCACCGTCCCAACATGGATGCCACGTATCACTAGCATTCGATCATGGGCGACTACCATCCAAACATGGGCACCACATGTCACTGCCATCGTCCCATCATGGGCGGCCACCGCTACAATATGGGCTCCACGTGTCACTGACCTCTCAACGTACTTACACGTAGAGGCTATCCAAAAAGGATAGGTGTCGCCTCCCAGAAAAGTCATAAAGAACTTTTTGAAAACTTTTAAAGGTCAAGGTCAGGGCCAGGACAATGACTAGGTCCAGGACTAGCCCAAGATCTAATGCCTTTAGGGCCTTGCCCTCTAAGGCAACCCTTATTATAAACTTATAAAGTTTTCAATAATAATCAACACAGAATAAAACATTTTTCATAAAATGGGTTTTTTCATCTAAAAGACTTTCTCAAACAACTAGTAGTAAGAAAGGGTTATTTTTCCAAAAAACCTTGGTCTCAAGAGGTTATATTTTGAGTCAAATAGCAACAATCCTCCACGTGGTTCAAAATATAGGATAGAAAGAAAAAGCAAAGCTATTCGTAAAAGTCATATGCTTAAATGAAAGTACCTTTCGGTTTGAACCTATACTTAGTATAAACAAGATTCAGACAGTCTCAGAAATTAAGTAGCTAGCAGCTTTGAACATAGTCTCTAATAAGAACTTCTTAGGCCTATTCACACCCATACTTCTTTCAGGTAACTTTATGTGTCATCAAATACATAAAGGTTGCATTTATTAAGGGTCCTATGCAGTATCTCACTTTATGACTGCTTTAGAGACAACCTCCATCTCATAGAGGGTGACCCACACCTTCACACTCATATAGGTAAGTCTATCAAGGGTGAAAACCTGTTTCAAACACCATAGCCAATCTGGCTTACAGATCTCATTAAGAGCCAAGGGACTCATCCGCATGTCACAGGTTTTTCGAGCACTTACATCAGAATGGAACTTGAAGATACTCTTTATCTTCATATATTCCTTTGTACTCACCCAATTACTCCAGTGACTTGTTCTTCCCATTGAACCAAGAACTTAGGTGACCCAAGTCACTTGGTTGGGTTTTCATCATGGGTAATCTTTTTAGTGGGTTTTAATTTCATTCCCTCGTATGTATTTTTAATAATTTTACGTGAAAGGTCTTTCGTAAGTGAAACTGCCAAATTTTGGCAAGATTCTATATATTCCATTGAAATTACTTCTTGCTTTAGTAAATTATTCACAGTGTTGTGCTTTAGACTAATATGTCTAGATTTTCCTTTGTATATATTGTTTCCTGCTTTATATATAACAGCTTGGCTATCACAGTGAATAGCCACAGGAGTAAAGAGTTTGCTACAGGGTTACCGAAAGCGTTTTAAGACTAAAGAAAGCATGCTTCCCTGAAGCGCATTTCGGAAGCACGAAATGTGGCACTTTCGAAACGCACTCAGAAGCGCCAATTTTTTAGGGTAAGCACGCTTCCCCTAAATGGGAAACTCGCTTTCCCTTCACGGGAAGCTTGCTTCCCCCTCGCTTCTCCTTTTTTTTATTTATTTTTTGTTTTTTCCTTTTTTGCTTCTCCCTCGCTTTCAGTTCGCTTCCTAGGTCACTTCTGGTTCATTTATCTTCTCGCTTTTGAGACAATTTCTAGTTTGCCTCTAAGTCTTCCCGTGCTTTCGGCTTCCTAAAAGTTTAGAAGTGTCTCGCTTTCCGCTCCCACTTCCCTTACTGACAGCTCTATTTTGCTATTCAATAGAATCTCAATCAAGATGTTACTTAGCCATTCAGCTTCCATACTAGCATATGCTAGTGCTATGAGCTCAGCCTCCATAGTGAATTGGGTTATAATGGTTTGCTTCTTGGAAGCCCAGAAAATAGCCCACGATCCAAGGGTAAAGACCCATCAACTTGTGGATTGTGGATATCGAGTCAACCCTATCGGAGTTCCAATTAGCATTACTATAACCTTCAAGCTATGTCACATGGGTGTGGGTGCGGGTGCGGGGATGCGGTACTTCCAAAAAACCAGGGTGGGGGTGCGGCAAAAAAAAAAAAAAAAAATAAAAAAAAAAAAAAAATATATATATATATATATATATATATATATATATATATATATATATATATATATATATATATATATATATATATATATATATATATATAAAGTCCAAAAGTTGGACATAAATGACCCTGGGAGCATTGACTGCACCTAGGGTCAGGTTGACCGCATCGGGTGCGGGTGCGGCACCTAGTTGGAGAATCCCTGTGACATATAGGGCAAAAAAAAATTTCTTGGCAATTTTTTTTTTAAGTCCGAAAAATTAGGCCAAAATGACCCTGGGTGCGTTGACCGCACCCAGGGTCGGGTTGACCGCACCCACATCGCGTCGACGCGGGTGCAGCACCCTGCTAG
Organism: Nuphar pumila; assembly: GCF_984573655.1. Classification (NCBI taxonomy): domain Eukaryota; kingdom Viridiplantae; phylum Streptophyta; class Magnoliopsida; order Nymphaeales; family Nymphaeaceae; genus Nuphar; species Nuphar pumila. Next base: position 87,946,921 of record NC_143262.1, read on the forward strand.
CCGAATCCCTGTGACATAGCCTTCAAGGTTAGCGGGTTCCTCCGAATAGAATAACCCATAATCCAAAGTCCCAGTAAGGTACTTCAGGACCTTGAAAGCAACATCCCAATGATCCTGGATTGTTATATCTACTCAGTTTGCTCATGCAAAAATGTTACGTCTGATTTAGTTTCATTCATATCATACATAAGACTTCTTATAATACTAGCATACTCAAGCTAAGAAATACCTCTTCCAGTGTATTTAGATAATTTAACACTGGGATCAAACAAAGTATCAACAATTTTATAATCAAAACAGTTAAATTTTCTAAGCACTTTCTTAATATAACACGATTGATTTAAGCCATATCTATGCTCGTATCTCACAAGTTTGATTCCTAAAATCACATCAGCAAGCCCCATATCTTTCATAAGAAGTAACAAGAAAATGCTTAGTATCTAACTCATCTCTCATAAGATATGGGGCTTGCAGATGTGATTCTAGGAATCAAACTTGTGAGTCATGAGCAACAATATAGAATGCATAAGTTAAGTGACAAAAAAAGCTTAGTATCATTTATGCATTCTATATTGTTACTAAGTATCAATATGCCATCTAAATATAAACAAATTATGACAATGTTTTCATAATCAACTTTAGTATATATATGCATTTATCATAATCAAGAGTGTTAAACCCAAAACTGGAAATTACTTGGTCAAAATTTTTATGCCATTGTTTTGGAGTTTATTTCAATCCGTATAAAGACTTAAGCAATTTACAAACTTTATTTCTTTGACCAGGAACTACAAAACCTTTAGGTTGATCCATGTAATTTTTTTTTGTCTAAGTTGTCATTTAGAAAAGCAATTTTAACATCCATTTGATGAATTTCGAGTTTGAAAATAGAAGTTATGCTATAAGAACTCTAAATGATGTTATGCTAGATACTAGAGCATACATATCAAAATAATCAATCTCAAAATTTTGTTTAAAACCTTTTGCTACTAATTTTGCCTTAAATTTGTCAATTGATCCCTCAACTCTAAATTTTCTTTTGAAAATCCATTTGTAGTCAAGAGGTTTAAAACTTTAAATTATGGTGGTCATTCTGCTAAGACCCAAATTTTATTTTCAAGTATGGAATACATTTCACTTTAAATCGCTTCTTTCCAAAATGCAGCATCAAGTGATGACATAGCTTTAGAAAAGCTTAAAGGATCTCTATCAATCATATATAGATGAAAGTCTTTTCCAAAATCATTTGGTTTCCTAATCATCTTACTTCTAAGTTGTGTATTTTCATGTTCCAAAGCAGGTCTTTTGGATACAAGTTCATGAAAACCAATGGAAGAAGAAAGATTTTGCAAGTTTTTGAAAAATAGATCTTCTCTAAACTCAACTTGTACAGATTCAGAAATAACTTTAGTTTCTAAGTTCATAAATCTATATGCCTTGCTGTTTTGAGAATAGCCAATAAAAATACATGTATTAGTTTTAGGTCCTAATTTAGTTTATTTGGGTTCATTCAATCTACCATAGGTCACACAACCCCAAACTTTAAGATAACTTAAATTTGGTTTTCTGTTTTTCCATAATTCATATGGAGTAACATATAATTTTGAATAAGGCACATGATTCAAAATATGACATGCACCGAGTAGGGCTTCTCTCTATAAATTAAAATTAAGTCCATAACTAATTAGCATTGCATTCACCATGTCAATTAAAGTTATGTTTTTTTGTTCTAGAACACCATTATGCTCGGGAGTCTAAGGTGCAGTGTTATGTCTATGTATGCCATGTTTTTCACAAAATTTAATAAATTCATGAGATAAATATTCTCCACCTCTGTCGAACCTAAACGAAACAATTTTGCCATTGTGAAAATTTTCAACTTCATCCTTAAAAATCTTAAATTTCTCGAATGACTCGTCTTTACTTTTCATAAGATAAACATAAGCAAATTTAGACAAATCATCTATGAAAGTTATGAAATACAGATTACTTCCACGAGTTGGAGTGTTTTTCAAATCACAACATCACTACGTATGAGTTCAAGAATTTTAGAACTTCTTTTCACTCAATAAAAAGGTTTCTTAGAGAACTTTGATTAAATGCATACGCCATATTTATTATAATGATCATGCTTCTTACAAACAGGAATTAATCATGATTTACCCATTTTCTTAATTGATCCAAAATACACATGACTAAGTTTAGCAAGCTATACATCAAGAGAGTCAAACAAGTAAATAAAAACAAAGATATTATCATTGATCACATTTAGTTCGAACAATCCATCAAAAACAAAACCCTTTCCAACAAATACATGATTCTTCGACAATATTATATTGTCGGATTTAAAGACAAGCTTAAAACCATGTGCGGTCAGTAGGAAGGCTGATACAAGGTTCTTAGTTACAATGGGTACATGGTACATATTTGTTAAGATAAGACATTTTCCATATGTGAATTTTATTTCCACAATCCTTTTTCCTTCAACCTTTGCAGGATGAGAGTCTTCCATGTAAATTTGATTGTCTTTCCCCACGATATCGTATGTTTTAAACATACATTGGTCATTACAAGTATGAATTGTAGACCCTGAATCCGCATACTACCTTCTGTCCATTTGAACCATGAAAACAAAGTTTGCTACATCCACTAGGTTCTCTTTGGGATTGTGCCTTGGTGCCTTGTCTCTTGTGATGATGACACTCTCTCGCATAGTGCCCGGTTTGCCACATACATAGCAGGAAACAATTTCTCGTTTAAATTTCTTAAAATATTTGAATTTCTTGTTTTTAGATTTCATACAGGGCTTGAATCTTGGCTTACGATCCACCATATTCACTTTGGTGCCAACTTCTTTGACTTCCTCCTTTTTTGTTTCTATGACGAGCTTCTTCAATACGAAAATGAGAAAGAAGTTATTTGAAGTAGTCTTTGTTCTTATGTTTTAACATATTACGATAAACTTTCCATGAATTGGGTAATTTCCCAATAATAGCAGCCACTTAAAAAGACTCATCAAGATTCATACCTTCCACCCTAAGTTGGTGAACCAGTAATTGCATTTCATCAATTTGGGGTAGAAGTGGTTTGTTATCAATAAACACAAAATCCATATATTTACTAACTAGGAACTTTCGGTTACCTGCATCCACTGTATTGTATTTGCTCTGAAGAGCTTCCTAGAGCTTTTTCGTAGAGTCTACTTCAGAGTAGAGATCAAACATGGGGTCGGACAACGCATTCGAAATGTGCCCTTGGCACACATAGTCATCTTCCATCCACTTTCGGCGCTTCCTGTTCTGAGCATTGGTCTCTTCTTCTCGTTCATGAGGACATGGTTCAGTGAGCATGTACCCCACCTTGGCCATGGTCAAGAAGATTATAACCTTTTTCTGCCAGCATTTAAAGTTAGTCTCATCGAAATGAGACAATTTGGGAATCTTTTGGTTCTCGATCTTCACAATAGACACCATGGAGCTAGACATGTCGCTTTCAAATTATTGGATATTTGGCAGAATTCTTCTCAGATCGTTAGGACTGAAGCTTGGAGGCGCACAACAAAGGCATTGTCTTGAAAGCGACAGTTGCCCCACCAAGACTTAGCCCGAGTGCTGTAGGGTTAAACACAACCTCGCTTCCGGGATACAACCAAGTTTGCACCTCTCGTGCAATGCTAACCTCTCCTGGCACTGGGTAAGTTAGTCACCATGGCACAGTTACCCTGAACAACTTCACAAGTAGAGAGAGAAGGAGAAAGGCTTGGGAAAAAGAAAAAACTGGAGGAAGTTAACTCATTTTTTAAAAATCTTTTTCCATATAAAGCAGCTGGGGTATACCAAACCAAATGGTGCAAGGTAACTCGCCTATCCTAGGCAGCCATCGACCAGACGTGGGCACCATGTGTCACTAGTGTCCCATCATGGGAAGCCATCATCCCAACATGGATGCTACGTGTCACTAGCATCCCATCATAGGCGGCCACCATCCAAACATGGGTGCCACATGCCACTGCCATCATCCTATCACGGGCAGCCACTGCTACAACATAGTCTCCACGTGTTACTAACCTCTCAACGTGCTTACACGTAGAGGCTATCCAAAAAGGATAGGTGTCGCCTCCCAGAAAAGTCATAAAGGACTTTTTGAAAACTTTTAAAGGTCAAGGTTAAGGCCATGACCAAGTCCTGGTCTAAATCTAAATATTAATATTTAATATTTAAAGTTTATTTGACAAGCATTTGACAAGCCGAAGATCTAATGCCCTTGAGGGCCTTGCCCTCTAAGGCAACCCTTTTCATTATAAACCTATGAAGTTTTACAACCATGGATGCCACGTGTCACTAGCGTCCCATCATGGGTGGCCACCATCTAAACATGGGCGCCACATGCCATTGCCATCGTCCCATCATGGGCAGTCACTGCTACAACATGGGCTCCACGTGTCACTGACCTCTCAATGTGCTTACACGGAGACGCTATCCAAAAAGGATAGGTGTCGTCTCCCAGAAAAGTCATAAAGGACTTTTTGAAAACTTTTAAAGGTCAAGGCCAAGTTTGGGTCCGAGTCTAAATCCAAATCCAAATTCAAATATTAATATTAATATTAATATTTAATATTTAAAGTTCATTTGACAAGCCCAAGATCTAATGCCCTTGAACATCTTGCCCTCTAAGGCAACTAGGGGTGGCAATCAGGTCGGGTTGGCGGGTAAGCATACCTCAACACGAACCTGACCCGTTTATTAAACGGGTCGGCTGTGGCAAACACGAACCCAACCCATTTATTAAACGGGTAACCCGACACGACATGGTTAACCCGTTTAATAAATAGGTCGGGTAAACAGGTTGGCGGGTAGGGTTCAAGTAAACGGGTTGGCGGGCGGGTCAGGGTCGGGTAAACCGGTTGGCGGGTCGGGGTCGGGTAAACGGATTGACCTGCCCGCCTAACCCGTTTATTAAACGGGTCAGCCGGGTTGGCATACCCCTAACACGAACCCGACCCGTTTAATAAACGGGTTAGGCGGGTCGACCCGTTTATGACACGAACCCGTTTAAGTCAAACCCGAACCCGGCTAAGAAGCGGGTTGGCGGGTCGTGTCAGATTTTGCCACCCCTAATGGCAACCCTTCTCATTATAAACTTATGAAGTTTTCCAACAATAATCAATAAGGGACAAAACATTTTTCATAAAATAGTTTTTTCCCACTAAAAGGCTTTCTCAAACAACTAGTAGTAAGAAAGGGTTATTTTGCCAAAAAATCTTGGTTTCAAAAGGTTATATTTTGAGCCAAATAACAACATATATAACTTAATAAGATGCCATAGAGGTCAATAAAAGAGACTTCTAAAACGGAGGTTCAACCTAAAAATCAATACTTGGAGACTGACATACATAGTCAAACTTGAAAGGGATGATATCTAATATGCCCAAGGTTTTTAGGCAATGAAAAATTTTGCACGGACTTTCTTGTCAAAATGTTTAACAAGTTTAGTGACTGCTTTTAAGAACAAAGAAAAGAAATGTTCATTTTAAAAAGGACAAAGTATATGAAAATGAAAAACAGTAAGAATGATTTGAACCACTGCAAATAAGTAAAAGAGTCTGGCTCGTTTCTTCCATATAAAGCATCTCGTGGAAGTTGACCACATTCTAGCTAATGCAACCCTCTACATCAGGAAAACAACCAAAGGGAATGTAATGATAACTGCTCCAGACAAGTCTCCACCTTTGGGCATTGGCAATAAATTTAAAGCATGGTCATACATCCTGATGTGAACTACAAATGTGCAACTTCTCTAAAAAAAATTCCTCATGCATTATCATTAAAAAGCTTAAGACATGATGCCTTGCAGTGACAAACCCATTCAATCATGCAGCAAAAATAATTTGACTACAAAATCCAATCAGAATTATTAATGTAAAGTATGATGATATAGTAAAAATATGCTGCAACTACATGAATAAAATATAAGTACACGTATGCATGGAGTTTATATGGTTGATACCAAGGAACCACCATCAGCATGTTGACTTTTTGAATATGAATTTTCTCCTGGATATTCACGTTTTCCTAGACAATAGAAGCTCAAATAATCCTGCGGGTGCTTGTCATTAGAACCCCCAACTTTAGCAAGTGCGTTTGCAATAACCCTGTACATCATCTCCATTGTTTGACCCTGTGACAAAAGTGCAATTTAATTACAGTGCCTATTGTTGTTTGAAAACATAAAAATAATGCTTATATGCATGTGAGATGTGCATGTGCTGGTAACTTGTACTTACTATGTACAAAGCATAAAAAAAGAACAGTATATTATTTACATCAAGTAATTGTAAATGAAAGCACAACATTGACGTCCAAATACACACAAAATAAATAAGCATATGATCCAGAAGAGGACTTGGAAATTATATTAAGACTCCATATGTATCTCAGGTTAAAAAAAATACTGAAGGATTTTTTAAGTGTTTTGTTTTTGAAGGAGTAAAAGATTCCATACTCTTGATAGGAGTGTACCACTATCCCAAACTCTTGAAGGAGTAAAAGATTCCACTCTTGATAACAATGAAAACCAATCAGTTACAACTTACAATACACCATACTCTTGATAGGAGTGTACCACTATCCCAAACTATTCCTACACTCATCTGATGTACCCATTAAAATTTTGACTCAGTGTGTCCATAATTTCTTTACTGAATGTTGGCATTAAGAAATATAGATTGATCATATGATAATATTTTCCCTTCTAAAAAGTTGTTGTTCTTATTCCATCCCAGCAGATACTGCAGTACTTTCAGTTCTTTAGCCAATATTGGAAATTAGTAATGAATTAAATATCCTTCTGAAGAAAATCAAAATATGATTTCATTACTGAATATAATTTCAGATCGTTAAATAATGTTGGCATAGTACTCAATTAAACACCCTCACAAAGAAAGACGAATAAATTTTCTGCATTGAAAGCCATCCATTTCAAACTTAAAGGCCACAGAGCTGGGCAACTGGATGAATTTTTCTATTTCCAATATATCTCAATAATATATTCCCTACTAATAATCTCATAAGACAATTTATGCAATACTTATTTTGGACAGCATGAGGCAGAAAATCACACACTAACCTGCCAAAATAGGATTTCTTGAACTGCAGCAGTACTTGGTATGCCTTCAGGCCACATTGGTATAACTACATACACAGAGAATCTTTCATTCGCAGCAATCTTGTCTGCAATTTTCAGTGCTAGTTCCATAGGTACTAAATTATCCGCACCTGTCCATAACATTGCCATTATAATAAAAAAGAAGAAGAAAAACTCTAACATTCAAAGGACGATGAAAAGAAAGGAAATGACTAAATAAAACTCTAATAAATTGGGCTGCACATATTCTACAGTTACAATCTTAAGTTGCTAAACAATGTCATAGATAATTGAAAAATAGAAATTATCTTATGTAGAAGCAAAGATTAGAACATCAAAAGAATTTGTGGACTCAAAATGTTTCTAAAATGCATAGAAAAACAATGTCCATAATCCTCTTTTAATATTTCTAATTATCATTTATTGACCTATTATGGGAGTTTATGTACTTATCATTCTTATGTATAATTTGCATGTTATTGATGCTACAGGGTGTCCTACCCTTTTGGTTATCTCTTATATTTTACATATAAAACCCCCAAGACTTTCTATATCAAGAAATTCATCAACTTGCATTCTTTCCTAGGAACTTCAGATGCACAAACTCTAGATTCTACTTAGTATTAGCCCTAAGTTTTCCCTTAGTAGATTATGAACAGGTTTATACCACACCACATAAAGACTTCCATTGTCTATCTACAATATGCTACTTACAAATTATTGACTTCCCATAAATTTTCCTAAAAAGAACTACCTGCAAACTAAGCATTATGCTGGTTGCCAATGTACGATTTGTTAGAAGGCAATTGCTTGATATTCCCAAGAAGTTTATTTTTTGAAATTACTTGTTTCCCCCAATTTTAAAGTTCAATTATTTGTATGTAGAGATCAATTGCAAAGTCTTTCTAGAGATAAAAAATAGATTGCAAGAGTGCATTGCATGCATGGCAACAATTACAGAAAAATCAAATTGCAAGGAAAATGATCATCTCCCACTATAGAAGACAATGTTAAGCAATATTCAAGAAACAAAGTTCAGCAATGCATAGGAACAGTGACTGTTAGATGAATGATAAATTGTGCCCTCAGTAGAAAGAGCTTCTTTAACAGCAGAGTTAGTTGAGAAGAAGGACAGGGTAGGTACTCAGGAAAGAAACATGTGGAAACAATCCACCTGCATTTTTGTAAGATGGCCAGCAATAAGAAGATCCCAGAAAATATTGGTTCTCTATGTAAATGAAATGTCGTGCAGATCTAATCGCCTTGATGTATGCATTGTGTATGCTTTTGTCTATTTTAAGGTTTTTCCCACACACAAGATTCTGCAAAAAATAAAATGTCTGGAATTAGCTATACTAAAGATATCAGAAGATTATTATCAATTAAAGAATAAATGATAAGTAAATAAATATTAAGTACCATAGGCTAATTGATGAAATGCATGACTATAATGCTCTAAATATAACCACTAACCTGTGCTTCAGCTTCCTGGACAACTTTTGGAAAGCCTTTCACTGATCCTGAATCAATTGATCTGAATACCTAGCAAAACAGCAAGAAATCCATACAGGTTCCAATTTGACTCTGATTGAAAAAGCAATTGATACAATGGATGTTTTTAAGTGTCCAACCTGCACATGCCAATTTTCTGAATCATCTTCCTTGGAGACCTGCAATTCAGAGTCATCACCAGGAGCATCGGAGGAAGGATAAAGTATCCACGACATGCGGTCAAGCCTTATCAAAACATCATCATGCCAATGTGTTACTTTTTGAAATCTTTGTTTCCATTTTGTAGCTTTTCTCCATCTCTGTTCAAAGTTTGTTAGTATATCATATGCTGCAGGACCTTCAATTCTGCAGTGTAAATCATGCCATGGTTGCCTTGGTGATCGGGTTCCTGCCTGTATAAAGAATATCTAGTCAACTTTAGTCATGCATATGATCATTGCAGTTACATATTTCTTTGTTGTGTAAACATCATGCCAGATGTTGAAGTTCTTCATTTTTCAATACTGTTAAGGCATCTAAACTTTGTCTTCCACTATTTATCAAGTGATATTTGATCCTTCACAAGTGAATTGCATATCTATACTGGCATATTAGCAAATCAAGCCAGGCATAGATGCTGTCATATTCAATCTTATGTTAAATATTTCTTCCATATCTTTCATTATATGTTCCCAAGATTTGCTTCTGCTCTTAAACATAAAACTGAGTAAGCATACACTTGTTGCTTTAAACTTGTGTGCATTATCATATGCTTCTATTTTGCAGACCTTTATATACTACTCTTAGTGGAAACTACACAAAAACAGAATGTCCCATGCCCTTTTAGCCATGTCCACGTGACAGATTTACCAACCTATGACACATAGTTGTGGGTGCCGCTGCCGGTGCGAAAGGTGAAACATGACAATTTTAAAAAACTTGGGTGTGGGGGTGCAGTGTGTGTCTATATATATATATATATATATATATATATATATATATATATATATATATATATATTGCTTTTACTTTTATGTGTACAATATAGTTGAAAAATCATATGTGCAAGTTATATCCAGTCAATCTGACCTTATAGATGTGTTTATCATGATTTATTTGCTAGGCATCGCACTATGGATCATTTTTTCCATGTAAAAATTAGATTTTATGAGTCATAAAATTTTGGTACATTGTGGGCCATTGATTTTAAAGCCCTTGAAAAACCAATTTATGTTTACAAAAATATGATTTAAAACCTATTTTCTACTAAACATTTGTAAGCTTAAATTTATAAAAACATGAAAAAATTGTGGAAAAGTTGGTGTTTTCTATTAGACTGCATGTACAAACGACTGTAGCAAATGTAAATTCTACACACACAAGTTTCTTTAGGTTTTCAAGTTTTTTTTTTTGAAATTTGAACAATTTTGGACTTGGTCAAAGTTGACCAAGTAAAAATTTGAACTAAAATGATTCGGGGCGGGGTTGACCACACCTGACACTTGTTGACCCACACCCAGCCATGTTGGGTGCTGCACCCGTACCCAGCAGTGTCGGGACGGATGCTTCAAGGGTACAGAAGTACCAATGTTACATAGCATCCAACAAATAGTGTTGCATATTACACTTGACATAAGGTTCAATCCTACTACTACCAAACCACCCAGTTTGGTCTGGCTCTATTTATGGATAAAGAATCAAGATTAAGTGTTCTTTTTTTCCTAGGAGAGTAGATAATATTAAATGTCATATTTGGCACTGGCAGTTTTGTAATTTCTTTTGTACTACCCTTTCTGTAATGGCAGAGATGTAATGATAATAGCTTGCTGATTTTTTGTCATTAAGCCTTTTGGCTAGTTTTATTATTAACATAACAACTATTTTGCTGCCCCTCACATAAGAGAATCTTCCCGTGAAGCTGCTGCTAGTCTTCACAAAACTTTCTCTTCTCCTTCATCCTAGGTTTACTGATAAGTTTGCCAGAAATGCACAGAAGAATTTTTATAACCAAATTTCTTGCAGAAATATTTAGTTCCCTAGAGGAAGCTGGATAGGTTGATTATGATCTAATGGCAGGTTACACAGCTCAGATATTTTTATTATAAAAAGCAAATGACACTGGCCAAACTCAAACTCAAAAATATTTGAAAATATAGTAATATTTGATTCCACCAGCCAATCAATCCAACCTGCTGATAAGCGATCCAGGTTTCGGTCTGGGAACTTGAAAGTTTTACATGGTAGGATATGGGTTTCTTCATTGCTGACCAGATAAATATCCGAACCTGAACCTGCTTATTTAAGAGAGCATTTTTTATGCAGTGTCCGCCGCTGAATATCTAAAAATAATGCTACATGGTGCAGACCTTCACGGAGAGTCCTTCAACATTGTGCATAGGATGCCAACTTTGGCTCAGTCAGTAAAAAAGAATATCTCCAGGCCTTTGCTTCAAGGCTTTAATCAGCTGACCATTCAGTGTTCCCTGACTTTTTCATTTCTTAGTTATTGTATGAATAACATTTTGTTTTTATCCAGCAATTTTACATATAGACACATACATATGTACACACATATCAATATCATTATCCATCAACATTTAATCACATCTTCAAGTAGTTTTTTTGTGCAAAGCTATTTCATCCTTGTCCATATATTCATTTGGACTACAGAAGCCTCCCCAAGAAGGTGGTTATCAAAAGCAGCATTATTTTGAACATAGTCATAGCTATCACCAATATATTGAAAATATCAGCTATAAATGACGTTTTTTGGTAAAACAATTTAAAAGGAAAAATGTCATGATATTTTAAAAATTAATTTCACAGCAATATTATCACAATAATATCATGATATTTCAGTTAATTTTATTTTTTTATTTCTTTTATATATCTTAAATATGTTTTTTATTCTTTCTTTTTATATCATTTACTTATTTATTTCATAATATGTATATTTTATTATCTAAACATGTTGATTTCTTACTTATTTCTGCTAAAAAAATTTAAGGCCAAGATTTTTCCGAGATTTATCAACTAAACCTATTTTATCTTGAGAATTTGCCTTAGTGAGATATAGCCAAGACCGATTTTTGTAACTATGACTTGGAAAATGGTATGCTTTATTTTTCTGGCGCTAGAACTATGAATATGGGATTTTAACATGTGAAAAACTAACAATTTTACAATAATTCTTCTCCATTAAAAAATATAGCTATTAAACTCATATTGATAGCAGTTGTCACTTTCCTTCAACTATATCATTTTATTAGGCCCACTGCCTATGTACAACACCAAAAATCAGAAAAAGTGCAGCAGATGAAGCGAGGAGGTAGGGCAACAACATATTAAAAAGCATTACTCACTTTGGTGGTTTTTAGCATGAATGGAGCATGATAAATAATGTCAATCATAGAAAAAATTCATACTTGCAAATATTGTCTTCTTTCTTATATAGAAGCCCAGTCTGCCTCCTTTGTTAAATGTCCTCAATACTCCTGTTAACTATTCATATTTCATAAAATAATTTCAAAATCAAAGATGAACCATCTTGAACTAGGAAGAACTAGATTGATCTCATTTTGCACCTCAGACCAATGAAGTAAAAGGGAATTGGTGAACTATACCATAATTACAGAGACAGACTTATGTATCTCTTTACGTGAAAATCATTTTCTTCAAATTTCTTGCATCTTGAGTTCTCAATTAGAGAACAGAACAGACGAGCCATAACACCTAAAACTTCTATAATACTGAAATCAAAGAACAAAATCCTCATGCATACATTCAACTTGACAAAAAAGTTATCAACCAGCTGTTGGAGATTGGTAGATGCCAATAGGAAAAGTCATGGGCCAACTGTGACCAATTTACAAGAAATTTAGTACCTTGGGAGGGCAAGCATAAAACCTAGTTTTCAGAGACTCAATAGGGTTAAGTCAGACTTGAATGATTGGCAAGGATTCCAAGTCAAGAATCAGTTACACTTGCTGAAAATTGTTTTTGACTCAGGTAAATCAGGTAACTTGTCATGGACTTCTTCCACAGTTGAGAAAGTGAATGAGAATCTGCCCAAGTTCCACCTTGGAAAGAATAGACTCTGACTGACATGCCTGAGAGTATCCAGGTGAACTAAGACCAGGCTCAATCAGGTCTTTGTGCAAGGGTACAAGAAAATAAGCCAAATTCAGGTCAACTATATTATTGTAACCTCTAGAGTCTATACCAAGACAACACATCTTATTGGCTATAAATCTTTCTTGATGCCAAAGAATGAAGATGAGTATACGACACCCTTATCAAGACTAAAACGTATCAATACTTACAAAAGATAAAGTAAAGAACCATTTTTGGATATCTTCAACAAAAACAAGAACAAATAAAATAAAGAAAACTAATTCAGATAACATTCATATTATTTTCCAATACTGAAGGATCAAAATATATAAGGTCTGTGAACAGTGGTCAAACAATGAAGACACACTTACTGGAAATGTAGGATTGTGGAAGTCATTTGCAAAGACATCATCAAGATTGCGGAACAGCCTGTGCTGGGGGGTATCATAACGACCATCACAGAGATCAAGACCACCTACAAATGCAATTATTTTCCTTTTGTTTCCAGAAGCTTGGCTATCAACTATCACACATTTCTGATGGTGTGTGAAAAGAGTTCCTACAACCTGGAGAAAAGAACCATAAGTGCTACAGTAGATAACCATAATCATAATAGGATAAACGGGCAAGCAAGACCTAGCGACCAGGGCCTAGGCATGGGGAAAGGGACGTGAAGTTTTGGCAGACAACCCTTTTCTTCTCCACTTGTCATGGACATGTTATTGGTACGGCATGCCGGGGTCAGGCATGCTATAAACAGGGTGTCAACGGACCTGATTTACCCGGACCCCACCCGAACCAAACCCTATAGGGTCCGGGTATGGTGATAAATAAGAAGACCCAATTAAGACCTGGGTCCCGGCCTGAAGGTCCGATTATTACATGGACCCGGGCAGAGTTTGTGAAATTTTATACCAAACCCGAACCCAACCTAGTTTAGATTAAGACCCACAATTTTTCAATGTAAAAATGATAAAAAATATGGTTTTATAGGGTTTGGTTCATGCAGTTTTTATCAGGTCCGGGTATGGTTTTTGTATAGTGGACCCAATTAGATACAGGTTCAGACCCGATACCATACCCAAAAATCTGGTCCAAGTCTAGTTCCACCTGGGTCCGAACCAAACCGGACCCGTTGACACCCCTAAGTGTCAAGTATCAGATATGCTAGACGTAGCGTGTCAAGGATCGAACACCCAAGCATTCTGTATGGACACCTCCAATTTAAGGAAATATCCATATTTTAAACTTTTTTCTTGTCTACATTTTGCGCACACATGCACACACATCAAGGTGAACAAAGTTAAGCAAGTTCCATGGAGAAACATGATTTGTTGATCCATGGAGGATCACAGAGTCGTTGAGCACTACCTATTGCTTGAGAAAACTGAGCTTAGAAGCAGTACCTTTTGCTTGAAAATACTGAGTTTATGACTGGCATAACGAGGAGACAGCACACAATGAACTGCCGAGTGCTTAAAAAAATTTCGAGTTTCCTCATCATGAGTTTGCATAACACCTTCCTGCATCCATGATAACTTTTAGTTGAACAGGCTAGCATAGTAGTGGACCATTTTCATGATTAGTCATCATGCCATTACAAGCTTGGACCCAACAAGATCTGATAAATGCAAAATTCACTTAGCGTTCAACCTTCAGTGAAGATTAAGATTGTACTTGAAGAGGTGTCGGTCACATACAATTTTTCAAAACTGTAAATATTTATACAACTTAATTCTTTTGGGATGAATCTATGCATCAGTCTCAACTGATACCACCATCAATTATCAGCCAACACTATCAAGCTAATGTGTCTATCTCCAGTTAAATTTGCACGCCTTGTGCATTATCTTACATTTCACACCATTTTTCCCATGGGAACAGTAGACAGAAGACGAGTTTGTTGCCAGAAGGCTTCCTTAACCTATGTTTGGAAGCTTATCTTGTAAAGATGCAGTTTCCTACGGTTGCTGGCCCAACAAGAAATGCATATATCAAGAGGATGCCATGAAAATTTAAAAATGAGTCATCTGTTGTATCACTTTTTCTTTTTACAATAAATAAACTGATTCTTGTTTTCTGATCACGCCATTTAATTTGAACCATTGATTATGTTTAGTTCATTGTTTCATGAGGGAAATGGCTTGCTCTTGGCCACAAAACAAGCATGAAAAGCAGCTGCATTTTTATCAAACAAATCATGGGAGTGGAAGTTTTGAAGCTTCAACAGATCGTAGCAATCTACTTGTGATTATATGAACTTCATAAACCAAGACCACCAAAAAGAAGCAGCAGAATAATAATAAGAAAGAATTAACAGACAAGGGGTGTAATTTGATACCGTTTTCAAAAGAAACATATCGTGTGAGGTTTTGTCATCCCATATCAGCATTGCAACACGGACACCTTCCTGAGACTTGAACTTCAACAAGTCACCCAGCTGCAGTTCACCTCCACTAGGTATTGGCTTTGTAGGCTCTCTCACAAGCTTCACTTTGTGAAATACCGACCAGCCAATAATGTAGACCAAGTGGTGTGCTTCCAAAATAGCATGGCAGATGTCTTCCCAACACTTGGCATGCTCAAACACCTTCCCCCCATCTAATGGAATTTCAGGAAGCAATCCATCAGGGACATGAGCATCCTGATAAAGGGTAACTTTCCCACATTGGTGCAGTGGAAAATATGCATTGACACCCCAATAATCTGGACCTGAACCAGCTCCACCTTTATACATGGGATTCCCTTCCACAGGACTAAACTGCAAGGAAAGATGCAGTTCAGGACATGGTTTCATAAGATTTCCATTAGGACCAACCACTGGGAACCACCCATCGATCATATTCCCGGTTATGATCTTCTGTACAGGTATTGTAACCACCCCAATAAGCTGAGCCCCAAGAACATCATTATCTTTTACTTGGAACTCAATTCTTGATACAGGGTGAGCAACAGGGACACGGAAATGCTCATCCCAGTTAGGATCCTCAGAATTGGTGATCACTCTGGTTTGTGCAATGGTCGCCCCCGCCATGTAAACTGATACATAAGGATCACTTGTTATTGCCTTATGCCTGCCACTGCGTTTATCTGGTTTATGAAATTGTGATGTACAAGCATCAAAGATGGTGAAACACCTTCTCATTCTTTCTGAAGTAAGGTCCATGTTTGGCAAAGAACGAGCCTCAAAGATCCACAATTCAAGGTCACCATGCAAGAAAACAACCTCAGAATCATTTGCCTTGGATCCGTGAGAAGAACCAGCCATTGAGATCCAATGCACAGGCTCTGAAGCACAATCACAACTCGAAAAACTCTAATTTATCTCACCAATCTTGACGTCAAGTTAATGGCCTGAACAACCCCAACTTCCAACCAAGACAAGTTAAAGTTTAGAACAGCTTTTTACAATACTGCAGGCATGCCAAATTATAGACTAATTGCTCATAATTTGGCTTTTCTTTTGACACGAAGACCACGTCGAAACTCATGAAGCATTCAGAACAATCTACATCTCGTGGAACGATTGATTATTAAACATTAGTCACTCAACAAAATTTTACTAAATTCTGCTGCTACTCCAATCTCAATCTTTTAAATGGGCATCCACGTACAAAATCTTTAAAACCAGTCTTCTGATCCAATTCAACATCATAATCCTTGTACACTAGCATCCTAATAGCAATTAAAAAGAACCAACCTTCATCTCTATAATTCGACGAGAAACACAAGATCATCGGCGACAATCATAGCCGTGTGCCTAACCATCCATCATAATCTACTGTAAAATTGAAAATAGTTCAGTCAGCAACCGATCTACAGCAAGAAACAGAGCGTCCAAAAGATGCAATTCTAACTGAAATCGTGAAACAAACTTAAACAGATAATACACCCGATGATTCCAAAAAAAAAAACTTTGCCCACCAAACTAGACGATATCCAGATCTTGTCTCATCGATATTCAGACTCCAATCCTTAAAATTTTCCAAAACCAACAATGTTAAACGAATCAATCCTTCCGAAAGACCCCTTTTGGTTTTTCTTCCAAACCAAAATCCTATTAAAAATAACAAACAAACCAAAAAGGGAAGAAATTAACTAAATCTAGAGTAAATTGACCCAATGTACAACCAAAATCATCAAATATTTTGACGAAATTTCAAAAAATGGCATTGGATTTCGAGTAAATTCATCAACAACGACCAAAAAAAAAATTACAAAACACGCTCAAGTTTTGGAATATGTACAAATTCGTACCTAACTATTCAAAGTATTACGTTTAACCACCTCATATTTACAAGTAATGCTCAAACAGCCGCTTCTAGCTACTACCGCCCGGTTAACCTTGGTTGAACATAAGTTAATGAGAGAAAAAGACTAAATTATCCTTGAATCCAGATATGTTAAATGTCTTCACACCATCTTCACGATTCAACGGTCTTTTTTTCAACCCAGGGAGCTGGGGTTAGGCAGACCCCTACCAGTTACACAACCATACCATTTTGGGTTCGAACTTGCAACGTCCTAACACAAGGTGACTGCACTAACTGCTTCTGCCAGACAAGCAGAGCCCCCCCCCCCCCCCCCGTTCAACAGTCTTCCTTCATCTTCGCCGTCCACTGTCGGCATCCTGCTGTATTTTGAGGGGTATTTTATGTATTTTGCATGCGAGGGTATAATAGTAATTACAACTAAGAGATGATGGTTTCCATCTCCCGGCCACCGTTAGCCAAGCGGTCCTTTGTGATAATGTTTCTTAAACTAGGTGGCTAAACGTAATATTTGGAACCCCAGGCATAAAGTTGTACATACATCAAAATTTGAGCGTGTTGTGGTAAATTTTTCAAAAAAAGAAGAATATCATATTTAGTTACCAACCACACAAAATAGAAATGGGAAAGGTAAGAACGTGGGGGAGCGAGAAAAGCTGGACCGTTGGAGGTCGGTGGGTGGAAGGCCATCCGCGTGGGGGGCAACCGGATCTGATACTGCCCGGATCATTGTTGATTTGACCCAAACCCTATTTTTAAGTGACCACACAAATCTCTCTCGTTCTTGAAAAAATTTTGTTATAAATTAATTGTCAGAAAATCTCGACAAATTACTGGTATAGATATCTATATAAGGAATTGAAAACTTACCCACTTAAAAAGCTATCAAACCTACCCACTAAGAAACATTTTATCAGATTTCTGGTGTTTTTTTTTTAATTCTGACCTTACAGATGTGTTCAGCATGATTGATTTACTAAAAAATCATACTTAATCATGCATTTTGGATGGAAAAATGGTATTTGGAGCTTTTAAAATTTATGAAATTTGTAAGCCATTGATTTTTGAAAAATTATAAAAACCTATCCATACATCTGAATCAAATGTTCCAAGACCTGATTCCTATAAAAACAAGCCCATAGATAATATCTGTAAGGTCAAAATAAAAACCAAAAATCTGATAAAATGTTTCTTAATAGGTAGCTTTTCATTCAGAAACATTTTATGGGATTTTCGATATTTTTTTTTCAAAATTCTGACCTTACAGATGTGGCCATTGATTTTTGAAACCTTATAAAAACAAATCCATGCATTGAAATCAAATGCTCCAAGAACTGGTTCCTATAAAAGCAAGCGCATAAATTGTAGGGTCAGACTTTCAAAAAAACACCAAAATTTTGATAAATATTTCTTATTGGGTAGTTTTGGGAGCCAATAACAATATTTATCGAAATTCAATGTTTTTTCAAAATTCTGACCTTACAGATGTGTTCAGCGTGATTGATTTATTAAAAATCAACACTTGGATCATGCATTTTGGATGAAAAAAATGGTATTTGGTGACTCAAAAATTTATGAAATTGTAGGCCATTGATTTTTAAAACCTTACAAAAACATATCCATACATCAGAATTAAATACTCCAAGAACTGATTCCTATAAAAACAAGTGCATATATCATATTTGTAAGGTCAGAATTTTGTAAAAACACCGAAAATCTGATAAATGTTTTTTATTGGACAGGTTTGAAAGGTTCTCTTTTGGGTAGGTTTCAGAGGTTATATATATATATATATATATATATAAAGAGAGAGAGAGAGATAACATATAACCAATTTTCTAGCTAACTTCTCAGCTAATTCTAGGCTTTCTAAAGGGTTTTCCCATGCTTTACTCAAATCTTACCGTGCAAATGTGTTTGGCATGGTAGATTTACGGAAAACACTTGGGTGTTGTTTTTATAAAAAAATATGATTTTTAAGCCTTGAATATTTTAAAAAATCTTAAACTATCAATTTTTTAAACCTTATAAAAACAGACCTACCTATTGGAATCAGATGATCCAAGAGTCTCTTCTTTTAAAATCAAGCATATAGAACTCATATGATCAGATTTAAGGAAAAAGAAAACCCTTCTAAAGCCCCGTTAGCTAAAGAAGTGGTTAACAACTACCACCTTATATATATATATATATATATATATGGAAAACATAACATATATAAAATTGTTAAAAAGGTGATTTATCGTATTATTTGATACATCCCTGATCAAAACCAATTCCTAAACAATGTCGCATGCCTCATTCATCGAAAAGATCTTTGTGAGAAAAAACTTGCTATAAATTATATTATTTGAAGAAAAATCTTGGAAAATTATAGTATAAAAATATTAATATTTAAAAATGTTGAAAAGGTAGTTTTTACTGCATCACTATCAAAATGTCATGTTAAAACTGCAATGTTTTCAAAATAGGCGATGCTTTAAATATTTCATTTTTTGAGTGATTTGGTCAGAAAATTTATCAATATATCGTGAAAGTCCGTGATATAGGCTTTGAACAAAAAGTCTTTTTCTTTATTTTATGCTGAATTTCAAGCCTGCAGCCAGAAAATGACTTTTTTTTTTCTTTTTTTTCTTTTAAGTTGCACTATCCAACTATTTTCTAGCCAACCACTGGTATCATCCTTACTTGGAGGCACTACAAAAAATATGCGTATCAGCGACAGACGCTATCCGTCGTTAAATATGTTTGTGGCGACCTTTGCGACAGATAGCGTCTGTCGCATAACCCTAGTCGCTAAACTACGACAGAATTTATCTGTCGCCAATCCGTCGCTAGGTAGCGTCAGATTGGCGGCGGATCATGCTCGTCGTTAATCCACCGCTAAATAGAGACTGAATTTGGTTATGCGACGAAATTTAATCAGTCGCTACTATTTAACGAGATATATATATATATATATATATACGTCGCTAATGGTCGTCGCCAAGTTGGCGACGACCATTAGCGACGGCTTAAATTCCATTGCAAAATGACGACTGCCTCAAATTGGTGACGGAGTAGCGACAGATAATATCCATCGCCAATTAGTCATTAATTTTAAAAAAATAAATAAATTTTTTTTCTGAAACTCGAGAAAAAAATTTCGTTATACAATTCATATAACTTGCTTATAAAAAAGAAAACACACATAAAAAATACATATACAGGAGGAACAAATTTAACACAAGTTCTAAATTAGGCAAACTTTAACAATCAAATACAGTCCTTATCAAGTTATAATTAGTTACAAATATGTCAAAGAAATTAAACAAATGAATCTAATCCTGGTCAAGATTTTGGGCATCATCCTCTTCATTTTGTCGATCTGCGCCTCCCTCCATGCCTCCATCAGTTCATCTACGCTGATCATCTCCAACATCCTACAAGAAAAAAAAATGTTAGTATTTATAAATAAAATTTAATGAAATAAGTTATATGCAATGCACCTAATCTAATGCAACAAAGTAAATGGCTGAATGACACAGAGAATAGCAATAAACTGAAGGACATTAATAGAATTCAAATATGTGTTCTAAGACTGAAAAAAAATATATAGTGACTCAATCATGCAGATATGTGTTTTAAGTTTGTCAAAGAATTTTACAGTGATTCACGCATGCATATATAGTATATAAGACTGTCAAATAAATGTGTTATGTATCACAATCATGCATATATGTGTTGCAAGACAGTCAAAAAACCTTTATAGTGATGAAATCATGCTTATATGTGTTCTAAGGCAGTCAAAAAACCATTTATGTGATTCCATCATGCCTATCATGTTCTAAAGCAGTAAAAAAAAATTATAGTTATTCAATCATGCATATATGTATTATAAGGCATTAAAAAACTTTCTTATATGCTAATATCAGGTTCATATGTGTTCTAAGGTTGTCATAGTGATGAAAGCATGTTTGTATCTAAGGTTTTTCAAAAACTTTTATAGTGATTAAATCATGAATATATGTGTTATAAGATTGTAAAAAAACTTTCATAGTGATTCAATCATGCGTATATGTGTTATAAGGGTGTCAAACAAAATTATAGTGAATCAATCATGCATATACGCGTTATAAGATGTCAAAAAAAATTATAGTGAGGTAATCATGCATATATGTATTCAATCATGCACATACTAGCTTGAAATCTAACGACATGAAACAAATTACTTTCATTACACCTCTCCTTGTGGTCAAACGTTGCAGGTTCAAAACCCAGTGGTACGTTTAATAGTAACTGGTGGGGGTCTGCCTAACCCCAGCTTTAGGGATGGCACTGGACCGAGGCGGGGTTGGGGGACAAGGTCTCACTACAAGAAAAATGCTAATTAGCGACGAAAATTTGTGACGGATTTTTTTCGTTGCAAATTTGCGACGGATTAGCGAGAGAAAACTATTTGTCACTAACATTCAAAATATTTCCAAAATTAGCGACGAAAATATCTTTCTCGCTAAATCCATCGCTAATTAGCGATGGATTAGTGAGAACATTTTTCTGTTGCCAAAACGCTACAAAAAATGCTAATTAGCGACGAAATTAGCGAGGGAATTTTTTTGACGCTAATTAGCGATGAAAAAATTCCCTCGCTAATTCCATTGCTAGTTTTCTATTTAAACTGTCCCACCTGAGGCACGAAATTTTCCCTCCCCCCGTTCGATTTAAACCATCCTCACCTGAGGCGCTTCTCAGGACGCCAGAAGCCCCGTCCTTCCTCTGAAGTCGCGCAGCGGCCTCTCGCACCCTCCTAGCGTGACAATGGCGTCGGCCCCCGGAGGTCAAAAGCTTGCGAGATCAACTCCCGCTACCTCTCCCCTGCGTCATCCTCCTCCTCTCGGTGGTGCCCCTCGCCAATCTCTATCGTCGTCTCGCCGGATCTTGTCTCCACTACAACCCCAAAAAGGTCATAGTCAGTTGATCGATGTCGCTCCTCTACCCCCTCCCGTGCGTCCACTCCTTCACCGGCAGTTTATTCCGTGAAGCGGGGGTCGGAGGTCCTCTGGCCATCAACACGGAGCTTGTCGGTCTCCTTCCAGGGGGAGTCGTTCTCCCTCCCGATCGGCCGCCGTGAGAGGCCGCCTACGGTTGTCTGCATCCCTTCTCCCGCCGTGACTGGCTCATTGCAGAAGAGTGTCCCGACGCCGGAACGCACCGGTTCTGTGCAAAAAAAAGTGCTCTCTGCCGGAGAACGCGCCGACAGAGAGCAAATTTTTTTTAAATTTTTTTTTTAAATTTAACGATGGATTAGCGATGGATATTATCCATCGCTAATTTAAAATAGCGAAGGACTCACGATGAATTATGTTTGTCGCTAATCCATCATAAATTAGGGACGAAAGTAGTGACGGATAAGTTGTCACTACTTAGCATCAAAAATTCGTGATGAAAGTTATCCATCTCTAATCCGAAGTTAATCCATCGCTAAACTATTTAGCGACGGATTAACGTCGGATTAACGATGGATTTAGGTCGTCGCTAATCCACCGGTTTCTTGTAGTGTCTCTACCCCCGCCCCGTCTCAAAATCTGGACCTCCATTGCCGCACGGGTTTGGATTTTAACCTCCATCCCCAGTCCAAACAGGGCAAGGTGGGGTGGGGCTCCATTTCCCCTCTGTCCATTGCCTTCTATAAAGAATGATTGGGGGACAGGGCGAGGCGGGGGAAAGCGTAATTCCATCCCCGCCTCCATCTCTGCATGGGTTTTGATTTTAACTTCCATTCTCATTTCATGTCTTCCATCCCCGGTCTAAACGGGGCGAGGTGGGGCTGGGCCCTATTACCCAGCTTGTCTTTTAAAAAAAAATGAAAGTATAGAACCGTATGAGTAAATAGGCGGATTATGTATGAACGATCTAAATTTAAGTAGCAAAATTTCTCCTAATCCTTATGCAATAAAAATTATCTTTCTTTCAAAAAAAGAAAATTCACATGGGTCTACAAGGTTTTGGATCAAATGACATTTTGCACCAGATGCCAAATCTCACAAATTCTTTTGAATGACATTTAGTATCCAGCCCTTGATCCACTAAGATGGGCGGTGGATATTCAAAATCACCAACAATGGTTAAGTTGGAAAAAAAATTGAGTTTCATATTTGCTAAAAAACAACAGCAAAAAAAAAAATCTACATATGTATAATGTAAAAATATAAAAAAGTAAAAATTATAAAATATATGACAAAAAAGTTCCCCTAAGAATCTACTGAACAACAAATATATACCATGATAAATTTGTGATATATTTACTTTAAATGATAAGTCATTAATATTTTAAGATATTATGATTTTGTGCATGTCTGTAACTGTTACTAAAAGATAAAATCTGTCACAACATTTTCTAGAATATCCAGAAATTTGTCACCATGTAAAATAGATGCACTCAAGTGACTTGAATATCGACCAGGTACCTAAGTTGGCCAATTTGTGAGAATGTTTGGCATTTTTTTAAATGCTCAATCTTAGTTGGACCAAGTGTTTAAATATATATGGGCGACATCACATGAAATAAGCCCACTAGGTCTCTGATCTTGTGGGCGGTTTCTCCGTGTAAATATATATAAAAAAAAGTGACATATCAATATTGAATGTATTCAAATAAGGCACGAAGAAGTGCAAAGATCAGGTGCAATATGATTGCACAATTATTTGTATACTAAGCACCCAATCGCCCTCCATCAGGAGTGCAATATCAGGGGTGCAATATGATTGCACAAAAAATGTGCATTAAGCACCAGATCACCCTCCATCTTGGGGACAGGGACTGTGAGGTGTGGGGCCCAATACCTGATGGAGGGCGATTGGGTGCTTAATGCACATTTTTTGTGCAATCATATTGCACCCTAACCTGACTCCATGAAGAATGATAAGTACATGATACTTCTATCCTAGCCGTCCAACTGAATGCATCCCAAGGCATTCAGTTGGATGGCTAGGATCGGCTTATAATGTGCAATGTTATATGTGATAGGATACAATCCTTTTTTTGGGAAACATGCTATGGCAAACTATTAGAATGAACATAATTGGATAATTTTGATATTTAAAAGCTATGTTTAAAAAGTGAAAACAAATTGGATTTGATATGGATCAGAATTTGATACGAGATATTTTCAATTGATGTACTTGATCCAATAAAAAAAAAGAGCTTTATGTGTAAAAAGTGCAAACAAATTGGATTTGATATGGGTCTAAATTTGATATGAGATAAAGTACATGTCTGAATTTAAATCCCAAATATGATAAAGCGTGATCATGTAAGTTGAAATCAGGGTTACTCATGATTTAAGATCTAAATTCTAGAATAAATTGCCGGATTTGGATTGGAGGACCTACTGAATCTGATCCATTTGCACCCCTATCGCTTCAAGTAGGGGCATCAACAGGCTGAACCTTCACAGGACCCAGTCCAGTCCAGGCCCGGATCCAACTCTGAGGTGATGGTACCATGTCTGGGTCCAGGTCTGACCGGACCTCCCAAATGCAAAACCATACCCTCGTGCTGTAAAAGTAACATAAACCAGGCCCGGTAAAAT
The DNA here is from genome assembly GCF_984573655.1 of Nuphar pumila. Taxonomy (NCBI): domain Eukaryota; kingdom Viridiplantae; phylum Streptophyta; class Magnoliopsida; order Nymphaeales; family Nymphaeaceae; genus Nuphar; species Nuphar pumila. The sequence continues at coordinate 87,971,510 of NC_143262.1, forward strand.
ACTAACCTTTCTTAGATTTTACATAGAAGTAAAAATTCATGCCATAATTATAATCAGAGACAGTAATTGCATTGTGGTGACTGGTTTTTAGGTGCTTTCTGTTACACCCGCAGGACCGCAACACTAGATCCATTCGACAATGAATCCATAGTTTTAAAACCCAGTGACTCGTCGCTCAGCTCGTCCTTGTGTGACTCATGACTCGGTCGTATCAACTCCATGACTCGGCCGGGTCATGTTAACTTTATATTTTATATAAAATATGTAAATATATGTATGTGCTATCTATATTTTATAATATTTTACCAATATATTATATATAATATGCATTATCTGATATTTTTATAATATATTTAATGTATTATTTTATCAATACATGTATAATCATATTTTTATATATAGTATACATAATATTTATATTATATTTTATATAATATATGTAATTATATATGTATATATATGCATGATTCGGCCGAGTTTTGCAAAAACCGAGTTCAACATTTTTTTGACGGCGATCCGGAACGAGTGAACTGTTATTGCGTTGACCCGGAGAGTTTTTAAATTATGGTCTGAAGCACTTGTTTTTTTTTAATGAAAATAAAATTTTATTTAAAGAAAGGATAGTAACTTGGGCATTACACTGTCATGGGGATGAACAATCATCTCATATGAAGAAGGCAGACATAGGATTGTTTACACTTTTAGGAGCTTAAAACTGATACACGAATTGCCATGCATTGAAAACAAATGCTCTAAAGAAAATTAATTAAAAAATATTTTGCGTTAATAAGAATGTGATATGTGTTAAAATCATTAAAATAATGTTAAAATTTTAATTTTAAGCAAATTTTTTATATATTTAAAACTAACCGATTCAGGTTAGTATTGTATCTATTTTCCAACGATATGATGATACGTATCGGCCGATACTGACAACATTGCTATGAAGGCATCTCGATCACGGTGAGTTGGGATATTCCTTAGCCAACGAAAAACTATTGATCAACTTTTAAAATTCATGTCACACAACAAAATTTAAGCTAAATTGGGGACATTAGGCAAATGGGTCAGATCAAGGATGAAGATTTTGTGATTTTTGGTGGATCGACTCCCCAATGTATTTAGCTGTTCCCAATCCAATCCGTTTGCATCCCTAGTTAAGGTATCTTAATGGGCTTGACTTACCTTTTAACTGTGCATAAGAACATCATTTAGACTATGATAGGTTACAGATTTAAGCAGGCTTATAATTAGGGTTGTAAACCTGACCTAGCCCGAACCCAGGAATCTGGGTATAAAAATAAAGTGTTGGCCTTGGTCGATCTGAATTGATTGAGCAACATGTGGAGTATATATGGATCCAGTCCTTTGACATAGGACGGATTATATCCTACACACAATCCTAGCCGTCCAATCAATGGCTAGGATCTGTCTACATTTTCCCCTGGATGTGGACTAACCCTAGCCGTCCAGATGCTTCAGTTAGATGGCTAGGATCAACATAGGATGGAAGCCACTGTATGTCACTACAAGAAAAACCACTTTTTATTATTGTGTCTCCTGACACTCCAAGAGCTTTTTCACTGATGTTATTTTACTTAGTGCTAGTGAAAAGGTGAGTTATACTGGCGCAAACTGTATTGTTGTAATCCTGGACACCTTCACATCCTATTGAATATTTTAATAAGGATAGAGAGAGATGTTTGGGCTTATCAAATTGTCCTATGGAATATTTTAATAAGGATAAGCATCTTTTAATTATAGGACATGCTTTTTGAAACATTTATCAATATAATTACTATGGTTAAACAAGTAAAAAAAAAATTAATGAAAGGTTATGCATGAACCATTTGGATAAATTTTTGCCAAGGGGTAGTGGCAATCGGGTCGGGTTGGCGGGTCAGCATACCTCAACTTGAACCCGACCCGTTTATTAAACAGGTCGGCTGTGGCAAACACGAACTCGGCCCATTTATTAAACGGGTAACCCGACACGACCCGCCAACCCGTTTATAAACGGGTTGGGTCAGGAAACGGGTTGGCGGGTTAGCGGGCGGGTTGGTGGGTCGACCCGTCCGCCTAACCCGTTTATTAAATGGGTCAGCCGGGTTGGCGGGTTGGCATACCCCTAACACGAACCTGACCCGTTTAATAAACGGGTTAGGCGGGTCGATCCGTTTATTAAACGGGTTAGTTTAAGCCCAACCCGAAACCGCCTAAGAGGCAGGTTGGCGGGTTTTGCCACCCCTACTTTTGCGGGTTTTATGGACAAACAACATTTTGTGCAAAGTGTAAACCGAGGGCAAGAGAATAAAACTTACAATTCTATGATATATTTCTTCAAATGTAATGCCATTTTGAAAAAACGGTCATAAAGGCTAACTTTTTTACTACCCCCACTTCTCCTTTCATATGTGGTGTATGATTATCATCAGCATAATATGGCATTGTCCTTGTTAACATCATCACAATGAGTGAGTATGATGCTTATAATGATGATGGTAGCATTTGCATGCATAGGCATCCTACTTGGTGTGTTCTACCCCAATACTATTTAGTGCCGTGTTGGACAGAACCTAATTTAGTTTGGAAACATCTAATTCAAGACCAACTGTCCAAGCCTGAACCAAGCAGACAAAGGGGTTGATGCAGGTATTTTGTGGATCTTTATCAATTCAATTCATGTTCATCTTCACATACAGGCCTGTGCCAGATTTCAGAAATTCTGCCGCAACTATTACTCATAAAATCCAATATACCAGGCCAAAAATCACATTCAAATGACTTATTTTATACTGCTCTGGTTTATTTAAGCAAATAAATGGTAAACCATATATATAGTGAGAGAAAAATTGGTAGCTGCTCACACGTTAGGTGTTAAATGATACGTGCTAAATGGGTTTTTCTGCCCATTTGGTGTTTTTTTTGCAGTTCCGAAATATATATATATATATATACCATCTCAATTTTCTTACAGAAGAGTGTCCAAATGCTGAACCTTTATTGAGAATCAACATGAATTACAAATAAAGCAGAGGCTGACATTTTCGTTATTCATGAGCTTAGGAGATCCACTTGTGAGCAGAAAGGGGGTGGTTTCTCTGAGTAAAAAAAAGGTTGGATCTGCAGGCACATATGCAACAAAGAATTTCACGTTTTGATAGTCATCACATGCTTCATGATCATGCTAACAACCTCACGTGAAACTCTAGCAGAATCACTCCTCAAATTCTGAATCTTTGCTTCAGTTTCTTGTTCTAGCCATTGGACATTAAAGCTGGAATTTCCAGTGTTCTGTTTATCATTTTATTGCAATTAAAATGTGAAAAAACAATTTGAAGCAAACACAAACCGATGAACATAGTAAACAAAGTTTCAGAAAATCCATACTGTTATGCAAACCACAACCGAAAGCAAACAACAAAATAAAGAGAATAAAAAACAAGATACAAGATTTACTTGGTTCGGCTCTCAAGCCTGTGTCCACGGGCGAAAGAATGAGCAAAATCCACTAGCAAAATGTGAGAAAATACAAAAACAAAATAAAAAGCGCTTAAAACCCTAATCTCCAATACACTCGAAATTCTTCTGCTCTAACTCTAAAAAAAGAAGCGGCTATAAATATGACAAAGGGCATAAAATCCTAGCCGGTACAAAAAAAATTACAAAACAGGATAGGTCCATAGACTGTGGGGCTCCGCCTCCACACACGAGTAGGGGTGGCAATCGGGTCGGGTTGGCGGGTCAAAATACCTCAACACGAACATGACCCATTTATTAAACGGGTAACCCGACACGTTAACCCGTTTAATAAATGGGTCGGGTAGACACGACACGATGACCCATTTATTAAACGGGTCAACCCGATAACATAGACACGATAACCGCACAGGCGCACACCACCACTGGAGAGGAGAGGTCTCGGGCTCTCGGCTGCGGCTGCGTAGGAAGGAGTTAGGTGGGTGACTAAAGTGTAAAGTTAGGAGTTAGGGTTATATATATATATATATATATATATATATATATATATATATATATATATATATATGGGTTGCGGGTTGACGGGTTCGTGTAAACGGGTTGACCCACCCGCCTAACCCGTTTATTAAACGGGTCAAACAGGTTGACGGGTTGGCATACCCCTAACACAAACACGACCCATTTAATAAACGGATTAGGCGGGTCAACCCGTTTATGACACAAACCTATTTAAGCCAAACCTAACCCGGCTAAGAAGCGGGTTGGCGGGTCGGGTCAGATTTTGCCACCCTAACAGGCCGGTCCCTCTGCTACCACCACAAACCCCCATTAAAAATTTTCATTGTACGATAACCAAATTAAATACTTTTGAATCGGGTCACCGATTCTAGCAGGTCCAGAATTCAAGACACCCACGACACAGTATATTAAACCTTAACCATGCCATGAAAAATGCACATCATATTGTAAGACAAAGCAACACTTAGATACGAGCAAAAAGTTCTATTTTTTTTTTTAAATATTTAACAAAGAGAAACCACCAATGTCATTTGGGTCCGGATGCACAAATATTTTTGTGCATTACGCAGACCTATGATTTGGATGCCATGTTACGGACCGAGAGGTATCACAATGATCATGGACCTGAGTCAGTGTTCGCAGGGTAAAACTCCACGAATCTTCCCCTTTGCTTAAACAGAGATAATTTCTCATTTGGCTTTGGCCTTGAACAAAGGACACACCGGGCCCTCGACCTTCCTCAACTTGAAAGCCTTCGGCCGACCCACCTAGCCAGGTGTGTGGAGCCTTTATGGGCAGATATGAGTTAGAATATGAATGCAATTTCCTCATCTTTTGTGAAATGAAGGATGTCAATGCTCATCCATTTGAGAATACAGATGCTGCTAGAAACAATACCTAATTGCCACATAATCAACCTAGATTTCATTAACAAAATGTAGTCCTACTCAACCTCCCAACTTGCAATGTGCACCTTTCTTCTACTTGTTTGTGTGCATCTGACACCATACCCCTGTTTGCGCTCATTTGATTCATGTGAAAATGTGTACATGATTCGCGTGATATATATATATATATATATATATATATATATATATATATATATATATATATATATATATATATATATATATATATATATATATATATATATAGGGAAGTGAGACCATCCAACTAAAGAAAGGTCTAAAATCTATAACCAATGATAATCGATGGCATTCTTTCTCGAAAAATTGAGTTTTTCATCGATGGGACTTTATATATTGGATTTTTATCATTCATTTAGTGAGCGACGTATTTTGGATTATGAATTTCCAATGTTTAGATGTGTTTTTTAAAGTGACAAAAATCAACGGCACATAATATTTTGTATTGTAAAGTTTTAAATGCATTGTGAGCCATCCAATTTTCAAGTTTCTAAAAACATGGCTATTTGTTGTAAAGTATTCATGTAAAGCATATTTCTTACTAAATAAATAATAAAGAATAAATATATGAGGTCCGAGATGCTAAAGCATTGGAGAATTGGGAAGCCGTCAGATTGTTGTTGATTGTAGATTTTGTACCTTCTTTGGTTGGACGGTCCCTTTTCCTATATATATATATATATATATATATATATATATATATATATATATATATATATATATATATATATATATATATATATAGAGAGAGAGAGAGAGAGAGAGAGAGAGAGAGATCATAACCTGAGAGATCCTTTTTAGATGCTCAGCCTCTAATTGAGCTCGAAATGCTGCAGCTTCTCTCTCTGCTTCATCTTTTGCCTGCTTCAACTTTGTCATTTTTGCTGCAGGAAGAAAGCAGGAGGACCAAACGAAAAATAAAGAAACAAACGTATAATCTAAAAATCAACACTGGCCAAAAATTCAAGTGGCATAAGAGAGAGAATAGTGTCAAATATTTAAAAAAAAATGTTAATGAAACAGTGAATAGCAGCTTACCGTTTCTCGCATTAGCAACAACCTGTTGTGCCTCCTGCTCAGCAGCCAGCAACAACTGAATCCCACCCTGTGTCCTCATGTACTCCATGATTGCAGCTCAATCTGAGTTTACATGGACAAAAGCAGAGAAATCACCATCAACAGTCACAAATATCTCTATCTTCTCATGAAAAATTGGACAGTCCAAAATCTGATATTGACTTCAATGAAATTATGATTAGTAGATTTCTGTAATACAATTAAACCACTGGAGATTGAATATAATAGGAACATTGCAATCTATCATGGTATATTTCTATTTTATCTATTAAAAACTTTTAGTTTTTCTCTTATATATTCTGTTACTACTTGGTTAGAATAAAAAAATCACGTATTTGCAAATTTGTATTTTATTGATTACAATTTTGTCACCATTACTACTTAATGTCACTCACAAGCTCACAATAACACATATATATTATGTATGTTCTTTACAAAACAAGTAAATTTTTTGAAAAAATAAAAAGTTCATAAGCAACTCTTTGGTGATCAGATTGCTATTTTCTAATTGTATCATAATGATGCCAATAATGCCTTTAGCTTATGGGGAGTGAACAACATGCAAACAGAAAAGATTACTCTAGATGGTTTCATAAAATCTGGCTCTTAACAATCATGAAGCACTTTATTTATCATTTCATAACCTCTTTTGCCTACAACAACTATCCCAATTGGATAAGATCCCATGTGGTAGCATAGCCAATGGTTTAACCATCATCTACAAACCAGAATGTAAATAAATCAATCAATCAAATAATGGGCTCAAATGTACCCATTTTATCTTTTTATTCAAACAATAAATTTTCCTCATGATTCCCCAGGAAAAATAATTGGCTAAAACCCATTTTATCTTTATATTCAAACACTAAATTTTTCTCATGATTCTCCAGGAACCAATTCTCATTTTCTTGAAAAAACACAAAATTAACAATGTTAATGGCAACATATACATCAGTCGAGCAATTACATAAAAAACATGAGAAATTCAATCTTAGAAGGAAATTTATATGATTCAAATCAGAAATATATCACATAAATTGAGAAAATGAATGAAACAATTCCATGAAACAAAGAATTTAGACCCACAAATTCACAAATCACATATCTCTCACCCATTGAATAATTTATAAAAAACGTAAAAAAGAAAGGACTTCGATCTAATACTAATCTGCATCTGATTTCATAATCTCTGAAATTTCTCTCCTTTCTTATCATTAATGGAAAAACTCACATAGAGAATCTGAAAATTAACGAAAAATAATGACTTAATTGAGAATCTATTGAGGAAGAAGAATAAAATTTTAGGGTTTTGATTTCGACCTTTACCTCGTCGATGCTCTCTTGGTTGAATTCTGTTATTTGAGAAGACGCAGAATAGATCATGATCATATACCATCATAAGGGTAGTTATGACAAAAAAAATTAACTGCCTTTATGACTTTTCTTAAAATGACATGATCAGGGGTTCATAGGAATTTAGATGGAATTTTAAAACTGTGTTGTTTTTATGTTATAATAATAAAAAAAAATCTTACCCACCACCCATTTAAGATTTTTTTTTTTCTGAATAAGCCCCTTTTAAGAAGTTGCTTAAATTATTTTTATTAAAATTTATTTTAATATCTCAAAATTCGCATTCCCTCTTTGTTTTTCAACAGTTTCCTGTTTTTATGCGTCAACCGCCCGCAATTCCGGATATTATTGAAAAATCGAAGTGCAAGAACGAGAACTTTTTAGTTTTTAATCATTAAAAACCTTTTGTGATATTTAATATACAAAAATATTATCAAAGATATAAGTTTTATTAAAATATCAAAATAATGTTTGTACATTTCATAGTCATGTTTGCGTGTCATGGCATGTGTAGCTCATGTCACCCATGACACGCACTCTAAATAGCAAGTCACTCCAATATTTTCTCTTTTTTTTGTCAAAAATTACTTCACCTTTGATAAAAGTTGCATGGCCCTTCCAAAGGACCCGTTCTCACTCCTACATTTGTGCCAAAAGTTGCTAAAGCTAAACGATATAGGCTCACAAGGACTCCCACCGGGTGTGTAGGTGCCTTTGATTGGTGGGCTTCGTAAGGACTCCCGCGACAATCAAATATTTGGGTTTGGATTGGATATTCGACTGCCCATTTTCCATTTACATGGACTCGATAAACACATTTTGGATCTGAACCAATTAGCCGAAAACCCAGGTCCAGTTTGAATTTCCACATCCAAATCTCATCCAAATATGATAACATGTAATTTCCTCAGGGGGGGCGGCAAGTAGTGCTTGTATCTGGCATTTGAATCCAATTAGGACATTTTAGGACAAAATATAAAGTTGCTTTGATTATGAGTGCAGAATCAATGGATCGGATCTGGCCAGGGTCAAGTTAGGTACAGGACTAGGCTTAGCGAGTGGACGATCCTTGTTGGAGATGGGGATGCTAATAACTTGATAATGAGATCAAAAGGTAAAAATCATGGTAACAAAAAAAACGGATTTTTTCTCAAAGAAACAAAAAAAGAAGACGCAAAAGGAAATCGTCGCCTGAGAGATTCGAACTCTCGCGGGGAAACCCCATGTACTTAGCAGGCACACGCCTTAACCACTCGGCCAAAGCGACTACAGATGGCTACAATACCGCAACCAATTTATTTATGTGTTTTTAGTAATGATGTGTATCGGACGATTTGTATCGTATCGCCAGAAAATCTATACGACACTTACCTCAATCGGCTATTTTTATTAAATGTAAAAATAGCCTAAAATTAAATTTAAATATTTTTTTAATAGATTTAACATGTGTCACGTCCTGATTGACACGTAATATTTTTTAATTGTTTTTTGACCGATTCACCCGAATCGTTGGCCAAACGATACAGGTCCAATTCCGATACTGATGGTCAGCTTTCTCACCTGTCCTCACGCTCTTCAAATTTACCAGTTTCTACACCGGTTTTGGATCCCGGGACGAACTTAACTGGACTAGACACTAATCAACGAAAAACTGGCTCAAACTTTCGCCTGGCATAACGGAGCTTGGCCCAATATTGCACATAAACAGGCTAGGTTTTGGGACCCAGCACAACATGACTCTGGGGACAAATGAAACTTCCATATTGTTTAAAATGCCAGCAAAATAACTCATCCTCTTAGGGGAAATGTTTAGAACATGGAAGTTTATAGTAAAAGTACTTTTCAAAGGACTAGTATGGATAAAAGGTGCAAACATGTATGATTTGATCCAGATCTGAATGCAGATCCAACAGAAAGTACTTACTGGGTCCGAATCCAAGAAGTCCGATCATGTAAGCCCAACCCGATCTGAGCATACGTTTTGACCTTGCTTTAATATCCATGTTCTCGAATAGTGTGTTGGATTTTGGTTGGAGGTTCTGACCTAGTCTGATCCATTTGCACTGCTAGTATGGATGTCAAATCCAATAGATCTTATATTGGAACTTGGGGCGACATGAGGTATAAGCACTTCTTCTTCTTTTCCTTTTTTTTTCATTTTTTTATTGTTTTTCATGAAACTAACCTTACAAATGTGATCTACAAGTTTTACTTGGTGGGAATCAGTTCTTGAATCGTGTAGGTAGGTTTCTATAAGGTTTCAAAAATCAACAGCCTCCAATGTGTGATGCTTTCCCGGGTCATGAAATCATGTTTTCATTAAAAAAACATGATCCAAAAGCCGGTTCCCAATATTTTGAACATACTGAATCCATCCATGGGGTCGGATTGGACCAAAACAACTTGGGCATGGAGCTGCAGAGGTGTTTGTTGGTAATGGCACCATGATCAAATCCCCCACCCCCCCACCCCTCTCAACTTGGTTTTCAAGGAGAAAAATCCCTCTCTATGCACATGCCAACGTGTGAATGTATATTGCTCGCATGTTTTCAACCTTGAAATTAAAAACAGAATTAAAAGTTACTGATTTTTTAATTCATGATTTTCATTTATCTGTCTTCTACATTTCAAAAAGTTGTTTCCAAAATCTTCTATTTGTTCCACTTGTCTGGCAGGAGCAGTTAGTGCACGTCAACTTGTGTTGGGACATTGCAAGTTTGAATCCCAATGGTATGGTTGTGTAACTGGTAGGGGTCTTTCTAACCCCAGATTTCTCTGTTGAAAAAAAAATCTTTTATTTCTTCTTCAACTAACTTTTGTTCATGTCACATATAGATAACTAAGGGTATGTTTGATGGCTTGTCCATGGTTGGACGAAATGAACAAAAAGAACAGAACAGAGGGCCACCAAGGCCAGCCTTTGTCGACCCCACTTGTTCCATCCCCTATCTGTTTCTACATCCATTCCCACTTGATCCAAGCCCTTTATCCATCCCTTGTATGTAAATCTTATTTAATCCACTTTTATTGATTAGATACACTACAGATCTGAGTTGGATACGGGTCAGAAACAAATCAAGCCGGATATTTTTAGTTCTTTTCAATTAGCATGGACAAACCACCATTATGGTTTGAACATCCCATTACATGTTGACCATGGATTCAAACTAGTGTCTGCCGTGCAAAAATCCGCTTAGTACTTCCTACCCACCAGGGATAGTTTCCTTTTTCATTTGGTTTAGTCCTTGCGGCAAAGGACACGCACCCCGTGTATCAAACTCTGGACCTTCTTCCACTTGAAAGCCTTAAGCGACCCACCTAGCCAGTTGTGCAGAGCCCTCGTAGGCTGAACCAAGTTGGATAATAAGTACTACTGAGTCAAAATCCGGCAGGTAGTATCTGACAACCCCATAATAACATGTTCATCCATACCATCAAAAACTCGTATCAAGCAAGTTCAAAAAATGGGGGTTCTCTCTCTCTCTCTCTCTCTCTCTCTCTGTGTGTGTGTGTGTGTGTGTGTGTGTGTGTGTGTGAGAGAGAGAGAGACTGAATCTGCATGGACCTTAATCACTATCCTACCAATTGTATTAACTTAATGGCTCAAGAATCATCCTTGTTGTGGGTGTCTTGAATTTTGGGCCCACTACCATTCATGACCCAATTCAAACAAATTTTGGTGATCATACAATCAGAATTTTCAATAAGGTTTGTCGTGGTGGCAGTGGACTTGGGTCTGGAGACAACCACAAACTTCTCTCAAGGGTGCAGGGCCCAGACCCCAGGGTATGAATCTATCTAGTTTAATACTTTTTCTTTCTATACCGGCTAGGGTTTTATGGCTTTGGTCATATATATATAGCCACCCTCCTTTGAGAATTGGGAAAGGAGAGTTTTCAGGTATATTGGGGATTAGGATTTTGAAAGCTCTGTATCTGTCATTGTATTTTCTCACATCTTGCCAGTGGATTTTTGCTACACCACTCATGGACGTAGGCCAGAGTGCCGGACCATGTAAATATTGTATCTCTTGTTTTTCTTATTCCCCTTATCTTGTAGTATGCTTCTTATCGGTTGTGGTTTTGCATAACAATCATTAACAGATTCATTTCACAAATTAGCAAAACTATTACAAGAGGGAAAAAAATACATTTTCCACTGCAAAATATGGATTGTACAATAAAATTCACAACAGATTATATTATGTTCTCTTTACTAAGAGAAGGGAAGAAAAAACTGAAGATTAAATTACACCTTTCCCCTTGACACCTCCCCGATTATCCATCTGGTTAATCTGCTCGGATCTTCGGCAGAAGATTTGCAAGTGGCAGTGATCCCAAGGTCTGCTCCTATCTGCTCATACTCCTTCAGCGCCGCCTCCATCTCCAATTCAGCCATGGAGTCATCCGTGCCTTCCATTATCGGCACCAGCAGGACTTCTGCATAGTGTTTCTCCTTCTCCGGCTCATCCTGGAAAGGCTCTAGAGTAGGGCCCTGCTTGTGTGCGACAAATGTTAGTTTCTGTTCATGTTTTATGAATCTCAGAAGAACACAGTTGTTTTTGCTTGTGTCCAAAGACAGAAATCAAAGTAAAAATCCAATGGGGACACAGTTTTATCAGATTAGATGAAGCCTACAACTTAGGTCTTAGGCCGGGTCCTCCGACCTGAGTATGGGATCGACAGAAGATGCCTCTGTTTAAGCAGTAAAGCAAGCTAAAATATGCAAGCAATAACGAATCAGATCTCCAGTAATACTTGGAATAACCAGCCAAGCACATTCAGTCCACATTACTCCTGGACTCTCGTTATATCGCTCTTTACTAGCTTGTAGTTTCATCACATGGCCAAAGATGTGGCTGATGTTATGAATTTAGCACATTTTGGAGTTCTTGGAAAAAAAAAACCCGAGATATTGTGATATATTGAAAAAGTGGGAAAGAAAACATAATCATATTTGTGATGTTTTTCCAAGAACTCAGTTTTTCATTCTCTTCAAATGTTCAATTTTTAGTAACATCTTATTTTTAAAAGGCCCCTGAGATTTTCTCAGGAAACCCACCTATTTTAAATTTTCCACTAATAAAAACGCAGGCTATCAACTCAACCGATTTTTTTTTTTTGGATAATCCAAGGAAAAAAAAAACATCACTGGCCGCACATTGGCTGGCCTCCAATTGGTAAAACCCTTGAGCCCCCCTGCCCACCAGGGAGTACACCCAGCTTTGACCTTGCAGCAAGGAATGACACCCATGGGTTTAGAACTTGTGACATTCACAAGTCGCCCCTACCAGATGAGTGGAGCCCTTGTGGGCAACTTGACTGATATTTGTGCCTATAACTCAGCTAGAAAATTTTGAAGTGAACTGACTGAGAGTTCTGACAATTATAACTCATCCAACTCAAGATAACTTGAATGGAGACTTGGGATATTCAAGTCAGTAAGAACCCACAACAAACCATATTTTTGTTTCTGTCGTTTAATTTTTGTTCTTCGACTCAAACAAGGCAATTCAGGCAGAAAAGTATGAACCCTTAATGTCAATCTTCTTGAACTTTGCTCTAATTGCTCCTCCTGGTATATTCATTAACAAGTATGACTATAACTTTCCTAAAATCAACACCATAAACCTATTTTAACAGGATTATCCTAAAAAAAACTCTTTTTGCAAGCAAAAACAAAATACAGTTTTCCATATCTGAGATTCTAACGTCCCATCCTGCAAATAAGGCATGAAAGTTACCTGACACAGCTCTGCATAATGTATGTAGATTTCACTGCTTTCATCTTGATCAAACAGAAGGTTTCCACCACACAAACCATCACCATCAGGGCCAGAAGTCATTGCAAGATACCTTAAAAAAAATGACATACAGATTAACAATCCAGTACATAGTAGCAAATATATAATAAAGTTATAAAAGGAAGCATCCACATAAAGATACAGAGAAAATTCTAAGGACCAAACTAATTCAGTTGCAGTTATTGGCCATGAAGGTAGATACCAACTGCCTCCCTCTATGAACTCAAGCTAGCTTTGACATAAATAAACTCTCCGTGATAACCAAAGTACTAAGAGCGATATGGCAACAAGGGATACTTTTTTTCGATTTATAACCCGAAGAAACCACACCCAGCACGAAGACCTGGTTGCGCTGGCTCAGCCCTGCCGTACCTACGGCTATCGTGCCGGCGGCGTGAAACTCCAAGGCTCGAACCCCCGCCCCCAGGGTCTATGCTGGGCGTCGGCTTGCACAGAGGGGCGACGCCCATGAGAATCGAACCTTGATTGCCCGTCTAGTAGCCAAGGCCCCACCCCTCTATGCCAACCCCACTTGGGGCCTGCAACAAGAGATACTTGAAAAGTCAAATTTACTAGTAATCGTTCATAGTACCATTCGATATTAGTAACTTCTGAAGCATGGATTTTTTAACTTCAAGGAAATTCTAACTTCAAGTACATCTTGAGCATATAAGCTTAAGCAAGGACTAAACAACACACTCACAGCCAGTTTCTAAAACTAACCGTTCAGGCATGAAATCATTAAGCTACATCAAGTATAGGTGGACATGAGATCATTCAATCAGAAACCACTAATGAAACAAAACCATCATTAATTGCAATTCCATTTAACACGCAAATTAAATAAGGCAATGCACTCAAGACTAATGGCACTCTAGACAGCATCAGTCCAAGTCATATGAAGTCCCTTCTCTGATATGTATTGGTCAAATCACAATTAAAGAACGCAAATCAATAGAAATATTCTGCTTGGTCCCTTAACTCTAATTGCCTCACCAAGATTTTGAACTAACAATATACGTATTATCAGGGATATAACATAGCATCAGCTTTTTTACCTCTGGAAGATGTCCTCCTCACACACGTCGCCAGAGAAAAGCCAACTCAATTCACAGAAACGATCGACACTCATTTCCTCTTGTGATTTTGCATTTGCACTGTCTTGTGATGCAAATTTTGGGGCACTGGAGCTGTCTTCATACTTTCTTTGACCAAACAACCAGTTGGGACTCTTAAGCTGAATCTCACTGCAAATAGAAAGTAAATAATTCAGAACATGGATACGGTTTTTAGATATTCATCTTTCTACTAATTACCAGTCTCTGAAGGTCAAATAGTATGATATCAAAGAAAGCAGCAGATACCCAATGGAAAAAAACAAAGTAGCAAGCAAAAGATACACAAGGACAATAATTGAGAACTAGTGCCGGTCTAAGAGGTTGATTGCAAAAATAGGAAGAAAATCCAGAACATGATGAAGTGGAAAACATGTTACTAAATGCAACATTCTGAAGCACTCTATAAAGATACATACTTCCAAGATTTCCACAAAACCTCTTCATGCATGCAGCATCCCATACACCTTAATTTTGATGTCTATCCCCCTCCCCTCATCACCTGGAAGCCCCCAGATGCAGACTCTTTTCCAAAAATATCTCCCATTCCGTTTTCCAATGAAACCTTGCCATCTCCGTCATCCACCTCTCGATGTCAGTTTACTGTTTTCCTGTCCTGGATATATCTTCAACTCCTTTTGCCACTGAATAAATCTCCCTCTATGTTGTCATTATCATCAACCTCTCTACCAGCAGGCCCTCATTTTTATATTTAGTAAGCACATATATCAACTTTTCTGGTGCAAAGATCAATGGATCCACCCTCACAAGGAGAAAAGCAACAAAGAAATGATAGCCGACCATAGAGAGATAGCAACCAAGACAAGGAACAAATATGATGACACCATGGACTTATTAGATCGCTTGTTCAAAGAAAACAATCAACCTTGCCTGATATCTTGCCCTTCTCCTTTAAAACCTTAGATCCAACATTCAAGTGCAAACAAGAACTACCCCTCAGTAGAGCATGAAAATTAATCAACAAAAGCATAAATAAAATAGACAAATACATACTTATGCAACCCGACCACTAATGTATCTGATAAACAACACAATGTCTACCAGACCTTTCTTGAAGGAAGCAAACCTGTACCAATTACTAACAAATTAATAAAGAACAACAGAACCATTTTTATAACCAGATAATTGCCATAATAAATAGTTTACCAACTTAGTAAAGAAAAGAAAAATTATGCATAATGCACTTTCCCATGTTCTCCTTGCTAACCTATGACAGTGGCGGAGCCAGGGGTGGGCATGGGTGGGCGGTCGCCCACCCCAAAATTAGAAACCGAAAAAAAAAATTTCGAACAAGTGTCAGTATAATATCAGTAATAGTTTTTTGCACATTATCCAATAATTCTGTTACTTTACCTTATATTTTTACATACATTAGCTTAAAAGAGTCTTTAATTAGCCCGTAAATGAATTGATTCCCTCTAGCTCGGATTCAGACCTAAATTCACACGGGTCTGGACTGTAGTCCGACCTGTATGCAGCCCTAGACTCTCTCTTTCGCTCTCTACATGTCTCTCTCCCTCTGTCGCCAAGGCCGAAATAGAACAGGAGAAGACGGCCATCTCTCTCTGAAACCGATGGCCTGCACCATCGATTTCCGGTGTCTAGATGAAGGGCTGGGAGGCCAGAACAGCAACAAGCGGAAGAGATCGACTGCCGACGACGGTGGTCAGCCCCTCGCCATGGAGATCGACAACCACCCATCTTCGAAGAGGGCGGCCCTCCCTTCCGCCGAGGACTCGGACAGACCCACCTTCGGCAAGCCCACCTACGATGGAGTCATCGCCGGGAACTTCTGGCATTGTCCCTGAGACCCGAGGTCTGCCCACCCAACGAAAAACTTTTGGCTCCGCCACTGACCTATGATGCCAACGGTGGCAACTATGAATGGATAACAGTGATATTTTGATGACATTGTAATTTTATTGCAATACATAGCTCTTCAAGGGCTACTGCATTTCATTGGTTGATCAATCATCACAAGCCTCCAAATCACCTAGCAGGGCAGAAATGAAGTGTTCTTTGCTCATGTTGGGAATTATTGTGTATGATATGCAGTGTATAATATAGATGTATATTTATTTGCGCTAACCCCTTCTCTTATGTAAATGAATATATTCTTAGGGGTATTTTTGTAACATAAAGATAGGGGGCATAGTCAAAGAATTTTGTCTTGTAGTGCCATTAGGGTTGTAGCCCCATATTTATTGTTGTAATGTTTTCGTTTTTCTTTTAATGAAAGTCGAGTTCCTCATCTCCCTCTCTCTTGCTTCTTGTGAATGCTAACCCTAGTTTGTATAGCTCAAAAATGTTGAATCAACTTTATACGTATTTGTTCTTTGTCTACTACTTGGGAAGCTATTCCAATTAGTTTGGTTAGTAAGGAGGAAACTACAGCTACAGTCATAACTTATCGGAGCTTTTATTGGGAAAATAGACCAGAACTATAGGAATTTGTCACCTAGGATATTTATTGTTAGCAAGCATTTAATGATTTTTAAGATGTAGCAGTATGATAAAATAAAAATAAAAGGCGTCTCATTTAAATATTTGAGATATTTGTATCCATCGGGAAGAAGGGATCTTACGCTGCATCAGGAGCCATTCCAGATATGCATGAAGCAACTTTTACATCAGGTTCACTGCAAAGGCGTACATTCCTTATTGAACTGCAGGTTTTCTCAATTAGTTTGCCAAAAGAAGTTAACTTTATTCTGGAAAAGTCTTCTCTACAAGCTGGAGTAGGGTAGAGATTATTTCCAGCACCTATGACAGAAATAGCATCCAGCGACAAGCTGCATAATGGTGGGGAAAAAAGAAAATAAGAAAAAAATAGTGAGAATAACAGGAAACCACTAGCTTACAAAAGACTGAGAACAATCCAAACATTCATTAGTTCCAACATGTAGCAACTTCAGAAAAAACAATATCTCTTTGAAACCTCAACTTAGCAATTATAGAAGAAAATGGGACCTGTTATCTTGGGCTGGCTCATCACCAATTCCAGATACATGAAGATAATAATCCGAGTCCAACTCCCAGAGAGCAGGTTTTCCTTCTTGAGGTTGGAAGTACCCTAAAAACCTAATCACAACATGGAATAAAAATTACAAGGTAAATACAGTATCAATTTCCATAATAAAATCGACGGAATGAAAAACAATATAGAAGCATAATACAACCATGTAGTAAATATAGATTATAGAATTAATTTCCTCAACTACATCAATTCTATTGGCACAGAAAATACATGAACAATTGAGAAGGGAGGAAGGATACAAGTTTATTGCATCTTGCTTTTCACCATCCGTGTAAGCATTGCTATAGTAGCGTTTGATTGATTTCAGAAACTCACGTGACTGAGTTGTAGCCTTCCACTTTCCTTGCCTCTCAGGGAAAACCTAAAACATTCATGTAATGAAATCAATGGCTGATATTTACCATACAATCATAATGTCAAACTAAGAAGAAAAAAGTAAACATACAGTATTATGTGCTGCAGAGCCCCCATATTGAAGTGCAAGAGCATCACCCATACTCTGATACATATCCATAAGTGCAGCAGCAATTGTACTATCTGGATCCACTTTAGGCACATCAGCCAAACCCAATGCATGGAGTTGACGACCCAAAGCTGCTAATCCATAGGCATACTGAGCAACATTTGTACGATCCAAGCAGTCAATGCAATTTGTACGCAACACACCATTCTGGAAAAAGGGTTCTGACCCTGTATCCTTATTGCTCCTTTGCTGTTGATCGGCTTCATTTTCTCTGTCTCGGTTTACTATAGAGTTCAAATGTTCAGTCACATTTCCAATCTTTGGCAGATCAATAGAATTCGTTCTGAAATTTACAAAGAATTTATGTAAGAAATTAACAATCCCCAAGAAACTAGAAGATGTCAAGATTTATGGTCCCATCAGTGAATGCATCAAAGCTCAAGAGCCATATTACAGTTAAACAACATTATGATACAAAACTCAGAAACGATGCAGAAGATTCAAGGCATTATTCACTGTAAAAGTATCTTCAACAAGATACTTTAGTTGATAACACAATAACCTTGAAAATAAATGTGTGAACATACACACTCAAGAACACTTGTGCACAACAAGCACAACACACCGAATCACAAATGTGCAATTGCACTCATAAGATTCATAAACAACTAAAGAGGTTGGGCTATAATCCCAAATCCCTTGAGGAAATACAAGAGGAGCTGCCCATATATATAGGGCTTTGGAGGAGGCCTTGGGAGGGGCTCCACCTAGTCGTTGGAGCCCCTCCAACGGTCACAAATGTGACCGTTGGAGGGGTCCAACGACTAGTGGGTTGGGCCCCTCCCAATGCATGTACAATGCATTAAATGCAAAAGCAAAAATAAATAAAGAAAAAAGAAAAAAGGAAAATACAAAAAACATATTCTCGAAAAAGAATGTGTAAAATTCCTAAACTACCCTTACTATGACTATATATATTTTATATATATAATTGGTAAATACATATACATATATTATATATATGTATATGTATTACCTTATATATATAAAATATATATACGAAATTACAAGTTTGATTACATAATTTAACACCCCCCCTCAAACTTAGGGCAAGATGACCGATAGTTTGCCAAGAAGGAAGTTGAACCGCGGAGCGCACAAGGCTTTAGTAAAGAAATCTGCCAACTGATATTCGGACGTGACATAAGGAAGATCGATAACTCCTCGGAGATATGCTTCACGAACATAGTGACAGTCCATTTCGATGTGTTTAGTCCGCTCATGAAAGGTGTGGTTCTTTGCAATGTAGATTGCACTTTTGTTGTCGCAGCATAGCTTGGTGGGTCCTTCAATTTTGATCCCCATGTCTTCTACCAGTTGGTGAATCCAAACAATCTTCATGGTAGTAGTGGCCATGGCACGATATTCAGCTTCAGTTGAGGAGAGCGACACCTTTTGTTGCTTCTTGCATCTCCACGAAATTAGTGAGTCTCCTAAGAACACACAAAAACCAGTGGTGGAGTGACGGTTATTTGGGTCACCTCCCCAATCTGAGTCAGTATAAGCAATCAATTTTAAGTCAGAGGAAAAGGACAGAAAAACTCCCTTATTTAGAGTACCCTTTATGTATCTTACGACCCGTAAGATGGCACTCATGTGAACGGATGTAGGCGCATGCTGAAACTGACTTGCAGTATGGACTGCATGGGATATATCTGGTCTGGTAATACTCAGATACATCAGAGATCCTACAAGCTGTCTGTAGGGTGTAGGATCCAACAGGGGAACTCCATCATCAATTTTCATCTTAGCTCCTACTACCGCAGGAGTTTCACACAGCTTCTCATCTGTAATACCTGACCTGTCAATGATCTCAGAAGCAAGCTTAGTTTGAGATAAGAAATATCCTCTAAGAGAGTATGCCACGTCAATTCCCAAAAAATAAGTTAAAAAACCCAAGTCAGACATTTCAAATTTATCTTTTAAGATAGATTTTATACTTTTAACCCCGTTAGAATCAATCCCAGTGATGAGCATGTCATCAACATACAGAAGTAAAATTACAATCCCTGCATTGGATTTTCTAACAAATAGAGCAGTGTCAGTAAAACAAGAGGAAAAACCATTCTCAATCATAACAGAGTTAAATCTATCATACCAAGCCTTGGGAGCTTGTTTTAGGCCATAGAGTGCTTTCTGAAGACGAAACACCTTTCCCTTAGGAGTCTTCATTCCAGGAGGAGCATCCATGTAGACTTCTTCGCTTAAATCGTCATTTAAAAAGGCATTTTTCACATCCATTTGATAGATGTTTCATTTGTTGATAGAGGCAACGGTTATAAGACATCGAACAGTGACCATACGAGCTACAGGAGCAAAAGTTTCTTCATAGTCAATACCATATTCTTGACTATATCCTTTTGCAACCAAGCGAGCTTTATACCTTTCAAGGGATCCATCACTTTTAGTTTTTACTTTAAAAACCCATCTGCACCCTATTGTTTTCTTGCCTTTAGGAAGATTTTGGAATTCCCAGGTTTTGGCTCTTCTCAGAGCCTCAAGTTCATTGTCCATGGCATTAATCCATTCAGGGCATTTACGTGCTTCTTCAAAATTTCTAGGTTCTATATAAGAGTGGATGGCACTAAGGCAGGCTCTATATCTTGGTGAGAAAGAGTCATAGGAAATGAACCTAGAAGGACGCCTTCTACTTCTCTCAGTTCTACGAGGGATCACTTCATTCTGAGAGGCACTGGGACTGGCATCATTATATCTGTCAAGAGCACTCCTAAAGTTGTTTTGATCTCTATGAGAGTAGGTGATAGGGTCTCTAGGTAATTCAATAGGTTGATGTGACAAGGAGATGTTTTCCTCGGTTTCAAGTTCATTTGTGTTACTTTGATCTGACTCATTATCACTAGTATCATCGTCCTTATTCAATAAATCAAATAAAAAAGAATAATCCATATTTTCATTATGGGGGTCACAACGTTCAAATCCACTAACATTTTCCAAAAAACTCACGTTTCTGGAAACATACAATTTATCACTTTTGATATCATAACAACGAAACCCCTTTTGGGTTTCAGAATAGCCAAGAAAGGCACAACGAATGGCTTTTGGAGAAAGTTTGTCATTCTTATCAGTAAGAACAAAACACTTACACCCAAAGACCCTTAACCTGCTATAATCAGGTTCCTTATCATACAGTTTTTCAAAGGGAGAAATTTTGTTTAAATTTTTCGATGGAAGTCGGTTTATGAGATAGACAGAGGTAAGGGCTGCCTCAGCCCAAAGATTTTTTGGAATGTTTTGAGAAATGAGCAAAGTCCTAGTTGTTTCAATGATGTGCCTGTGCTTTCGTTCGGCTAACCCATTTTGTTGAGGGGTTTTCGGACATGATTTTTGGTGAAGAATTCCAAAATTTTCAAGATAACTCTTAAATTCATTTGAAAGGTATTCTCCTCCAGAGTCAGACCTAAAGATTTTTAAACATCCATTGAATTGATTTGAAATCATCATGTGAAAACTTTTTAAGGTTGAAAAAACTTCATGTTTATGTTTAAGGAAATAGATCCAACAAAACCTAGTATAGTCATCCACAAAGATCACATAATATGAAAAACCTCCTTTTGACATTACCGGAGCCGGTCCCCATACATCGGAATGGACAATTTCAAATGGTTTTGTCGTAAACATGGATCTTTGAGGAAAAGGCAAACATTTCATTTTCCCAAGAATGCATTCATTACACAAAAAGTCACTTTTACAAAGATGTTTAACAAAAGGCAAATACGAGATTTTAACAATATTGGGATGACCCAATCTCTTATGCCATACATGAATGTCTTTGTTTTGGACGACGTTGCAAAATTGACTCTTGGGAACTTGAAGAAAATCTACGTAGTAGAGGTCTCCTCTTCTAGAGCCTTCCCCAATCAATCTCCCAGACTGGCGATCCTGTATCCAACATTTATTAGAAGAAAATTTTATATCGCAACCATGGTCCGAGAGTTGGGAAACGGAAAGAAGATTTAGGTTAAGGTTTGGGATAAAACGAATTTTTGGAACAAAGAAGTCTTGTTTTTCAAAATTACCTATTCCTTTAATCTCAAGAGATGTACCGTCCGCGGTTGATACAAAGGATGGAAAAGCATTTTTAGAAAAATTTGAAAGAGTGCAATAACTAGGGGTCATGTGAAAGGATGCCCCGGAATCTAAAAGCCAAGATGTCTTACCGGGGGAAGAGGATGACATAGCGGCTCCGGAAGTACCTCCCTTGAGAAGAGGTTGTAGGGCTTCCACGATTTGTTGAAGAGAAAGAGACGCACTTGATAAAGAGGGTCGTTCTTCAACTTGAGATGCCATAGCCATTGCAATCAATTTCTTCCATTTAGGACACAAGGGTTTGATATGTCCGGGTTCTTTACAATGATAGCAAGTTACTTTGCTATAGTCTCTTTTGCCATACCGATCATTTCCTCCTTGACCTTGATTCTTGAAATGAGGAGGTCTATAGGTCCTCATGTTATTTCCCGGTCTTGACACGGCATTAGCTATTTCACCATCTTCTTGAGTAGAGGAAGTAACAAGAATGCTAGGATTATTTTTGCCAATCCCCATACGGGTTTCTTCACCACTTAGCTTGGTGATAACATCTTCGAATGAGGGGGATGTGAAGGCGGAGAGAAGAGAGGACCGAACTTGTTCAAATTCGGGTCTAAGGCCATTTAAAAATTTGAAGAACCGGTCTTCTTCAAGTTGTTTGTGCCTTAATTCGATTGCCTCACCACTCCATTTAGGTTCAAGGATTGCGAGCTCGTCCCAAATAGAGGATAATTCGGCAAAGTACTCCCGAATGGTCATGTCATTTTGTTGGAGAGTCAAAGCCCTCTTTTGGAGAAAGTACTTGTGGGATAGATCTCTTGAGGTGTACATTTTCTCAAGATATACCCAAGCTTCGGAAGCCCTTTTAAATTTGATGATGTTGGCATTTATCTTGGTCTCAACGGATGAGAAAATCCAAGATAAGATCTTGAAGTTCTTCATTTCCCAATCATCATGTTTCTTAGAATACTCTTCAAGGGCCTTTTGTCTTTCATCCCCTTCAAGGATCTTAATATCCCCTCCTTCAACAATGGTAATTTTGGGTTCCGGTTCCGGTATGGATCCATAAACGTAACCCCAAAGCCCATTTCCTTTAATATGGGCTTCCATATTACCGGCCCAAACATGATAGTTTGAGCCATTAAGCTTAAACTCAAGAGAGAAATGGGAGTCTTTTTCGCCCATTAGAGAGGAAAGAATGCAAGAGATAGTATGTACCTTAATTACTTTTTGCGTCTTTCTTGACAAAAGAAGCTCCTAAAATATTGCTCGAAGAAGATGATCCTCTTTGATTTCAAAAAACTTGAAGGCACGCTTCCCGAGGAATGCAAAAGAAGGCGAGTCGCAATTCTTCTTCTTCAACGAGGCTTTGATACCATGTAAAAGTATCTTCAACAAGATACTTTAGTTGATAACACAATAACCTTGAAAATAAATGTGTGAACATACACACTCAAGAACACGTGTGCACAACAAGCACAACACACCGAATCACAAATGTGCAATTGCACTCATAAGATTCATAAACAACTAAAGAGGTTGGGCTATAATCCCAAATCACTTGAGGAAATACAAGAGGAGCTGCCCATATATATAGGGCTTTGGAGGAGGCCTTGGGAGGGGCTCCACCTAGTCGTTGGAGCCCCTCCAACGGTCACAAATGTGACCGTTGGAACGGTCCAACGACTAGTGGGTTGGGCCCCTCTCAATGCATGTACAATGCATTAAATGCAAAAGCAAAAATAAATAAAGAAAAAAGAAAAAAGGAAAATACAAAAAACATATTCTCGAAAAAGAATATGTGTAAAATTCCTAAACTACCCTTACTATGACTATATATATTTTATATATATAATTGGTAAATACATATACATATATTATATATATGTATATGTATTACCTTATATATATATAATATATATACGAAATTACAAGTTTGATTACATAATTTAACATTCACATAACTCTAAAAGATATACAGAAAGTCCCTGACTAAAATGCAACCAACCTGCAAATGCACAAAGGTGACTGCACAAAAATATGGAAAAGATAAACAAATTGCAACCATTAAAATGAAGAAAGAAAAGATGCCTTGGTTGGACTTTCAACCATTACTAGAGTTTTTAATCTGGAAGACTAGAGATTCTGCAGAAATGTCCATGACAGAGCTGATGCAGAAAATGTTGAATATGTAAATGAATTGTGCTCAAAAGACAACAATTCAATTCCGGGAACTCAAAAGGTCAAAGCCCAAAAGACAACCGTAAGACTGTCTGCACGCCACATGCTTGACTTCCGTGGCAGAAATGGCCATAAGATTGCTGATGCAGACAATTTCAAATACATGAATGGATTCTCAAAGACAACACTACAATTTTCAATTCAAGAGGTCACGCCCAAAGAGCAACTATAAGACTTTTCGCACACCACATGCTAAATTTGGAAAAGTGAAAAGCTTGACTTTGCTTGTTTTTTCAATCTATATGAAAAGGGAAATAAAAAGAAGTGCCTGGGCAATACAAATGAGTCCATCAACCATCTCTAAACCAGACAGTCGGTGAACCAACTTTTAACTGCCTTGAGCAGCCTCCACCACACTGCTCAGCTGTCAAAGTTACTTATTTAAAGTTTTAAACATATTATGGCATATGAAGAACATAAATGATGCACTTTTACTGGAAACCTTTGCATTATTACAAGAGATTGCAAAGCCCAGACGTGTCTGCAGTGCAAAAATATTTAGATATGATGTGAAAACAAAAACACAAACCTTGTACTTGTCCGACTAAGTTGGTTCACTCTCTTTTTAGTTACAGCACGCTTCCCACTGTAGTAAAATCCAGTCAGATCAAGTGCTTCACTTGCTACAGCACCTAAAACTGCCAATACATTGGCAGACTTGCTTTTGAACACAAAAGAGAAGAGACAGATTTATCAACTCTCTGAAGACATGATTCACAGTCAAGAAAGTTAAAGAAAAATCACACACCTTTTGGCAAATTTATGGAAGTCCCAGTGAATAAACTTCAGATGCTTTTCTTCTGGAAAGATCTGATTTAGATATCCAACTGCACTTGCAAACTCGCGCCTTAACATCATTTCTCGGGGCCTTTTCTCAACTGTCTGTTTTTTTTTTCAGACATATGTTAGACAAGATTGCACAAACTATCGTGGTATAAAACTCATGAGTCATACTATGAAACTTTGGGAGAGGGTGATTGAGTCTAGGTTGAGGAAGGTTGTCATGATATCGGAGAATCAATTTGGTTTTATGCCTGGAAGATCAACTATGGAAGCTATACATCTTCTTAGACAACTTATTGAAAGATATAGAGAGATGAACAAAGATTTGCATATGGTTTTTATTGATTTAGAGAAGGCATACGATAGAGTACCTAGGGACGTTCTCTGGTGGACAATGATGAAGAAAGGTGTTTCTCTCAAGTACATTAGTATAATTAAAGATATGTATGAAGGAGTAGTAACCAATGTCCGCACTTGTGGAGGGGTGACAACCAATTTTCCGATAACGGTTGGGTTACATCAAGGATCTGCTTTAAGCCCTTTCCTATTTGCGATAGTGATGGATGAACTTACGAGATCAATTCAAGAAAATGTACCGTGGTGTATGTTGTTTGCTGATGATATTGTTTTGATTGATGAGTCTAGAGCTGGGGTTAATGCTAAGTTAGAATTATGGAGACAGACATTGGAAGCTAGAGGTTTTAAGTTGAGTAAGAGTAAGACTGAATATATGGAATGTCGGTTTAGTAAGCAACGAAGTAGTGATGGGAGTGTAGTGAAGCTTGGTGAGCAAGATATACCGGTGAATGATTATTTCAAATATTTGGGATCCATCATTCAAAAGTATGGAGAAATTGATGGAGATGTAAATCATAGGATAAAGGTTGGGTGGATGAAATGGAAAAGTGCTACTGGAGTGCTGTGCGATCGTAGAATGCCATTGCGGTTGAAGGGAAAGTTTTATAGGACGACTATTAGACCCGCTTTACTATATGGTACGGAATGTTGGGCTGCCAAGAGACATCATATTCAAAAAATGAGTGTAGCTGAGATGCGGATGCTTAGATGGATGTGTGGAAATACAATAAAAGATAAGATTCGGAACGAAGAGATACGTAAGAAGGTAGGTGTTGCACCCATTGAAAATAAGATGCGAGAGAATCGTTTACGGTGGTTTGGACATATTCGGCGAAGGCCTAATGATGCTCCAGTTAGAAGGTTGGAGAAATGGGAAAATATATTAGTTAAAAGAGGTCGGGGTAGGCCTAGGAAGACTTGGATGGAGATGATAGGAAAGGATATGAATGCTTTGAACCTCACCGAGGACATGGCGTTGGATAGAAATGATTGGAGGAAAAGGATTCATGTGGAAGACCCAAAATGAATTTCTTTTTGGTTCATATCGCTGACCCCAATTGTTTTGGGATGAAGGCGTAGTTGTTGTTGTTGTTGTTGTATGTTAGACAAGCTGAGTGAAGCAGATCAAAAACCTTGCACATGGATTTTCAAAAGAACACATCATTTTACTTGCTAAAACAATAGATCACAGGAACCACTTATTTTAAGTACAAGGAATGCCATGAAACAGGAAACTAAATAAAAAGCATGAAAGAGCTCTTTATGACATCTTCTTGAGCACAATATTTAGCAACCCACCTTAATTAAGTTGAGCACAATGATTGGATTTCCATATCTATTTGCGAGGTCTTCAAAATGCAACTTGGTTGACTCGTATGTTGGATCATATCGCTGCACTACAGCCAAGAGAGAAACCAGACAGTTCAAGAGAAACTCAAAAAATGATATCAGTGCAATCTAACAATGTTCCCAAAATCAAGGAAAAAATTGTGCAGCTTAGAATTGTTTAGCTTACAAATTATGTCAGGCTTTGGACTGAACCTGGAAGCCTCTTGTGACCAGAAAAGAGGAATAGAACCACGCATCTGAACCACCGAACTCATTTTTCCCCTGAAAGACCCAGCTTCCTCGTCAAGGACTATTTGTTCAGTTTCAACATCATTTGCCACACGACCCCTGTCATTAACTCCCCTTTTCAAGTATCTGTCAAACCATTGCAAGAAATTTAACCCCAAGATTCGCCCACAAAAAATTAACCCCTGATACTGGAAATATTGAAACATGATATCACTCAAAACATGCCCAAGACTATGGGTCATTAACCGTGGGAAGAACGACAAAGTTTTGTTAACCTGATCGGGCTTCACATGATTCAAGAACATACCTTAAGATGAAGATGTCAAAGTCACCGACCATGGTCACTAATAAATGGTTACCCACCACTAGATCTTGATGAGGATGCAACATAAGACAGTAGCATATGTATTCTTTCAATATAGTTGCTTGACTTATAGTATTAAAGGGAGGCAGCATCAGTGAGCATGTTCAGTTGGGATAGATTGCAAGGGTGGAATAACATCCAGAGATGGATCCTTGATCCCTTGAAGGTTCAGGGCAAATGATTGAAAAAATATCCCTGAATATGTTTTTATTTTAAGATCTTCAAATGAAACAAATACTTGGTGGGAAAAAAAAGCTAGGAAACAAAACTTTGGCATTATAGAATGCACTAAGTTCTTGCAAAGACATACACCAATCACTTTGGCAGTGCAAATGCAACTAGATGGAAATGCTTATATTCTGAAGTCAACCCGTGAGGGCAGCTGGTAACAGGGTACAGGTTGCCCAGGCCCCAGGACCCCAGTATGATAGGGTACCAATGGGTCACAGGTCACAGGTCACAGGTCACTGTCAAAAATAGAGAACATGATAACTTCCAGGCACATTCAATTCTCAAATCCGTTTCTATTTTGGAGATTTTGAAATTCAATGGAACCAGCAATTTTGAGAAATTGTAGAGAATAAGGGACGAAACTGAGTTTCATACAAGCATTCCTAAAAGGATAGCAACCTTATGATAGGAAATCATATCACCAGCTGCAAACTTGTCTCAAGAAGAATAAAATCAAGAGTCATACTGTTTCCATAAATGTTTAGTCAAAGGACTAGATAACATTTCATGATTCATGATCATCAAGTTATTTAGAAAATAACTCCTGCATTTTATAATTTCTTCCATCTATAACTAGAAGGCAATTAATGACTTTCAAATCCACTGAAAATGCTCATGCAGGAATATACCTTCTACAAGCAGACAATATGAGTGCATTATCTGCTACATCAAAATATTTGAGTTGAAGGATACCTTGTTCCTGCAAAATGCCGGGAGCGCCGAGAGATGAGACACACACTAAACTCCCTACCAAATATTGACAGCCTGACCTGCCACCATAATCACCATTTCTGAAATTGCAAAGCGTTGTGCAGTGACACGACAGAAAGCATAAACATGAGATGAGCTTTGTGTTACGTGTACGTATAGAGAGAGAGAGAGAGAGAGAGAGATGGACCCTGAATGTCTGATCTATTTTTATTAGACAGCCACAAACACTAGAATAGAAAAAATAGGAAAAGCCAAAACTCCTAACCCCCCCATCCACCCCCTCTCGTTTGGCAGCGAAGATCTTTCATATCTCTCCATCTCCCATCTTTTCTCCTTCTTCCTACTAGTCAATAGGGCGAGGCACACACACACACACACACACACACACAGATGCAAGTCGTCAGTAATAAAAAAGAGAGCTAGGATATGAGAGAAAGACGGTATGGGAATTCAGGGTTTTGGTTTGCAACTGCATGATCAAAGATAGACAGGAACATTCCAGTCTATTGTGTAACTTGTGCAAATAATAATGACATTTCTTTTGTTATCAAATGTCTTTTTCCAACTGGTTAATTATGAAAAATAATAAAGCTATGACACATTTCCTTTAGGACTCCAATTTGAAATGTATTTCTATATTCAATATGATACTGCCTTCTTTTGGGAATGCCACATCATAAAGTTCTCACAGACTCAGACTTTGGTTTGAATATTGACCAACCTAGCAACATTTCTTCTTGAAGATACTTGTGGTACTTTCTTTATTTTGATATTCAAAAAAATGTCTCTATAAACAGAATTACCCACTACACAGCAACCGGTGTTAGAGAAAAATTCTTGATTTCTCACGTGATCATGAACAAATGATCTAAAGACCCTCTGAATTAGTATAAACTATTTTTGCTTGGATACCAGATGGGCTGCCATGAATCCACCATAACTACATTATGGATGTGTCATCAATTTCCATGAACCCAGATACAAGCATAGGATATGCTTCAAGTCCAATAATAGCAAATGCCAACCCGAAAACAGCAGCAAAACAGAATTCAGGCACCATTTCAATTGAAAAGATGCTATTATATTTACATCATCTAGTATCATTATCAAACAAAACCACCAGAACCATAACAAGGTATAATCTACGTCACAGGGACATGTCCATTTATTGGCTCAATGTCTAGGGACACAGCACGACACGTGGACACCCGACACATATGGACAATATTTTATTTTTTTAATAATGTTAATGGTTTTAGTAATATTTTCAATAATAAATATATATTTATATATTAAAATATAAAAAATAAAAATAAAGTAATAAAAAATGTCTCATGTCCTATTTTGCAAAACAATGGTGAACTCATAACAAGTCAAGGCTCGTGTTTGCATCTGTGTGACATAAAGCATAATGAGGCCACATGTTGCCAATATCCTATGGATCCTAGTACACTATACATTATCAAGTAAACTGTGAATATCATGGCATGCGGTGATCTATAAACTTGATACGCGCCCACGCGGAGGATCACGCCAACGCCCATGCGTTGGCGCTGAATGCCAACGGCTAGAAGACCCCGGAAGACACTGCAGTCTGACGGGTTGCGTGTGCAGGCTTCTCTATCAGAAAAGGCAAGGCAGGCCTGCGGCAGGGGGCCGATTTTGGCAAGCCAGGAGCCCAGACTTGGGCGCCTGTGTTCAGACCCCCTGCAGAGGCTGCAGGGGGGATCAGTTCGACTGAGCACACCGACGGGGTGCTCAGCCTCTTTTGTAACAGCGCCCTTCACAGAAGGGGCCCTTCTCCTGTAGGCTATATAGCCATTTTGTAACAGGCCTGAGGGCATCGAAATTTGGAATAGAAATCCCCTGTGTGGGTTCCCTTCTCCCTTCAGCCCCAGAAGGCGCAAGCCCTGGGCAGGACTCGCCTCGTGAGTAGCCAGGGATGTGGTTCTTCCCTTGGCTGGCAGGTAGTCGCGTGGCTCTCGACCCCGGATTCACTTCAGCTTCAGCTCCGGGAGTGGCAAGCCACGGCAACGTGTACCTGCCAGCCCCCGCAGCACCTTCGTCCCTCCGCGGGCCATCGCGTAGGCCCGACGCCGTGCGTCGCCCCCACCTCCGCACTAAAGGCGTTCTCTTGTGCGCACGGAGCGTGCTGCGCAGAGAAACTCCCTAGCGCCGGTGCAGACGCCCTCACCTCGCCCCTCCGCGCATGCCCCGGGCCCCCGGGCGGAGAACCTCCCCAGCTTCGTCATTCGCCACGCAAGAGGTAGACCGCCAGCATCTTCCATCACCCGGTCGGAAAGCCTCCCTTACCAAGGCAGGACCTCGCAAATCAATGCCCCCGACGCGCGAGGCGCGTGTGCTATGTTGTCAAAAGCGCTAGGCGGGGCTAGTCGGTGGACCTTCGAAAATGCCTAGGCGGGGCCTAAGCAGGCAAAAAAAATTAAGAACAAACAATGTAGAAAAAGATAAACTACACAATATTGAGATAAATAAAGCATGTATGAAGCATAACAATTAATATTAACAAAACATAAGAGTGAATGGCATTAAACATCGAACAAACAATTAATATTACTTGGGTTTGCATCTTCCATTGTTCTAATTAAACATTTCAAAACAAACAATTATTAATCAATAAAGTAGATAAACAAAACATACACAATATATATATATATATATATATATTGTGTATATTTATAAACAATACATATATAACAGTATGTATAAACTGTTCAGTATATAAACAATACATATATAAAATATATAATTGTTATATATATATATATATATTGTTGAGTATATATATATATATGCATATATGGTTCAATATATATGTATAAACAATATATAAACTAACAGTATATATATACTGAACCGACTAGGTAGCTTGCCTAGTTGAGCTGGGTGGCGCCCAGCGCCTAGGCGCGCCTTTGACAACATAGCGCGCGTCTCTCCCAAAACCCGCTCTTCGGTAATTCAAGGTGTGGCAGCCTCCCTCTTACCGCCGTCATCCTCGTTGTGCACAGGTCCTTCTGCAGTCATAGGGCGAGGAAGGGGTTTTCCCCAAGTACCCAAGGGTCGGGGCTCGGAGGTGCGCCCGGTACTGCAACTACACCAGTTCGGCTTAGAGCCGGTGCATCCGAGTGTGTCGCCCTCCCTCCTCTCTGAGGGACATCTGGACGAAAATTGGGAAGCTCCCAACTAGCAGGTGCTATCATCTTGGTATCAAAGTGAACCTCCGCTCATGGACATTCCAGAGTCCTCGCAGGAGCATGAACGCACAGAAGACTCCCTTTGCCACGGCGAACGAGCTCGTGCATTGGCCGAGCAAACGCAGGTGGAATTGGAGAGGGATCGGCAGGACAATGCTGAGAATTTCCTGCACATCCGGCGCACGTTGGCCACCTTGACAGAGTGCATAGAGGCGTTGGGCACCTCCCTACGTACCGGGCAAGGCGCGGGTTATGGCGGCACCAACCTGCAGCGTACCAACGATGCAGCAAGCTTGGGCGCAACCGACCAAGCCAGCATGTCCGGCCGCATGGATGACGCAGCCGAATCTCTCCTCGGCGACCCGCCAAGGCACGCGCATGGTGGAAACTTCTACGGCTATGAATCGAGGCATAGCCGCAAGGTGAGATTCGAAATGTCCTCATTTTTTGAAGAAAATGTTCGTGATTGGCTTTACAAGGCAGCCTATTTCTTCACTTGCCACGGCATACCACAAGACGCCAAAGTTGATGCGGTCGTGGCCCACCTTGAGGGCAGCGCGCTTAAATGGTATCAATAGGTGGTTACCGTGTGGGGAAAGCCCACATGGAAGCAGTTCATGACCGGGGTCATAGAACGCTTTTGACCTACGACCCTAGTCAACTACCATGTGGACTTGAAAAATTTGAGGCAAAAAGGTAGCCTTGAGGAATACCAAAATGAATTTGAAGAACTTTGCACATTGATCCCGCACATGGACCGTGAAACATTGTTGGGCTCCTACACGGGCAGGCTCCATGAAGAATTAAGAATTGAAGTGTTGGCCGCCAACATACGGAATCCCAAAGAGGCTTACAAGGTAGCCCGTTTGCATGACGAAAAGCAAAAATGGTTGTGGGCTTTGAAGAAGCCACACCGCCTAGCCGACTCGCACGTGAAGGGTAAGACGAGCAAACCCAACCCACGGTTTGCCAAAGGGTCCTCACCCTCCACGCCAAAGGTGGAATTCATATCACGAGCTCAAAGGGAGGAACGAATCAAAAAAGGTCTTTGCTTTAATTGTAAAGAAACGTGGTCAAAACATCATCAATGTAAAAAAATTTACATGTACCAAGTGAGAGAAGAGAGTGAGGAAGAAGAGAGAATCTCCATCGAATCGAAAGGTGGAGAAGAGAACGAGAGTGGTGAGGATCCCACGCATGGGATCTCTTACAATGCTCTCTCGGGTGCGCCTAGCCCACAATCCATGAGAATACGTGGGAAGACATGCACCCAAGAAGTGGATGTCTTGATAGACACCGGGAGCACTCACAATTTCATTCGTGAGAGTCTCGTGTTATCTTTAGGTTGCAAGTTCAAAGAACACCCAACATTTGATGTAATGGTGGGGGACGGCTCTCACCTCAAATGTAGAGAAGTATGCTCCGTCGTACCCCTACGGCTTCAAGAGAGTGATTTTGTTGTAGACATCTACGTGATCCCAATGAAAGGGGCGGACGTGGTATTGGGAATGCAATGGTTGAAGGGCCTTGGGCAAGTTACTTGGGATTTCTCCTCCTCCATGAAGATGAAATTCCAAAATGAGGGAAAAAAGGTCAAGCTCGCAGGCGTCAAGGCCCCCACGGCCACCGCCATTGAGTCCACAGGAACACTTAAGCTACTACGGGGCAGCCACATGGCCTAACTCCTCACGGCCCAAGCCATATATACAAGCGAGGGGAAGTCCTCCTCTCATACGGTTTCGCTGGAATTGGCAAAAGTGTTGCAACAATTTGTGGATGTGTTTGAAGAGCCACGCGGTATACCCCGCACCAGGACCCAAGATCATCGTATTCCATTGAAGATAGGGAGTGGACCCGTATCGGTGAGGCCTTACGGTATGTCCATTCCCAAAAGAAGAAAATAGAGAGACTTGTGCAAGAGATGGTAGATCAGAAAATCATTCGACCTAGCACAAGCCCTTATTCCTCCTCGGTTCTCTTGGTGAAGAAAAAGATGGTGGATGGCGATTTTGTGTGGACTATCGAGCCTTGAATGATATTAGTGTGAAAGATAAGTTTCCCATTCCCGTCATAGAAGAGCTACTTGATGAGCTCCACAACACTATGTACTTCACAAAGTTAGATTTAAGGTCCGACTACAATCAAGTACGGATGAGCGATCGAGACTCGCTCTTCCTAAATCAATTATGGGAAGAATATTTTCAAAGAAACGGGACTCAACTCCGGTTTAGCACTTCTAATCACCCCAAAATGGATGGACAAACGGAAGTAGTAAATCGGATCCTTGCCTCCTACTTGCGGTGTTTCACTAGCGATCAACCTTCACAATGGGCTGCCTACCTCCTTTGGGTGGAATTTGCATACAATACAAGTTTTCAATCCACCATCGACATCACTCTGTTTGAAGCATTATATGGGTATCCCCCGCCCTCCATCATCTCATACGAGCACGGGAGTGCCCATTCATTGGATGTGGACCGTGAGCTCCAGACCCGTGATGAAATAAGAGTCATCCTCAAGACGAATATTGCTTAAGCACAACAACGGATGAAGCGAATCTATGACAAGGGGCGGTTAGATCGGAACTTCGAAGAGGGTGATTGGGAGTGGCTCAAGCGAGTTCAAAGGGGACAAAAAACACTCTTCGGTCAACCCTACACTAAGCTACTCCCACGGTATTATGGCCCTTTTTGGATTGAGAAGAAGGTTGGCAAAGTGGCCTACCTCCTTGAGTTACCTCCGAAGGTCAAGATCCACCCGGTTTTTCACGTCTCAAGGCTCAAACCATATTATGGGACGCCACCAACAACCATTGAGGTTCCCCAAGAAGATGATGCCCCCCTTCCCACAAAGATCTTGAAAACTAAGAGGATGCAACGGGGAGGTGGGCGGTTTGTAAAGAAGCACCTCGTTGAGTAGGACGGCGAAGGCATAAAGACAGCCAGTTGGATGTGGGAAAATGAACTCTGGAGGGACTACCCAAGGTTTTTGTCTTGAGGGCAAGCAAAGGCGGACGTGTAGTGGGACTTGATACGCGCCCACACGGAGGATCACGCCAACGCCCATGCGTTGGCGCTGAAGGCCAATGGCTAGAAGACCTCGACAGGCACTATAGTCTGCCGGGTTGCATATGCAGGCTTCTCCATCAGAAAAGGCAAGGCAGACCACCTGTCGCAGCCGCGGCAGGGAGCCGATTTTGGCAAGCAGGCACCCAGACCTGGGCGCTTGTGTTCATACCCCCTACAGAGGCTGCAGGGGGGATTAGTTTGACTGAGCACACCGACAGGGTGCTCAGCCTCTTTTGTAACAGCGCCCTTCACAGAAAGGGCCCCTCTCTTGTAGGCTATATAACCATTTTGTGACAAGCCTTAGGGCATCGAAATTTGGAATAGAAATCCCCTGTGTGGGGTTCCCTTCTCCCTCTTCTCCCTTCAGCCCCAGCAGGCGCAAGCCCTGGGCAGGACTCACCTCGTGAGTAGCCAAGGACGTGGTTCTTCCCTTGGTCGGTCGATGGTCGTATGGCTCTCAACCCCGGATTCGCTTCAGCTTCAGCTCCGAGAGTGGCAAGCCACGGCAACGTGTACCTGCCAGCCCCCGCAACAGCTTCGTCCCTCCCCGACGCCGCGCATCGCTCCCACCTCTGCACCAGAGGCATTCTCGCGCGCGCACGGAACGTGCCGCGAGGAGAACCTCCCTAACATCGGCGCAGACACCCTCGCCTCGCCCCTCTACGCATGCCCCGGGCCCCCATAAGGAGAACCTCCCCAGCTTCGGCATTCACCGCGCAAGAGGAAGACCACCAACGTCTTCCATCACCAGGTCGAAAAGCCTCCCTTTCTAAGGCAGGCCCTCGCAGATCAATGCCCCCAACGCGCGAGGCGCGCACGTCTCTCCCAAAACCCGCTCTTCGGTGATTCAAGGTGTGATAGCCTCCCTCTTATCCGCCCTCATCCTCGTCGTGCACAGTGTTAAATTGTAATTCATAAGACAATGTATTTTATATATATATTATATATATATAAGAAGATACATATATATGTACATGTATCCATCTACTTATATATATAATATATATTTCTTTAGTTATAGGGGTATTTTAGTCATTTCTATGTTTTACACATTCATGTTTTTTAATATGATTGTAATTCCTCCTTTTTATTTTTTTCTTATTTTTATAATTTTTTTCATTTCTTATTTTTGTTCTTTTATGTAATATTTTTGTACACAGTCAGTGGCTGGCTGACTTTGTACGGTGTACAATAGTCAGCCACTGACTCTTGTACACAGTTTAAAAGGTAGACGTTGGGCTAATTCCCAACGTATCTAATAAGAGTCGTTCCCAACGTCTCCTTAAGTGCTTATAAATAAAGGCTATGTGAGTCCATTAAAGGAACGTATTACAGTAAGGAGTCTCCTTAAGCTTATAAACAGTGTGCATTTATTGCACTTCTTTTGTGGTGTAAAGCTTATAAACATTGTGCATTTATTGCACTTCTTTTGTTGTGTAAAGCTTATAAACACCGTGCATTTATTTTGTATCTTGAGTATTTAAAGTATCAAGTTATTTGAAAACTTGATTGTTTGCAAGGATTATTCACATGGTATCAAAGCAAGGTTGGAGAAAGAAAGATGGTGTGGATTCTCACTTTTTTCGATGCCTCAAAAAGCATGCCTTCGAATTTTTGGTGATTGGAGTGGATCCTCTTGTTCATCCAAAATTTTAGAAGACTCTTCTATCAAGAAAGGTCTAAAAATCCTTTGTGGTACGTATTCTTTTTCATCATCTCTCCTCTCCAATGGGTGAAAAGGACTCATTTTTCTCTCGGTTTCAAACTCAATGGAACCAACTATCGCGTTTGAGCCGAAAACATGGAGGCTCATATTAAAGGGAAAGGACTTTGGCGCTATTTCTAAGGCTTGATTCCTGAACCGAAGCCAAAGATAACCTTGATGGAGAAAGGAGAAATAAAAATCCTTGAAGGCGAAAAAAGAGCCAAGGCTCTTGAAGACTACACCAAAAAGCATGAAGAATGGGAGATGAGAAATTTTAAAATCCTCTCATGGATTTTCTCATCCGTAGAAACAAGAATTAACGTCAATATTATCAAGTTTAAAAAGGCTTCTCAAGCGTGGGAGTACCTTGAGAAGATATACATCTCTAGGGACTTATCCCATAAATATTACCTCCAAAAGAGGGCGCTAACTCTTCATCAAGGAGAGATGACTATAAGGGAGTATTTTGCCGAACACTTTTCTATTTGGGATGAGTTTGCTATGCTCGAACCCAAGTGGAGTGGAGAAGCCATAGAGCTTCATCATAAACAATTGGAAGAAGATAGATTTTTTAATTTTTTGAATGGGCTTAGGCCTGAATTCGAACAAATCCGATCTTCTCTTTTATTTGTCTTCACTTCCCCCTCTCTTAAAGATGTAATTACTAAACTAAGTGGGAAAGAGACTCGTATGGGTATAAGCAAGAACAACCCAAGTGTTCTAGCTAACAAATGTTGGATACAGGATCGCCAGTCCGAGAGATTGATTGGGGAAAGCACTAGGAAGGGCAATCTATACTATGTCGATTCCCTCAAATTCCAAAGAACCCGTTTTGTAATGTTATCCAACAAAAGGATATTAATGTGTGGCACAAGAGACTTGGACATCCAAATATTGCAAAAATTTCTCATTTACCTTTTGTTAAAAGTCTATGTAAAAGAGATCATTTGTAACGACTGTATTCTTGGGAAAATGAAAAAATTTGCTTTTTTGTCAAAGATCTATGTTTACAACAAGACCTTTTGAAATTATCCATTCGGATGTACGGGAACCGGCACACGTCCTATCAAAATGAGGCTTTGCATATTATGTCATTTTTGTTGACGACTACACGAGATATTGTTAAATCAATTTAATAGGAATCTAAAAAATTTTAGAACTGACTCTGGTGGAGAATACCTTTCAAGTGAATTCAAAAATTATCTTGAAAGTCATGATATTCTTCACCAAAGATCTTGTCCGAAAACCCTCAACAAAATGGATTAGCCGAAATGAAGCATAGACATATAATAGAGACAACTCGAAGATTACTTGTTTCTCAAAACATCCCAAAAGGTTTTTGGGTTGAAGCGGCTTTAGCATCTGTCTATCTGATAAATCGGATACCTTCTAAAAACTTGAACAATATCTCGCCTTTTGAAAAATTGTATACCAAAGAACCCGACTATAGTCGGTTGAGAATTTTCGGTTGTAAATGCTTTGTTCTTACTGACAAGAACGACAAGCTTTCACCAAAAATCATTGCATGCGCTTTTCTTGGATATTCCGAAACCCAAAAAAGGTTTCGTTGTTATGATATTAAGAATGACAAGCTATATGCTTCCAGAAATGTGAGTTTTCTAGAAAATGTTAATGGTTTTGAAAGGAGTGAACCCTTTGAAGAAAACATGGATTACTCTTTTTTATTTGAAATGTTAGCACATGATGATGATAGTGACGATTTCATTCATAATGACGTCAATGATAAAGAAGATGGCTCTTCCCATCCACCTATCTCCCAACATAGAAATGAAGGAGCATTGAGAGATCCTATAACATATACTCATAGAGATAGAAACAGTTTTAGGAGTCCAATTGAAAAAATTAGTGAACCTAGTGGGTCCAATTCAACAAATGATGAAAACCTACAAAGAACTGAGTGAAGTAGAAAGATGCCTTCTAAGTTTATTTCATATGATTCGTTTACTCCTAAACATAGAGCCTACCTTAGCGCCATTCATTCTTATATAAAACACAGAAAGTTCGAAGAAGCAAAAAAGAATGATGAATGGTTGAAAGCAATGGAATGTGAGCTTTCAGCTCTCAACAGGGCAAAGACTTAGGAGTTCCAAGATCTTCCTAAGGGTAAGAAAGCAATAGGGTGTAGATGGGTATTTAAGGTAAAAACTAAGAGCGATGGATCTCTTGAGAGATATAAGGCTCGATTAGTTGCAAATGAATATAGTCAAGAATACGAGATTGACTATGAAGAAACTTTTGCCCAAAACACGAAGACAACATGATGTTATTGTAAAATTGTCTATGAAGAGACAATACTCATACAAGCACAAATACTCTATAAAAGAAGTGCACGAAAGCACTCTCACAATACTTGAACAAAATATGCAAAAAGCATATAAATAATAAACATGCAATAATGCATGTATTTCATAAATAAAAGCAAATGCTTGAGACTCTCAAGCTTAAAGAATTACAAGGGGGAACACCCCTATTTATACAAGAAATGAGAGGTGCAAGGGGGCTCCCCAAAGGAGTCGTTGGGGAGCTCCCAACGGTCACAATTGTGACCGTTGGGGGCTCCCCAACGACTCTATTGGGGAGACCCCCAAGGCACCTTTTTGTAATTAAAAAAAGGAAAAACATAAAAAATAAAAGAAATTAAAAATAAAGAAAAAAGGTACAACATATTCCAAATGGAATATGCGCAAAATGTAAAAGAACAAAAATACCCTTTTCGGGTAAAAAGGAAAAAATATATAAATATATATACTTATATATAGAGATACGTATACATATAACATATGTATATAAGTATATATATTTATACTTACAATAAGGTTTTTGAGTATACATTTTAACACCCCCCCTCAAACTTACAGTGTGATAACCGCAAGTTTGTCAAGAAGGAACTGAAATCTAGGCGAACAAAGTGCTTTTGTGAAGAAGTCTGCAAGTTGATACTCAGACGTCACGTATGGTAGATCAATGACCTTCTTCAAGTATTCTTCCCTGACATAATGGCAGTCCATCTCTATATGCTTTGTTCGCTCGTGAAATGTGTAGTTCTTGGCAATGTAGATTGCACTTTTATTGTCACAGCAAAGCTTTGTTGGTTCTTTGACAACTACTCTCATATCTTCCAAAAGACGTCTAATCCATACTATTTCCATGGTAGTAGATGTCATGGCTCTGTATTCGACTTTAGTGGATGATAAGGAGACCTTCTGTTGCTTTTTACAACGCCATGAGATCAAAGATTCTCCTAAGAAAATACAAAAACCAGTGGTGGAGTGACGGTTACTAGGGTCACCTCCCCAATCTGAGTCAGTATAAGCAAGCAATTTCAATTCAGAAGAAGAGGATAGGAATACTCCCTTATTTACCGTTCCCTTCAAATATCTGATGATGCGAAGCACAGCACTCATATGAACGGTTGTAGGAGCATGTTGAAACTGGCTGGCTATGTGTATAGCATGGGACAAATCGGGTCGAGTAATGCTGAGATACATTAAAGAACCTACCAACTGTCTGTAAGGAGTAGGATCGATTAGAGGAACACCGTCGTCAATCTTCATTTTTGCTCCCACGACTTCAGGGGTTTCGCATACTTTGTCATCAGAGATTCCTGATCTGTCAATAATCTCACAAGCAAGCTTAGACTGGGATAAAAAATAACCACGTTGCGAATAGGCAACCTCAATTCCAAGAAAATATGTCAGAAAACCCAAGTCTGACATCTCAAATTTTGAAGTCAAGACGGACTTAATACCCTTGACTCCTTGAACATCATCACCTGTAATTAACATGTCATCAACATATAGTAATAATATTACAATTCCTGCCTTAGATTTTCTAGTAAATAGAGCAGTGTCAGTATAACAGGAGGAGAAACCATTTTCCAGCATTACACTGGTAAATCTGTCATACCAGGCTTTGGGGGCTTGTTTCAAACCATAAAGGACCTTTCGAAGACGAAGGACTTTATCTTTAGGGATCTTCATGCCTGGTGGAGCATCTATATACACTTCTTCATTAAGATCACCATTTAAAAAGGCATTTTTTACATCCATTTGAAAGATATTTCAATTTTTAATAGATGCAATAGTGATAAGACATCTAACTGTAACCATTCGTGCTACAGGAGCAAAAGTTTCTTCATAATCAATTCCATACTCTTGCCCATACCCTTTTGCAACTAAGCGAGCCCTATACCTTTCAAGGGATCCGTCGCTCTTAGTTTTAATCTTAAAAACCCATCGAGAGCCTATAGTTTTCTTTCCTATGGGTAGAGTTTGGAAATCCCAAGTTTCAGCCTTTTTAAGAGCATTAAGTTCATTTTGCATAGCTTCTTGCCATTCTATACATTTTTTTGCTTCTTCAAAATTTCTTGGTTCAAAATAAGAGTGAATGGCACTAAGACAAGCCCTATATCGGGGTGAGAAGGAATCAAAGGAGACAAAATGAGTGGGAGGTCTCCTATTCCTCTCCGATCTTCGGTGATCGAGAACAGGAACAAGTTCACTATATTGATCTATAGCACTTCTAAAGGTGTCTTGGTTTCTACGAGAGTATGTTATAGGATCACTTGAAATCCTGCCTTCTTGTTGGTTATGCTCTTCGACATTACTTTCAATGTTCTCATCATGGTTTGATGATACATCATCATCACTAGATGTATCATCATTACTAGATAATAAGTCAAAAAGGAAGGAATAATCAAAATTTTCTTGTTGAGAAACATTTTTTTCAAATCCACTTTCATTTTCCAAAAAAGTTACATTTCTAGAGACATATAACTTATCTTCTCGAGGATTATAGCATCGAAATCTCTTTTGAGTTTCAGAATATCCAAGAAAAGCGCAGGGAATAGCCTTGGGAGATAGTTTGTCATTCTTATCTGTAAGTATGAAACACTTACACCCGAAGACTCGTAACCTATTATAATCCGGTTCGAGTTTATATAAAATCTTAAAAGGAGATATTTTCCCTAATATTCTAGAAGGCAAGCGATTTATCAGATAAACAGAAGCAAGAGCTGCTTCAACCCAAAAATTTTTAGGGATGTTTTGGGAAATAAGAAGAGTTCTAGTGGTCTCAATGATATGCCTATGTTTTCTTTCGGCCAACCCATTCTGTTGTGGGGTTTTAGGACAAGATCTTTGGTGAATGATTCCTTGATCTTCAAGATATATTTTAAATTGGTTGGAGAGATATTCTCCTCCAGAATCACTTCTAAAAATCTTTATGTTACTATTAAATTGATTCTTGATCATTGAATGGAAAGTTCTAAAGCACGAAAAGACTTCATGTTTGAATTTAAGAAAAAAGATCCATGAATATCTAGAGAAATCATCCACAAAAATAACATAATAAGAAAAGCCTCCTTTTGAGACTACAGGTGCGGGTCCCCAAACATCAGAATGAACAATTTCAAAGGGTTTTGATGAGATTATAGTTCTTTGCTCAAAAGGTAAACTTTGCATTTTTCTGAGAATACAGTCATTACAAGAAAAAGAACTTTTACATAGGTCCTTTGCAAAATGTAAATAAGATAACTTGGTGATATTAGGATGACCAAGTCTTTTGTGCCACACATTTATATCTTTGTTTCGGGCAACATTACAAAAAGATTTTGGAACTTGAAGAGATTCCATATAGTATAAATCGCCTTTTCTAAAGCCTTCCCAAATCAATTTCTCGGACAGGCGATCCTGTATTAAACATTTATCACATGAAAATTTAATATCACAACCATGGTCCGAGAGTTGAGAAACAGAGAGAAGATTTAAGTTAAGTTTAGGTATAAATCTAATTTTAGGAATAAAAAAATCTTGAGTTTCAAAATTGCCTATTCCTTTAATTTCAAGAGAGGTTCCATCCGCAGTGGAAACAAAGGATGGAGAAACATTTTTTGAATAATCGGAAAGTGAAAACATGTTTGGGGACATATGAAAAGATGCACCTGAGTCCAAAAGCCAAGAGACTTTACCTGGAATGGAAGAAGTAGATACGGCGGCACCGGATGTAGCTCCCTTGAGAAGAGGTTGAAGAGCTTCCATTATTTGGTTCAACGAGAGTGACTCACTTGATGA
Organism: Nuphar pumila; assembly: GCF_984573655.1. Classification (NCBI taxonomy): domain Eukaryota; kingdom Viridiplantae; phylum Streptophyta; class Magnoliopsida; order Nymphaeales; family Nymphaeaceae; genus Nuphar; species Nuphar pumila. The sequence continues at coordinate 88,013,756 of NC_143262.1, forward strand.
TGCATCTTCCTTTTGTGGTGCACCGGTGGTGGCCATAGCTAGAAGCTTCTTCCATTTGGGACATACGGGCTTGATATGCCCCGGTTCTTTACAAAAATGACATATAGTCTTGCTATAGTTTCTCTTTCCTCTTTGTCCACTATCTCCTCCTTGATTTTGGAATTTAAAATGAGGGGGACGATAGGTCTTTACATTATTTCCGGGTCTTGATACGGCATTAACCTCATTGTTTTCTTCATGATTACAAGGAACCATAAGAACACTTGGTCCTTGTTTGCATAAACTCATACGAGTCTCCTCACCACTTAATTTGGTGAGAACATCTTCAAGAGAGGGAGGAGAAAATGAGGATAGAAGTGATGACCTTATTTGCTCAAATTCCGGTCTCAACCCATTCAAAAAATTGAAGAAACGATCTTCTTCAAGTTGCTTGTGGCGAAGTTCAATTGCCTCTCCACTCCATTTTGGTTCGAGCATAGAGAGCTCATCCCAAATAGAGGAAAGATCGGCAAAATATTCCCTAATCGACATTTCACCTTGAGTAAGGGAGAGGGCCTTCTTTTGAAGGTAATACTTATGGGATAGATCTCTTGATGTATACATTTTCTCGAGATAATGCCAAGCTTCCGATGCTTTTTTGAATTTGATAATGTTGGCATTAATCTTTGTTTCGACGGATGCGAAGAACCAAGAAAGAATCTTGAAGTTCTTCATTTCCCATTCGTCGTGTTTCTTGGAGTATTCCTCAAGAGCTTTGATTCTTTCCTCTCCCTCAAGAATCTTGATTTCGCTTCCGTCCGCTACGGTTATCTTGGGTTCCGGTTCCGGAATCGTTCCTTGCACATAACCCAACAATCCTTTTTCCTTTTATGTGGGCCTCCATATTCCCGGCCCAAATATGATAGTTGGACCCATTCAACTTGAAGCCAAGGGCAAAATGAGACTCTTTCTCACCCATTAAGGCGTAAAGAGAAGGAGAAAAAAGACGTACCAATACAATGTTTCAACTTCTACTTTGCACAAGATCCTTCTAAAATATTTGAGAAGCAAGATCCACCACTTCAATCTCTAAAAATCCGAAGGCACGGTTTTCGAGGCACTCGAACAAAAGAGGATCCCACGATCTTCAATCACCAACCGAGCTCTGATGCCATGTAAAATTGTCTATGAAGAGACAATACCCATACAAGCACAAATACTCTATAAAAGAAGTGCATGAAAGCACTCTCACAATACTTGAACAAAATATGCAAAAAGATATAAATAATAAACATGCAATAATGCATGTATTTCATAAATAAAAGCAAATGCTTGAGACTCTCAAGCTTAAAGAATTACAAGGGGGAACACCCCTATTTATACAAGAAATAAGAGGTGCAAGGGGGCTCCCCAAAGGAGTCGTTGGGGAGCTCCCAACGGTCACAATTGTGACCGTTGGGGGCTCCCCAACGACTCTATTGGGGAGACCCCCAAGGCACCTTTTTGTAATTACAAAAAGGAAAAACATAAAAAATAAAAGAAATTAAAAATAAAGAAAAAAGGTACAACATATTCCAAATGGAATATGCGCAAAATATAAAAGGACAAAAATACCCTTTTCGAGTAAAAAGGAAAAAATGTATAAATATATATACTTATATATAGAGATACGTATACATATAACATATGTATACGTATCTCTATGTATATAAGTATATATATTTATACTTACAATAAGGTTTTTGAGTATACATTTTAACAGCTATCTGGGTGATTATAGATCGACTCACAAAATCAGCTTATTTTCTACCCATAAGGATCGCTCAATCTCTCGAGAGCTTAGCAAATCTATATATTCGAGAGGTTGTTCGCTTACATGAAGTACTTGTCTCAATTATATCAGATCGTGACCCACGGTTCACTTCTCGGTTTTAGGGTCAGTTACAGCAGGCATTGGGTACAAAGTTGAAGCTGAGTACGGCCTTTCATCCCCAAACCGACGGCCAATCGGAAATAACTATCCAGACGCTCGAAGATATGTTACAAGCATGTATGCTGGACTGGAAGGGTGAATGGGATAAGCATGTGGTTTTAGCAGAATATGCTTATAATAATAGTTATCATGCAAGCATCGGCATGGCTCCTTTTAAGGCTCTTTATGGAAGACCTTGCAGATCACCGATTTATTGGGATGCGGTTGGTGAACGCTCTTTAGAATCACCAATCGTACTACAACATTACACTCAGCAGGTCAAGATGATCAGAGACAGATTGCTAATAGCTCAAAGTCGTCAGACGAGCTATGCGGACCTGAGGCGCAGAGAACTCATTTTTGGTGTGGGGGGTCGAGTTTTTGTGAAAATATCACCCAACAAAAGTGTGTTTCGATTTGGTAAGAAAGGAAAACTAAGCCCCAGATTCGTGGGACCATTCGAGATTCTAGAACGGATTGGAGAGACGGCTTATCGAGTAGCTTTACTTCTCCAATATGCTCAGGATACATAACGTGTTTCACGTCTCGATGTTGAGAAAGTATCTGCAAGATTTGTCTCATGTCATTCAATATGAGGATGTGGATATACGAGAAAACTTGACAATGGAAGAAAAGCCCGTGGAAATATTGGAGCGAAGCGATCGTGTCTTACGATCTAAGACCATTCCTTTTGTCAAGGTGAGATGGCAACATCATAGCATCGATGAAAGCACATGGGAGCCTAAGGTTGATATGCGGAAAAAGTACCCCAATCTTTTCGAGTAATCTCTTACAGGTAAATTTCGAGGAGGAAATTTTTTTCCTGGGAGAGGATGTAATATCTACAAATTTTAAGATTTGGGTTTGGGATCCGTTACCCGGATCTACAAGAAATCTATAAAAAGGGGTATTAAAAGTATATAGAAAATACTGAAACTATTTAAGAAAATAGTTATAATTTAAATATATATACATATAGTAAAAATAATATGTATTTTGTTGGGTCGAATCCACAATTGGACCCAAATGGATCCAATTGTGGATCCACCACTCACTGCTGACCCGGATTCACACTAGGGTGGATCCGGCATCGCGGGTCGCGGGGTTCGGACCCGGACCCGATCGCAGGTTATTAAAAACCTTGCATACAAGAATCGTACCTAGGGCACAATTCTTGCCAAGCTCAAGAAGGGAGGGGAGTTACAGAGGGTCGTAAATAACTCCCTCCGCCTTTCGCGGAGGGAGGGAGGGCCTTGGATCGATAAAGAGGGGGTGGAGGGAAGCTTTACCCTTCACTCTGCTCTTGCTCTCTCTCTCACGCTCGACCCTCTCTGACGATCTTGCGCACACCAGCGGGAGCACCAACGTCGGAAAGCTCCAACCACCTGCTGCATCAGTCGCCAGCCACCTCCTCCTCCAATCGTCGGAAAAAGGTAGGATTTTGTCTATGTTTTTGTTGGGAGTGGACTGAATCCATCTGTGGTTGGGTCGGTCAAGAGGAATCCCGATTCTTTTCTCATGATCTGAACATTACAATGTATTTCTTGGCTGCCGGAAACCCAACTCTGTGAGTCGGGGTTTTTAGTAGTTGTGACATCGATTTGGGGGTTCCTTGCCTAACCCTAACCCAGAAACCCCAAATCTGTTCAGAATTGGGGGGTTTGGCTGAAACAATGGGTAATTTCACCCGGGAGAAAAAAAAAGATAACCCCGAATTTGGGGGTTATCGATCTTCGAATTTATAACCCAGATCGGGGAGGAAGCTTTTCGGCTGAAGTATTGGAACCCCAGGTTTGGGGATTTCGGTTGGCAGAGTCAAAAGATTTAATTCGGTTAGGAATTATGGGGTTTTAACTTTTAACATTAAAAGAAAGTAGGAAAGATCATATTCTCACCATATATCTATGTTATTCCAAAAAAAAATTTATTCGATTAAGGCATGGGGTTTCTTTATTTTAAATTTGTATAAGAAGTGACATGTATAACCTGATTTAGGCATATTATACGATGTGCATCATGTTTTCAGATAGATTATGATGTTGTGGGATTATAAATTTCATATGATTTTCGTAATGTAAAGTTGTTTGCATGATTATTATTTGACAGTTATGTTGTAGATTGTCATCCAATCCGATTACCTATGATTTTGTTCTTTGAACTGTGATTACATTTGATTTCTATGAAATTTTGTGTTCTGTCATCAAACCAGAATTTATATTATTATAAAGACTATACAACAGTGTGCTGACTATATCAAATATATTCCTATGGTGGTTTATTAACTGATATCAAGCCTGAATACATATGTTTTCGTTACCTGTTATCAAACTTGATTTCGATTCATTTTCTTAGTTATTATTGATTAGGCTACAATGTACCATAAACTGCTCAGCAACATATACTGTTACTGTTATCATTGATTAGGTTGCAATGTATCATATATTGCTCAACAACAGCCTGTTTAGAAACAGATTAAGTGTTCCTGGGATTTACTATTTAACTGTGCATAAAACTGATATGTGTATAAACTGGTTATAACACTACTATAATTACATGGTATTATTCCCAAATGAATCATTTGGGTTTACATAACACATAGGTACCCGATGCAGGTATTTAAGGCTGATAAATTGTGTACAATGGAAATTAGACATGACAAGAAATCTTAAACTAAATGGTTGTGTGCTTGACTGGCTTAAAGGCACTGGAGCACTCTAAGTGGGATATGAAATCCATATGAAAAGGTTTGGTATTTGGGTTATAAACCTTGGTAAAAAGGGGTTAAGGTTGGGAATATACTACTACGATATCAGGAGGAAGTTGGGAAAATACCCTGTAATTCGGAAACGTAATTAAATAATAAAACCAACCCACTCAGTTTTGGGGCTTACCTTGGAGAGGGTAGGTAGTATAAAACTTCGAGGACTTGTGTTTTGGTTTTCGAGCGTAAAGCGGCTCGTTGGTCCCCCATCCTTGGAGTCAGAGGATCCGGACTACCTATGTGTCCTAGGTGGTAGTCCCACGTCTTTTGCAGAAGTTAAGGATGTATCCTGTTTTTTTTTTTAGTTGAGCCCTTGGGAGGTTCTTCTAGGCTACTGATCGCTCCCTTGGGATTACAGTCTCAGTTAGAACGTTCGGGTTAATAAAATACTCTTAAATAATATACCCCCGAACGTTTTCTTCTGTGATGGTTGCCGGAGCCCGTGTGTACCAGCGGAATAAGATAATTTAAACACAATTTTAGAACAGTTAGGTAGCACAATGAATAGAGTTAGTAAGGAGACAGTTTCATATTCTTTCAGTATGATTATACTTTAGTTTTGTACTAGATTTAATTAATGAAATGTGTAAAGGTTAGAAATGAATTAACTGATAATGTTGTTTATTCACTATGATTGCTTTTGACTATGCTACATACTGGCACTTGACACCCACATCACATACTAGATTCATGATATACTTGCATTAAAAGTTACAGTTTCCTGCTTAGACTGGTTGTAGTCTAATTCCTATACTTCTATTTTTTTTTTTTTTTCAAAACATGAGTAGTCATCACAAGTGGCTACAAGGAAGGCGTCGACTATCGGTTTGATCTACTGGTTCCCGGGCTGTTCTGTTGTAGACTTTCCTTTTCTTTGATCCGTAGAATGTAATATTCATTTGTAGGACTCTGATGAAATAAATAAAGTGAAGTGTGTTTGGTTATCCTTTTCCTGTATTGTTCCGATCACTTAACCATGAGTTGTGAAATGATTTCCGCTGCAAAAAAAAATCCTCATATTTTTGGGTTAAGTTTTCGGGGCGTTACAGCTATTGTAGCATTCAAGCACACTCTCTACCAGGTAAATAATGATGATGAAATATGACAGAACTGAAAACCATTTGACGACAAATATGAGACAGAAATATCATAATCCAAAGCAATAATACCTGCTTGAAGTGCCCATGAACCAAGGCAATAGTCCAACGTGTATTATTACACCATTGTCGAACTGCTTCTGTAAGGTATGCATTCCAAACAAATATGTTCTCATAAGGCATCCCTTCATCACCCACTGCAAGGACATTTTTTTGCAAACTTCGCATAATAGGATATGTATAACTATAGAAGAAATCTTTGGTCAGGTCAACACTGGATAAAAGCTTCTTGTACCTGAACAAAATACAAACAGTTCTCAGATGAAAGACCAACCATGCACAATTTCACAGGAACAACAAAATATTCAAATGCATACAAATAAAAGATCCAGCAAAGCAAATTCTGTTGGCATCTTAAAATCACCAAAACGACATGCTAGAGAAATTATAAAGCATTGACTTTGATGAACTGCACAAAAATTGCAAACCCAGAATATAAAAACTTGTGTAAAAGTGATAAAGGGGCTTTTTAGATAACAAACATGAAATGATTTCCATGTTATTTATAAATTTAAATACATAACATATGTATAAATAAATGCTGATACACTTAAAAAGAGATCAAAGTAGAACATTAAACTGAAGCATGCCACATTCCAGCAACAAAAACCCTTCAAAAAATTGCTAACCTCATCAACATTAATCAGACATCAACAACAGCATCTACTTTTGACTGAAACAATAGTTGATACAGCAAAACTATGAACAGCTGAGGAGCAGTTCCAATCATGTTGTTGCAACTTATTTGACAACAATATATGGTGCAAGAAAAAAAATCATGTTCCTCAAATTAAACGTATGTAAACATAACATTTCAATGATTTCATGCATTTACCAACAGGAAAACACCAAGTTGCTTATGAAAAATGGCCAGATGTTCCTATATAAAATTCACAATGGCTAAAGCATAGATATTTTCATCCAAAGAATCTCACAAAAAATGTCAAGTTTTTTACTTAGTAATCTGCTAAACTATTCATGAGCTCTTCCATGGTCGGATAAGCCACTAAACAAAGAAGCACCATTCCACCTCGGTACATCTAGAAAATCACAAATAAGCAGAGATGAAAAAGGCATTGCTGCAATGTATATGTTATCACAGACCTTGCCATATTTAGAATACACTGGCTCGTAAAGAATGATTAAAAAGGTAAATATCCTAACTTCTTCAAAATATCAGATACTTAAAATGTCATGATTTATCATAATAATTTTTTTTTCTTATTTTTCTATTATCGTTTTTATATTTTGAAAATTTTCTATTAATTTAAGGCAAGAATTTCCAGGAATAATGAATAAGCCTATAATATCCTGAGATTTTTCCTTGAAGAGATATAGTCGACACTGATATGTGTGACCATAATTTAAGCACTCGAGGACGAATTCAACACCAAGGAACAAGAAACAACAATAGATACCTGAGTTCGGTCTTAGAGTGCGCAGTATCAGTCTGTATAGATGAATGTGGAACTGTGATCAATTGGCTCTCCTCAATGCTATAAATGGCATGCCCACAGATGCACCCTATCTGCCTTCGCTTTGTCACTAAGATAAGATAATACGACTCTAAAAACTTTATGCAACCTGCAATTCGATTCGATCCACTCCATCAGATTGTTCACCAAAAAATAAAGCACAGAATTTCATTAACTGATCGAATTAGATGCTCGGAACAACAGGTGCGTGCTGATGAAAAAATAAGTAGAGAAATATTAATGGAGAAGTGCTGAATAGAGCCAAAACGTTAAAACGTTGAAGACTCTAACCTGCTATCCCGTAGACTTTAGCCACAAAAACGAGACCTCCAGTCGCTCGATTCCCTTCGCTGATACGCTGCAGCAAATTCTTGATTTCCAGAGGCGAATAAACAACCGGATCTTCACTTATGTTGAGCTCATATGGCTCGCATCTGTCGATCTTGAGTACACGGAAGAATCTCTTCAAACGATCACTTCCAATAAGATAGAACCTCTGAAACACCAAAAGGCGACCCTCATTCACCAATTAAAAAGAAAATAAAAAGAATGACCAATCAGAAAAAAAGAAACAAAAATGTCCTAATTCAGCATATGAGCAGACGAACTCCACCTAACTATTCAATCAAAATCGAAGAAACTCCTCAGAAGCGACAGGAGACTCAAAATCATCGAACAAAGCAAGCAAATTCAGCCTAACTTTTGAAAGACAGAAAAGACACTCTGAGACAATGAAAACAAACCCTAACTCCATTTTAAAGAGAACAAATTCGACCTGATTTTCAACAACACCGAAGATTACAGAACATCTGCAACATTAAAAAAAAAACTCCAATTCGTCATCAAAAAGGAGCAAAGACGACGTAATTCGTCAATGATACCCAGAATTCCTACAACATCAAGAGGAGCATCAATTGGATATCAAAGCTAACGATTTTAACCTAATTTCTTTAAAGTATCAAGGAATCTCTTCAAGAAAATACGGATTGATCGCCAGAACAAACGAATTCGTCCCAATTTCTCAACCGAAAGGGGAAAATAGGGCTTCCTCCCGTATTCTTACCGCTCTCGTCTCGTAGAGCCTAAATTTCTCGAGCGAGCAGCTGTTTGGGTCGACGTCTGCATCGCTCGCCGGAAGGTTCTTGCCAGAGAACGGAAGATATGACTGAAGAATCGACGGATTATGCTTCTGATTCTCCGATTTCGCCATCCGATCGTCGGAAATTAGGGTTGGGCCTTTTGAGAACAAAAAAAGCGGAAGAAATTCCCGGCGTGCTCGCCGGAAACCGTCGGAGTGACGTCGGAAATGTACGAATTTATATATACTCTGAGGTCGTTTGAGTTCACGAGTTTGCGTTCTCTAGTGAAAGGCAATAAACGGGTCGGGTTCAGTCCCAGTACTTGACCCGAGACTCGTGAGTTTTTAAACGGGTCGGGTCTAGGCCGAACTCCACCTGCACATAGGAGAGAAAGTTAGAAGGGGAAATAAAAACAGGAAACATTTTGGACAACGGCTGAAAAATGAATGCGAAACGTTCAAGAAGAATAAGCCTTAATAACATACTAAAGGAAACAGCTCTGTTTCCTATGAAAATGCGCATTTTCTAAGAGAGTGAAACAAACACGCTGAAGTTTGGGATTTGGTGGAGCTCAAGGTCAATGGGAAGCCAAAATACCGGTGACTGGGTTTCATATGAAATCCCTTCCATATGCCCTCCAAGAGGGTGTTTGATGGCGGAACAGTGATTCACTATTTTAAACACCCTCCATTACACTGAGAACAGGAACAAAGAACGGACTAAAAAATAAATAAATAAATAAAATAACGCCGAGAGGACAGGGTGTCTACTCCTTACCTCTCTCTCTCTTTCTCTTTTCTTTTTCTTCTTCTCTCTTTGATTTGATTCAGGGTTTTTCTTGGTTTTGATTATGATTTTTTTTATTTTTTTTTATTAGGGCTTTGACTCAAATTTTTTTAATTAGATATTTTTATAAATAATTTAGTTAGGGTTTTTCTTGTATTTGATTAGGGCAGTTTTTTATTAAGATTTAAATTAGGGTTTAGATCAAAATTCTTTGATTAGGGATTTTTCATATTTAGTTTGATTAAGCTTTTGTTTTCTTTAATTAGGGCTTTGAATCAAATATTTTTAATTAGGGCTTTTGATATTTAATTTGATTAATGTTTTTCTTTGATTTGATTTGGGTTTTTTTATTAGGGCGCCCCCTAAATGAATAAAACCAAAATTGAGAAACATTTATCCTACGAAAGAGAAACATGTTTGCTGAAAAATGAAACTCATTTTTTACACTATGAAGATTGCATTTCTCATAAAATCTTTGGCGCTTCCCAAATGTTTCAAAGACGCTTCCCAAATATTTCAGAAAAATATTTCCCATCTCGGTAGCGGTTTTTCAAGAATGTGCTTCCCATCTACTTGTAGTATTTCCAATTAAGGCTGCAAAATAAGCCGAGCTCGGCTCGTTTCAGCCCGGCACAGACTCGTCCGAGTAAGTAGATGTGAGGGTGAAAAACCAAAGGGGTTCCACCCCCATCAACTGTAGCAAATCTTAACCCCAAACCCGATACTAACTCAGTATTATTATATGATTCTGGATCCAGATAAGGCATATTTAATTTTACTCGGACCGGGCCAAGCATAGGACTATATGGGCTCAAACCTAGAATGTCGGGCCCAGTCCACCACTGCATATGACCAACTCGTCTGACTCATACAGCCATAGCTCAGCTGGGTCTGACCCATTAGACTTAAGAGTGGTGGTGCGACTGGAGTGGACCCAGCCAGACCACTGACCCAGATCTGACATATTACTCTCGGATATGGATATTTAATTAAGATCCGAATGTATGATATGATCAGATTCGGACTTATGTGGCCTGGCTTCTTTGGATTCAGATACAGATGGTGTCTGTTTGATTATATTTGGATTTAGATTAAATCAGATCCATTCAAAATTTACACGTAAAATACTTGTTTTTTGTGAGTTTCAGCTTCAGCATATAAAACTCTGATGTGGGTTCAACTCTACATCTTCAGATCTTATTTGGATCTGGATTAGGACCTATTGTTCAATGTTTAGATTCAGGGTTGGGTCAACCATGTTCCAGCCCTATCCGATCCGCTTGCAGCCCTACCTAGTTAACAGAAACGCATTGAACTTTTGTGGTCCAAAAACGCTAAAATGTGCCTTAGGAGGATCCAAATAAAAAAAAAGAGCAAACGAAACGACCACACTGGGAGTCGAACCCAGGACCTTTTGATCCGAAGTCAAACGCGCTAATCCACTGCGCTATGCGGTCACGTTATTAAAGTTTTCGCTCTTTTTTATTTAGTGTGCTGCTGCACCTGATCACCCATCATCTGCTGTTGGGCTCCGCAGCTGACAAGCTGTATCGCAAAGATGGAAGGTGATCAGGTGGAATGGCACACTAAAAGTTGTGCAATCACATTGCACCGGATCCACCCTCATCACGATGTTGACGGAATGCTTCTTCCTTGTCATCCTCATCTATGACAAGCAACCACTGGATGTGCTTGAGATGTTGTCTGCCATCTGTAGCTCTCTTTCAACATCTATGTATCGATGAGTTCTATTTGCTTATATGGAGCTCTAGAGCTTAACCAATGCGCAATGTGCAACACAAAGTCTTCTCGATCCTCTGCTTGCTCGTCATCTCCCTCACCTTCACTTATCGCCCCATTGATTCATAGATCCGCAGATGTGATAAAAAGCACATAATTCGAACTGTAATTCCGCTCAAATTTGATCAACCATTTGCTAATGCTCTCTCCTAGTTTGAGGCTGCCATGAATTCTGCACACACTAGGCAACATTCAGAACACTCTGCTGCAAGGGAAAGCAAAGGCCTCAACCGGATACCAACATAGGATCTGTACAAGATATCACCTACCTTATAAGATTTTGTAAAACCCTTGCGGTCCGACCGGAAAGTATGCCCTTCAACCTTGCGGCAAGGGTCGCCACCTTGGGTTAGTGTTACCTAGTTTATTAAATTGGATGGATCAAGATGTGTATTTTTGGTGAATTAATACAAAGTATCTATGCGTGCAAAGTAGTGACCAGGTTCACTGCAGTGAACAACGAGAAGAGCCAGGTTTGAGGCCTGATTCATTGTTTATTTTATGAGAAAAACGCGGGGGGGGGGGGGGGGGGGGAGTGTTGGGTTTTCCTCCTTACGGGGCCCATCTATCTTGAAAATGGATCGTCTGATAACTAATCATTTATGGCATCATCAGTAGTTCGATGCATATTCATTATCGCGGTAGAATTCTCAAGCACGATACTTGATCTTTTTGAGGACGTTTTCAAGTATTCGTTGAATAGCGATTTGTAAAAGTCCTCACAACTGAATGATGATTCAGTTGTTCATAGTTTTGAGGATCCGCGATTTATCGATGGTGAATTATGGTTAGTGCTTTAAGCTGCATAGCGATTTATTTCAATACTCGCTAGATAGTGATTTGTTTTACTACTCGCTGAATAGCGATTTGTAGTATTCGCTAAATAGTGATATGTTTCAATACTCGTTGGATAGCAATTTGTGATAAGGCGATTCATGTGCATTTTAAGTTGTGCAAGACGTTTAGCCTTCCGCATTAAATGCGAGTCTCATTCGCTATTTAAGAAATGGATGAGAGGGAGAAAGAGAGCTAAAAAGTATGAAGAAAGTCTGAGAAACACTTTTAGGACACCGAAAAGGTGTATTGTAAACAAATGCAAGAAATGTTGTTACACTTCTTTCAGAACAGCTTCGTGAGGTTGGTTCTTCAGAGCATTCGTTTTTTGTTCTTTAATAAGGTATATCCTCTTTTGTTTATTTCGTTGAACCTTCGTGTGTTTGTAAGGGCTTATGTCTTTTGGCTACTTTGTAAACTCTGTTTGAAAATAGTGAAAGGTGTTGACCTATTGGACGTCGTGGACGTACCTCAATTTGAGAGGAAACCACGTAAATCTTTGTGTGTTGTTTTTTTTTTCGTTGTTGGTTTACCTTTCTTCTATTGTCATCGTTGTATTGCCTCCATTGATTCACACTTGTAGGAAAGCCATATTTTTTCCAACATCTGGTATTAAAGCCTTGGTTCCTCTAGTCGTAGTTTGTTATATTTATGTGTGAAGTCATGGATAACAACGTCGGTCGTATGATCAGTTTGAATTGCACAAACTGGATGACCTGAAAAACAAAAATGGAAGACCTCTTACCTTGTAAAGATTTGGATGGACCTATATAGGGTGATAGCGGCAAACTAGAAGAGATGAAAGATGATGAATGGAAAAAGTTAGACAGGAAAGTTGTCGGTTTCATTCGGTAATGGATTAATGATAGTGTTTTTCATCATGTATCCACAGAAACTTCTGTGCATGATCTTTGAACCAAACTGAAAAGTCTTTATGATAGAAAAACAATAGTGAATAAGGTTTTTCTATTTTAAAAGCTTATGAACCTCAAATATAAAGAGGGTGGCTCTATTGCAGAGCATCTAAACGAGATCAAAAACATTGTAAATCAGTTGGCCATAATGAAAATCACTTTTGATGATGAGTTGCAAGCTTTGTTGCTCCTTAGTTCCCTTCTTGAGAGTTGGGAAACCTTGGTGGTCATAGTTAGTAACTCTGCACCTGATGGAATGGTAACGATGAGCCAAGTTATTAGCAGTCTGCTGAATGAAGAAACTAGAAGAAAATCATCAAGTCCTTCCGTCTTCGAGGCACTTGCAATTGAAAATCGAGGGAGAAGGAGGAGTAAGAGCAAGACTTCGCACTATCATGCCAAAGCTAGAGGTCACTCACACTCGAGTTCAAAAAAAGACATCGATTGTTATTATTGCCACAAGAAAGAGTACATAAAGCGGGAGTGTAGGAAGCTCAAGTTCAAAGAGCAGAACAAAGAAAAAAAGCTCAGAAGAAAAGCAAAGTGTCACAGCAGCAGTCATAGATGGAGAGCCCATGTTTAGCTGTGATAGTACTAGCATCAATTTGATCGGTCAAGAGACTGATTGGGTAATTGATTCTGGAGCTTCATTTCATGTTACCTTGCGGGCTGATTTCTTCACTTCCTATTCGCAAGATGATTTCAGGAATGTTCGAATGGGAAATAAAGATGTGTCAAAGATTGTTGGCATAGGCGATATTTGCTTGGAAACAAATGTTGACTGCAAATTGTTGATCAAAGATGTTAGGCATGTACCACACATCTGACTAAATCTGATCTCTGCCAGAAAGTTGGATGATGAAGACTACAACACCTTAAGTGACGGAAGGTGAAAGTTAACCAAAGGCTCCTTGGTGGTAGCAAGAGGAACGAAGATCTGCTTCATCTACACTTTGCAAGCAAAGATCTGCAAGTGTTGTGAATGCTGTGGAGAATGGCTCATCCACGGAGTTATGGCATAAAAGGCTCGGGCATATGAGCGAGAAGGGGTTGCAAGTCTTGGTCAAGAAAGAGCTCCTAGCAGCGGTAGAAGGTACATCTTTGAAACCATGTGTTCATTGCTTCTATGGTAAACAGAATAGGGTTTATTTTCATAGAAGCATTGCATCTAGAAAATCTCATGTTCTAGATCTTATACACTCTGATGTGTGTGGACCTTTGAAAGTCAAGACACTTGGTGGTGCAATATATTTTGTGACTTTCATAGATTATCACTCTAGGAAAATCTGGGCTTATACACTAAGAACTAAAGACTAAGTTCTAGATGTATTCAAACATTTTCAGGCCATGGTTGACAGTTGAAATATGTTCGCTCGAATAATGGTGGTGAATACATTAGGTCATTTGAACAGTATTGCATCACTCATGGCATCAAGCATGAAAGGACTGTGAGGATGACGCCTCAACAAAACGGGGTTGCTGAGAGAATAAATAGCATCATTCTTGAGAGAGTCAGATGTTTGTTGTCACACTCTAAATTGCCAAGATGTTTCTGGGGTGAGGCTGTGAGGATAGCAATTGATCTTATCAACTTGTCTCATTATATTTCCTTGAAGGAAAATGTTCGAGAGAAAGTTTGGACTGGGAAATAAGCTTCCTATGATCACTTAAAAGTTTTTGGCTGCAGAGCTTTTGTTCATGTTTTAAACGAAAAGAGGTCACAGCTAGATCCAAAGGCCAAGCAGTGTATATTTATTGGCTATGGCCATGAAGAATTTGGCTACAGACTATATGACCATGTTGAGAAGAAGGTGGGCAGAAGTCAAGATGTTGAATTTTTAAAAGATCAAACCATTGAAGACATTGGTAAGTCTGGGTCATCAAAGTCTTGTAAAGGTGATCTTGTTGACTTAGATCCCCTTGATGCACCGGTTATTCATGATTTCATGAAGTAGATGTCACCTTCTCATAATAATGCAGAGGAAGGAAGTGTTGAGACAAAAATTGAGGGGGAGCCAACACCCCAAGGGCCACTTCCTCAAACTCTCGTAAGGAGATCCACTAGAGAGAAACAATCATCCAAAAAATACTCATCAAATGAGTATGTGATGATTAAAGATCAAGGAAAGACAGAAACTTTTCAATAAGTTTTGGAGAATGAAAACAAATCTGAGTGGCTCAAGGTAATAAAAGAGAAAATGAATTCATTGCATGAGAATCACACCTTTGATCTGGTAAAGCCACTTAAGGGGAAGAAGGTGTTGAAGAACAAGTGGGTCTTCAGGCAAAAGACTGATAGGAACACCTCTCAGCCTAGATTCAAGGCACGACTTATCGTGAAAGGTTTTGGTTAGAAAAAAAGAGTTGACTTTGATGAGATCTTCCCACCAGTTATGAAGATATCCTCTATTCGAACTATGCTCGGTATAGCAGCAACAATGAACTTAGAAGTTGAGCAGCTTGATGTGAAGACTGCATTTCTGTATGGTGACTTGGAAGAAAAAAATTATATGGAAAAATCTAAAGGCTTCATTGACAAAGGCAAAGAAGACCTTGTCTGCAAACTGAAGAAGAGCTTGTATGAATTGAAGCAAGCACCAAGGCAGTGGTATAAGAAGTTTGATTCTTTTATGACTGAGCATGGATATTCAAGAACCTCCACAGACCATTGTGTGTTTGTCAAGAAATTTTCAGATGGAAATTTTACAATTCTCTTGCTTTATGTGGATGATATGCTGATTATAGGCTAAGACATCAGCAGGATAAGCAAGCTGGAGTTGGAGCTGAGTAAGACCTTTGCCATGAAAGATTTAGGTCTAGCAAAGCATATTCTTGGGATGAGAATCATTCGTGACAGATCACATGGGTTGATCTGGTTATCTCAAGAGAATTATATCAAAAAAGTTCTTGAGAGGTTCAACATGGATAAAGCAAAGCCTGTTAATTATCCTTTTACAGGGCATTTCAAACTTAGCTCAAGTCAATGTCCTGCAAATGATGAAGAAGAAATTGAGATGCAGAAAATTCTCTATACTTCGGCGGTAAGTTATTTGATATATGCTATGGTTTGTACTCGACCAGACATAGCTCATGTTGTTGGAGTTGTTAGTAAATTTTTGTCAAATCTAGGGAAAGAACAATGGGTAGCAGTGAAATAGATTATAAGGTATCTTCAAGGCACTTCGAAAATGAGTCTGTGTTTTGGAAATGGTGAACCTATTCTCGATGGGTTCATAGATTCTGATATAGTTGGTGATGTCGATAGTAGAAAATCTACTTATGAGTAATTGATTATTTTTGCAAGGATAGCAGTTGCATGGCAGTCGAAATTACAGAAATGTGTAGCTCTCTCCACCACAGAAGTTGAGTTTATCGTCATTACAGAAGCAAGTAAGAAATTATTGTGGTTGAAGAAATTCTTGCAAGAGTTGGGCTTAAAGCAAGAAAGGTATGTTCTTCACTGTGATAGCCAGAGTGCAATTCACTAGAGTAAGAAATCCTCATTTCATTCAAGATCAAAACATATTGATGTTTGATACCAGTGGATTTGAGATGTCTTGAATGACAAATTGTTGCAACTTGAGAAAGTTCACACTGATGATAATACATCAGATATGTTGACTAAGGCATTGCCCAAAGATAAGCCTGAGAAGTGTCGATTATTAGCAGGAATGGTAGAAGTCTCCTCATAAGTCGGGAAGGGGGAGAATTGTTGGGTTTCCCTCTTTATGGGACCCATCTATCTTGAAAATAGATCGTCTGATAACTGATCATTTATGGCATCAACAGTAGTTCGATGCATATTCATTATCGCGACAGAATTCTCAAGCACGATGCTTGATCTTCTCGAGGACGTTTTGGAGTATTCGTTGGATAGTGATTTGTAGAAGTCCTCGCAGTTGAATGACGATTCAGTTGTTCAGAGTTTTAAGGATCATCGATTTGTCGATGGTGATTTGTAGTTAGTGTTTTAAGCTGCATAGTGATTTGTTTCATTACTCGTTGAATAGAGATTTGTTTCAATACTCGCTGAATAGCGATTTGTAGTATTCGTTGGTTAGCGATTTGTTTCAGTACTTGCTGAATAGCGATTTGTAGTACTCGCTGGATAACGATTTATGATCAGGCGATTCAAGTGCATTATAAGTTGTGCAAGACATTTAGTCTTCTGCATTAAATATGGGTCTCGTCATCTATTTAAGGGATGGATGAGAGAGAAAAAGAGAGCTGAAAAAACAAAAAATGTGAAAAACACTTTTAAGGCACAAAAATGATGTGTTGTGAACAAAGGCAAAAGGTGGCATTACACTTCTTTCAGGACAGTTTTGTAAAGTTGGTTCTTCAGAGCATTCGTTCTTTGTTCTTCAGTGAGGTATATGTTTTTTTGTTTATTTCGTTACACATTCATGTGTCTGTAAGAGCTTATGTCATTTGGCCACTTTGTAAACTCTATTTGAAAGTAGTAAAAGGCGTTGACCTATTGATCACCATGGACGTACCTCAGTTTGAGAAAAAATCACGTAAATTTTTGTATACTGTTTTTGTTTCCACTGTTAGTTTACCGTTTCTTCTACTGTCATAGTTGTATTGCCTCCATCGATTCACACTTGTGGGAAAGCCAATTTTTTCCCAACAAGAAGGCCCCTACCAACTCCCCTCCGAACTCCTCTCCAATCTCAACTACGCCAAAACAACCAGCAGAGGAGGCAGAGATCTTGGAATTTCCTGTCTACACTTCTGACACCATTTCCCAAACAGAGCCTTGGTGACGTTATGAGCCACCCCCTGACCAGATGAGCAGGGCCCCCCTTGATTTCCATCGTTGCCAACATATGTGCATACTTTTTTGAAAGAAGTCCATCATAAACATGAAAGTTACTTAATATCAGTATCCTATATTGGTATCCTGATAATAGAAGTCATCACCAAAAATTTTGGAAGAAATGAAAATTAGTTTGGCCGTAACAGATGATACAGGTGAAAAGGCTGGAGATAACCAGAATTTAGATAAATAAAGGTATATGGATACAAGAGGCATACAATTCATCAATATTAGGAAATGCCATGAACTAAATCATTTGTAGACGGTCCTGTAGACCAAGGAAGCGACTGAGCATTCGACTTGTACTACAGAGACACCCACCTGATACATTCAATAATGGTTAAGAGACAGAAAACAGAAAAAAAGGCGCAAACAAGCCTCATATGGTCAGTGTACAATACTCGGCAGTTGCAGCATCAAATACGCCATCACCACAGGCGGGTTGTGCGACTCCATTGCCAGAAGGTCTCCTGGCCAGACCACCAGGTGCAGAGTAAAAACGAAGAGTTGAAGTTCGGTATGTTTGAGTGTGTAAGAAAGTGAAGCAGATAAACAGTGAAATGGAGTTGGGTCTGCAAGCAGCAGTAGATGGAGATAATAGAGCCCGCAGTGGTATCAGATGCGTAGAGGCCCACTGAGGGAATCCCGGTTGGAATTCCCCTGACCACGGCTTAGGGAGAGAGCAGCAAAGTGTGAATCCAGATCCCTCGTGGTAGCGTTGGAGTTCTGCTGATCATAGCAACGCTGCTGCTGGTATAGTAACATTCTCAACCTCTGAACCTCCCTCTCCAATACCTCCTGCTCCACTGCATCATCACATATATTTAGACCAAGTCTGAAATTTCAAGAAAAAAAAGATGCATTTATGCATGGTGGATGCAAAAGTGATCCGTGCAAGTGCAAGTTGACACACACACACACACATTGAGGTCTAAAGGGATCTAACTCGCACAAGACAAAGCATTTAGCTTCAAAAACTGCCTAGTGCCTAGGGATCTAACATGATATATTTCATAATGCTACTGAAGACAACAAAATAAAGTGCCCTAAGTCTGTCTAAACAAGCATAAGTTTGCTTCCTATGGAGTATGCCAGTGGCTTCTTTTTTAATGGTTTATATTTTGATGTTATAGAAACATTAGCAACAGAATTACACATGGGAAGAAAAAGAAAAATAACAAATAATAGTAGAGAAGTTAAGCAAGATTACTTACAATACTTTACTAGTTGTTCCTGAGCCATACTTTCCAACCGTTGCCTCAATGCCTTGTTCTCTAAGCTCAGTATGAGTCGCTGCTGGTCAAGAAATTGCAGCTCGGCTGAAATTTCAGACTCTTCAGCCTAAAATTACACATGAAATATAAATAACACGTCCATTGGCGCTTTCACAAAACAGGAATATTTCTGAAATAAACTTGCCTGCAAAACCTGAACATTTCTTTCTAATTCAGCTATATACTGAAGCTTCCGAACTCGAGAACGTTGAGCAAATTGCCTGCATCGTGGAAATCATCAAAGGAATAAATAGCTTAATGGAAGCAAAAGAGGGTTACTTAATAAGAAGTGGACAAGTCAATAAGAATGATCTTCAATTGTGCCTCTCCTTCCAATAGCAATTAATGAAAAGGAAAGAACATGGAGGTAATCTTTTAGTGATGAAGGTTTTGACAGCTTCTCATTTACAATAAGTCCTAGGGTTAAATCTATTGGGAGAAAAGGCTACCTTCAAATGAGAAGAAACTAGTCTAAATAAAAAATGTCTACTAGATGAGGCAAAAATTAGTCATGATGGACTACAGGCAGCCCTAAGTACTGCAGTGCCAGTAATCATCCTGTGAAAGTTTCAGATATTTAACATGGATACTTCCGAAAGGTGTCGTGTCTGACACAGGCACAGGCATTGGTACTTCATTGGTAGAAGTCAGACCAGTTTTGGATCTGACCTGATCCAGACCCCAAGCCATTACCTCTTATGACAGGGTCATGCTCATCCACTTTTATGGTGCATAAAGTGTGTGTGTGTAGATGTACCACTAAACCATTATACAAATTCCCATGATCGGACATGCACTTGTACCTAGATGACATAGGTTCAGGTCCAAGGAGACCAAACTCAATTACCAATAAAACTAGATGGGTCCATATTGTGAAGAGTGAATCAACTCTAACAACGAAAGTCAACAATCCTCAAATTCAAGAAAAGTGACAAAAAAAAGTTAGAAGCTGGAACCAAATCATGGTTCGTTATCAACAATTATCAACACACCAGAAAGGGAAGCGGAGATAACTACAAAACCTTTCTTTTTTTTACTTTTCCTTTTGAGGTTAAGAAGCTAACCAGTGTAAAACACAAATAACGAGGCATCAAAAAGGTAAAACCTTAGGTGGAAAACCTGGGGAGTTGACTCAGGAATCACCCGAGTAATCCTGGATTGGACACCAACTGGGTCACCGATTCAGGATCGCCGATCCGCATGCCTCTCATGTGTTTTTTGTCATGCATTTTGTTGTTTTAGTGTGTAATGCAGATAAAAGGTTACTTGTTATAAAGAATCATATGTTTTTAAATCATAAATATTAACAAATATGTATAGTTGAGTACTTATATAGCTTAGTCATTGATGTCATGTGCTAAATGTAGTGATTATACAGTATGGAGTTTGATTCTCTCCATATCTTAACACTAGAAAATAGGGGTGGCCATTGAGCAACGGGTCGGGCCCAAAGCCTGGTTCGGGACGGCCCATTGGGAAACCCCCAGCGCACAACCCGCCTGTTAGGCCCATGGGCACTATCAAGCCGGGCCAGGCTGAATATATATACACATAATATATATGTTTAATCATAATATTATATATATAACATATATATAAACTCTCTCTCTCTCTCTCTCTCTCTCTCTCTCTCTCTCTCTCTCTCTCTCTCTCTCTCACACACACACACACACACACACACACACACACTATATATATATATATATATATATATATATATATATATATATATATATATATATATATATTCGTGCCCCACCGGGCTGGGCCAAAAGCCTGATTTTAGGCCGAGTTTGGGTCTAATTTATAATTTTATAGGCCCACGCTCGGCCCATGGTGGGCTGGGCGGGCCGGCCCATTGCCCACCACTACTAGAAAATGCCCCACAGGGCTGGGCCAAAAGCCTGGTTTTAGGCCGAGCTTGGGTCTAATTTATAATTTTATAGGCCCAAGCTCGACCCGTGGTGGGCTGGGCGGGCCGGCTCATTGCCCACCTCTACTAGAAAATGCATAGTCCTAACTTGTCTGAGTTACCAAGTCAACCCGCTGACTCACAAGTCAAGGATCAGGCGATCCGAATCCAAGTCATGAGTTCACAAACTATGTGCAAAACATCAAAAATATATATGAAATATATTGTTTGCATCATTTTCCTTTTCAGAAAACTAGGTAGGAGATCGAGGAGTCTGCAAAATCATTTTAGGACCAAACCAGATGCATATAAACTGCAGCAAGCAAGTCAATAGTGTATGCAAGGATGACAGAGTAACCATGGCAAATTAATGTGCAACTTACTGTTTTACACGTTTTGTATCCGCCTCAGCAAATGACGGCTTAGCTTGCGAGCCTTCCAAATTGTCAGATGATACATTTTGCTCATGTGGAACAGAATCCCTTGTGTCTTGCTTATAATCAGTTGTGGCTGATGTGCCTTCTTTCTGAGTGGACAATGATTCTGAGGTTACAGATGCAGTGCTACTTCTTGTAGATTTATGATTGACAACGTTTACATGATTTGGGGTTGATGACCATCTCCTATTCGATCGTCGTAATCCAAAAGAATTTGCATCAGAATATAAAGAAGCATGATAATCATCTTTAGCCCATTGAAAGTCCAGGGAGCCCCCTAATGTCATAGGGGCTACATTCCTGTACATGGGTTCCAACTGAGGAAAGCTATCTACATAAGAGAAATTGCTAGGTGCATCTAAATATGCAAAAGAGTCACTCGATGATCGGCGATGGCCTCCCTTCTTAACAGGTGTGTCAGGCTCATTGAGCAGGTCATCAAGCCATGAAGGCTGCTCCTCAATGAGACAGCTCTCAGATGAGGTTCGCTGGTGTTGCTTCTGTCCCTCTCTTGGCTTTGTTATACCTCTTGATGTTGTTGCATGAGCAGATCCATAATCCACAAAGGAAGGAGTTACACTTGGAAACGGGCTCTTGGGCGGAAGATGTGACTGTTGTCTTCCCGTGTATGACCACATACCAGTCTGTGAAAGGCCTTTGTTGTTGGCCATTGACAACTATTGTCCTGAGAAAGTATAGAAAAGAACGTTTGGATCAATGAAAAGCGGAAACTTAACAAGTCTCAGAAGGATTTTATTTGGATCAACATAGAAAAAGTAAAGTCTCATAACCAAATCAGAAAAAAATAAACCAAGGAAACAAACCCAGTATTCAAGAATCAAAATTATATCACACACTGTTCTAGGTGAAAAAGCTTCCTACAATTACACATTCATGCATGAATAGGACTTACAAAGTTTTCTATGCCCCTTTTTCATAGTTGACAATGAATAAGTGGCATAGGGATTGCTGGAGCATGAGAATCATAGGTTACAAAATTCTCAATGATGGAATCACGAGCAAGCCAACCAAATGGCAAGTTCTTACAATTTGATGGAATGCATTATAATTGCACCATTCAAAGAATCAAAATATGCCCAAAAGATTTCTAGCCACTAACCTTCATATGCCCGTAGACCAATCTATCATGTTAAATGACTACAAAGCACAGAAGTCAATCATCGTCCAGCATCACTAAAACCTTAAGAGTTGCTCGTCATGCTAAGTTGAAGGACAGTTCCCAGAGCCTAATGACTAGATCAACTTCAGAAATCAATGAGACAAATCTTACCACACGCGCTAGCAATTTAAGTCCCTTCCATTAAGACAATAGACATGCATGTACCACATATCAATGGAAAAAATGCTCAGTGGTACCTATAACACCAAAGACAACCACAACAGTTACAACAAACTGAACATCAGTCAGCTCGAAAGCCATCGTGTTTGCTTAAACAATCACTGCACGTGGCCAACAGTTCAAGATTCAGTTTGGCGGGCCCAACAACCACAATAACTGCCATAAGCTAATAATAACTCAAGCAAACTGTCATTCTCCAAGGAAATGTAACCAACATGGAAAGTCAACTTTCCAATTGAATTGGTATATCATTTTCATATTATTTGCCAGTTGCAAATTACTCAAGTTACAAGATGCTTATTTTGTAGAGTTGCAGATAATTTTGCTTGACCATGGTAGGTACCAGTCAAGGCCTCTAAAGTCTAAACAAATGGTGACAGCTTCAGAACCGATATCTTGGTAGCTTCCATTGAAACGACCTCAAGCATTAAATTACTACTGCTTGACAAACATCAAGGCAAGTGTAACTAAAAATGGGACACAGAATCGCCATCCCATCTGTTGTTTAGAACATAAACTTGACGACCAACAAATCTTGTTTCCCAAAAATAAATCTGTAAGAAAAAGTCCACAAAATAATGGAAGGGCAACGTCATACTGTACATAAATCAAAACAAGGAGATTATATATACACTAATCCACATCCAAGTATAACATTTTTGCGGATTCACCACCATTTCTTTCGTGTGCAATACAACATTGATAGATAAAGGGAAACACCTCCTTTTCATGATTATGCATAAACACTGCACATAATCATAATTAAAAAAGTATATACATTTACGGATCACGTATAGATAATTAACAAGAAAATCCAGAAGTCTAAAGGTTGGCAGATAATAATCAACATAAAACATCAAAAAATAAAAAAATCCATTACACATTCACGTAAACAAAGAAAAATAAGAAGCTAAAATTCAAGAAAAAACTGAAAGCAAAACTTACCAATGGAAACAGAGATTGAATACAGAGACCCAAATACAGCACGGATCACCCCCTTAACTCAGGCTTCTTATAACCCGCATCAACAGAAAACTCACGGTCTCAAAATCCTGAAATCTTCATAATGGCTGTAAACGTAAAAATAACAGAAGCAAGCCTTCTGCATCTAAACAAACTATTCGAGTATCTGCACTGCCAGCCTCCTGAGAATTCTTTCCCACCGATTCTAGCGAAATCTATCAACAAGGAAGAGTGTTCCAGACAGAAGAGGGGAGAAAAAGAAACCGTGGTGTACCAAGCAAATGACCACGAAAATGAAGGAAAATACGAATCAGATCAATTTAACTGCAAAATAAAGGCACAGCGTAATCGGATTTCGATTATTTTAAGACCAAATCAACGATTTTTTCTTTAAGAGATCGAAAAAACGCATCAAACTATGGGCATATACACCACCTCCAGAAGGAAAAGCACAAATCGGATCGAGCCCTAGGATGATAAATAAATAATTTTTTTTTCGATTTAGACAAGACTAAGCCAAATCGAAAGAAAGATCATAGGGAAACAACCAAAAATCACGACCATAAACAACAAAATCCCATTTTTTTTTACCAAAAGAAGATCAATGCCACGTATTAGGTCGATTCGGACAGAAAAGAACAAAAGGGAGGAGAAAATCCCGTGAGGAAACCCTAAAATCTTCGGGATTAGTGCGATTTCGCTCCAGAAAAAGGGAGAAATTTAGGGTTTTGGTTCAGGAGGAAGGAGAGGGTCGCCGGATTATATTTAAGTGTTTGGTGGTCAAAAACAGGGAGGTGCAGAGCTGGAACCAGCGGAGGGAGATCGGATTCCGGTCGTCCGATCGGCTAGGACACCGAATCGAACGGTTTTCCGGTAGGGTTTGGATTAAAAATAGGGTGGGGTGACAGAGGAGCGGGAAGAGGACACACTTTCCCCTTCCTT
Organism: Nuphar pumila; assembly: GCF_984573655.1. Classification (NCBI taxonomy): domain Eukaryota; kingdom Viridiplantae; phylum Streptophyta; class Magnoliopsida; order Nymphaeales; family Nymphaeaceae; genus Nuphar; species Nuphar pumila. Next base: position 88,038,223 of record NC_143262.1, read on the forward strand.
TATTTATATATTGCTCTGTCTCTCTCTACTTTCCCCTTCCTTTATTTATATATTGCTCTGTCTCTCTCTCTGTCTCTCTCTATAGGCGATTGATCATGTGACTCCTTGTTGCACCAACCCACGAATCTGTCGTCAGTGTCGTGTGAATGTGATTGTGAGGCAGCTATCTTTCATATGAATCGGTTTTCTCGGAATGAAACGTGTCGCGTCATAGATGACTCCCCAGTTGATTCGATTTTGTGCGAAGAATATAGCTGGTTTTGGATTTGGGACTGACCTGACATTTATGATACGGCCCCTATGGTATTGGAACCACTGAAAAATAAGAATTTTTTATTAATTTTCATGTGAGTAATGCTAAAACGGATCGGGTTAGAGTTAATCGTGACTTCGATGTGACATTTTCTATTCACTTGATTTCCAGGACTGTACTTTTGCTGTATTTATTCTTCAAAGATTTAACTCTAAACAATTTTTTATATATATAGAGCAGGGCCTAAATCAAAACCCTATTTTTCGACAAAATATCGTAAATTGTTTATATATTATAACCTAAATCAAATTACATAATATTTATGAATTTATGTCTAATGGTAATAATTAGAAGAATAAAATATCAAAAACCCTAAAACAATAAACTAAACATTTATGGTAAGCAAGGTCTTGTGCCAAGCTCAAGGCCAGGTTTGAATCCCTCCATCATGAGGGGCTTATGAGATATTTGGTAGGGTCTACCCAACCACTACTTGACTATAAAAATAATAAACTTAACATCTATATCATTTAAAAATATTAATATTTTTAACCAAAATCACATCTCAAAATATTCATATATATGAGTAGGATGACTATTGAAAAAGAGCACAAAAAATCCCTTAAATAATAACTAAACATTTATGCTATTAAAAAAAATAAAACTCTAACCCCTGCAAACATTACAACAAATTGTGTGGTTATGATTAATTAATAAAGAAACCTTTAGTATTCTAACCAAAATCAAATCACACAAAATTCAAGAACTTATATCTATTGGTAATTAAACACACACACTAAAACCATAAAGATAAATATTTACATCATTCTAAAAAACTAAATAAAAACCTTAAATTCTAACAGACATCAAAAAAAAACTAAACCCCTTAATTATATATTTTCATCGTCAAATAAAATAAAAGGCATAAATCTTAACAAAATCCAAACAGGATTTAGTAAAAATTAAAAAATATATAAAAAGAGAACTCCCACCTCAATTTACAAATACTTATAGGTCCAAAACAAACTCATACAAAAAGAAGATGCAACATATTCAAATAGAAATTTGAAAACACATAAAATGTCACTAATTGCATCACAAAATGACCACGAAAACAAAAAAACATCATAATTAAGTACAAAGCCAGAAAATATAAAATTTAGAAATTGAATCGTAAAATGAACCATAGAAATAATGAAGCACACAAACACAATATAATCAATTAGAAAAAATGTAAAATTATACAAATAATATAAAATAAACTACAAAAAAAAGAAGCAAGTGCAGCATAATCAAGTAAAAACTAAAAAAATCCTAAAATTTTACCAAATAGATCATAAAATGAACCACAAAAATAGAAAATCAGCAAGTAAATGCAACATAATCGAGTAGAAAATCATAAATACATAAAATTTCATCCATCGCATCACAAAATGAACCATAAAAACAAAGAACCAACAAGTAAATGCAATATAATCAACTAAAAATTTGAAAACGAAAAATTTCACTAATCGCATCTGTAAAACCCATGAATTTTAAGGAATTATCAATGAAATAAAAATGTGCATTTGTGTGAAATAATATGATTTTTGTAATATTCAATGTGATTTCGATGCTTGCGGGTTAATAGAGTGAACCCGATAACAAATACTAGAGATGGGACTTGGATCCGAACTTTAGCGAGATCCGAAGGTCCGACCCAATTTGTGAAGTTATCTGAAGAAATTTGAATACTTCAAGACTCTGGTGTAAGATCCGAAGTATATTAAATGAAAGCTAATGCGAAGACAAGAAGAATCGAGAAAGCCCACGTGAAAACAAGAAAAATTCAGCAACTAGAGAAACGTCCCAAAAAGACATACAGAAAATTTCTTTGCAAAAGTAAACAACAAATGATGAAGTGGTGTTGTGGTAAGACACATTGTTGTGTGGAACCACAACCCTAGTTCAAAACCCACGGTGTGCCTACGTAGGATGAAAAAATGTTTCCTTTTTACATGAAATCCGCAACAAAACAAAAAGGGGATAAATACAAAAAAATTCACACACTTTACAATAAAGTCAAGGATAGCACAAGTGGTGGGGTTCGTTGCTCATTTGGTGGAAGACCATGGTTTGAAACCTCCTATGCATGGAATAACTTTTTGCACAAAAAGACAATGATTTTTACTCTAAAAAGGGTAAAATCGTGAAGCTGGTAACTCCCTATTCTAAAGCCCATCTCCCACAAAAACGTGTGGGAGTTGGCTGGGTGGTTTCCCCTTTTCCAAGAAGTTAGGGGAATCCCACCAAAATGGTGTGTAGGGGTACCACTAAATAAAAAAAATGGAAGTTAGAGAGATGTTAGCTAAAGGGAAAGAGGGCATTTTTGGAAATGTAATCACCCACCAAAAATCATGGGATATGGTGGAGGTTTGAGTTTTGAAAATTGAAAACTCCCCTAAGTAGGTGGAGTTAAAATAGGGGCTCAAGAGAGAAATGTGCAGCCCACTATTGACGTCTCTCTCTCTCTCTCTCTCTCTCTCTCTCTCTCTCTCTCTCTCTCTCTCTTTGGTGATCGGCTGCCATTGTTGGACGTGGAAGCTACTCCTAGCAATGACGTGCAGCTCCTTCGCGAGGAAGAAACATTGCCTCGTTCGCTTGAAGCTCCAACAAGAGGTAAGGACTATTGTTTTGTATGGAAGTGTTCAATGGCTTGTAGCACAACTATACTGCAGCGTTATCAAGACTATTTGGGATAGCACCATCGACTTGTGCGGGCGATAAGGCATCGAAGCCACTAGAGTTTGGATTGAGCCACCTTTTCGCCTATGTAGCGATACGGTGTGGTCCGACTAATGGTTTTTGCCATGATGGACGCTGAGGGAGACGTGCAATGCTGCTACCGACGTGCACCCGACTTTGTGCGAAGCTCCATACAAAAAAAAAAAGATAAAGTCTATCGGGTGAATTGACCCAGGATACCATCACGTAACTCATAAGGGTTACATGATAGGGTGGTTGCATGATCAACAAGTGACAAATATACAATTAGGGATTTAAAATTTTAGTTATTGATTTCCCAAACACTATTGTACATGTTTTATTTTCTTCGTATAGTTATGCAAGTGATGACACAAAAGATTTTGGTTTCTAAGTGTAGGTTTTTACATGTTTTGATGTCTTTGAAATATAGATATGTTTGTGGATCCTGAGTAGTTTAAAACAATAGTTTACAATCTGGTTTATTAGCATTTCATATTCAAAGGGTCCATTGGTGTGTGCGTGTGCTTAGGCTCGGTCTGACGTAGCCCCATTTTTTTTCTTTCTGCTGTTGAGGATACCCACTAACGTGTTTTGAATAGACTCTATTACCAAGCTGGCATAGTCAGACCGGGTCGGTCCGATGTGAGCCAACACGTTCTGGCCAGGGTCGTGAATCTTTTTGCAGGGCAGCAGACGCTACTCCAATTGGTGCTGACGGTACCGTGTGTGCAAAAGGTCGCTGACCCTGCTGGCGTGGTCTGCACTATTGGTGCTTACAACCATGCTGGCCCAGTGGGGTTGTTGATGGATAGCACGCAAGACCAGGAGGACTGAGCCTGCACCCAGTGACCCGATGCATGTTGGCCAGACCCGCGTGGGGCTGACGCTGTTGGACACCAAATGCTCAGTAGGGTTCAGTTGAACTGTGGGATAGGTTTGGATGGGGGCTCGATTTGGTCCTTGTCGTGGCCTAGCTACTCCTGTCTCACTGAGCTTGATCAGACGGTCTGGTAGCAGACCTGGGTTGGCTGGTGGACATGGCCTTGTCAGTTGACGACCTAGAATCGTGGCATTACCTGTTGCCAATGACAGGTGGTCAGCTAAAGCAGACCATGAGTCACCCTCTTGGGTGGCTGTGGGAGTAGGGAGGTCTGGGGTCAGTTGGACCCTAGCCATTGTTTTTCATGTTTTCCATGCACAAACCGGATGTATTTTGACGCAGGGTTTGAACCAATTCCAGTGGTGTTTTGGGCCACTGCATGTAGCGAATGGTTTACCCATAGGGGGGGGGGGGTGTCCTGTAGGAACCGATATTGACTGTACACCTAACTCGGGTTCAGCAACAGTGGGGGGAAACCCCTTCTTTTGGGGAACTAGCGGGTCCCTACTCACATTGGTATGGCAGGCGGGACTCGTGAGCCTGACTCTAATTGTCGAACTTTTGGTGGCAAGACAAGAACTACATTGATGGCATGACTCAATACAGGTAACAAAGAGGTCATGATTGTGAAAGGACTCGGGAAGTCGTCATGGTGCAATAAGTCATTATGACTGTAGATGAAGATATGCGAGAATATATATATCAAGTAAATTAAGCCACAAGGCTGGCATAGCTCGTGGGTTGTGGATGTGTGCACACTAACTAGAGTTTTAAATAATGATTATGGCTCTAGGGTCGAGCCGAGTCCTGTGAAATCTCACTTTTTGATGGTGCTATGGCACCCTAACTCGAAAGTGCATATAAGTTGTATGAACCCAATGGCGGGTTTAGGATTTTGGAAATCCCCTATGGTGTGATGGCTTGCACAGGGAAGTAAATGAGAAATAAAAATATATGCATAATCATAAGGTTCATGAGGTTCTGGGTATACCTAAAGGACGGTATATGTTACCGGACCTCTCGTTGAGTGATGGCTTGCACGTGATATTAAATAAAAGGTTAAATGAAAATATAAACATAAAACCTTCAAGATTCTGGGTACACCTGAAAGACGATGTATGTTACCGAATTCTCTGAGCTCTTTGTACACCTGAAAGATTGTGTATGTTACTGGACCCATGGTCTACCTTAGAGAGGGTAGGTGGTACAAGCTTCGTGGATGTTCTTGTTTTTCGTGAGAGCTAGGCGTTTCACCGGGTTCCCAGCCCACGAAGTTAGGGTGTCAGGACTACCAGTATGTCCAAGGTGATAGATCCAAGTCTTCTGCAGAAGTGTTCAGGTTACATCCTAATTCTAGTTCTAGCCTCTAAGGAGTTTCTCTCTCAGTCATAGACTGTCCCCTTTGGATATTCGTATGGCCAGTCATACGGGTTATTAATTAATAGACCCCTGTATGGTCTCGATCCGCTATGATGTCTATGTATGTGCGTACCCACAGAGAAAGAGTAAGAAAACATAAAAAGAATTAAATTGGTCTAGAAACTTGCTCTTGAGAAATTGTGAAAATTATTGATATGGGATCTGTAGAAATCATAGAAATAAAATCATGTTAGTGTGAATAAATTTAGCTATAGACTTGTTTTTACTATATTGTATAGTGATGTAGAAAGCATGCTTAACTCATTAGAATATCACAAATTACGTGCTAGTTTAGAAAGTAAATTGTTGCACATACTTGTACAGATGACATTGAGCACAACATATAAATATAATACTTCTTATGCAGAAAGGGGAGTCTGACCCTTCTGCTTTAAATCTTTTTAAGGTAGCGAGTAAATAGGTGCATCGGGGCGTCATTTTGAAAATAGCAAAGAGATCTCATTTATTTCAGTATTGTTATTATTAGACTTTGATCAGTTGTTGGTTTTCATTTATTTGATGTAATTGACATTTTAATTAATGAATTAAATGCTTTTAGTACTTCTCTGTTTTACCTTGTAATTCGCCTGACACTTGGACTTTTCACTTCTGCTAATAAAAAAATAGAAAATTTTACGTCCAAATTGTTGGGGTGTTACAGCATCATAAAAAGAAACACATAAACGGAGAATCAGCAAGTAAATACATCGTTAATCAAATAAAAACTAGAAAAAACATAAAATTTTACCATTTTTTCCTTCGGGTCCGACACGACCGGTTTCCATCCTAATCGAGGAAACTACCCACCTGCACTCTAGGTCAGGGTGGGCACTGCCCACATGTGCTCTGGGTCAGTGTGGGCATTGCCTGCCTGACCCATTATCCCCTAGGAAGATTTTTCTGGGTCAGGGTGGGCATGTGCCCACCCTACCCACTATGTGGCTCCGCCCTTGATAGAGAGAGAGAACAATGTTGTCAGTATCGGTATTGACCCTGAATCGTTGGGCCACTAGTTCATTTGTATCAGGCTGATACTAATACTCAACTAAATCATTCTGTATCAGCCAAAAATAATAAAAAATATGATGTGTCAACCATAACGTGACATGTTAAAACAATTAAAATAATAATAGAAGAGTAATTTTTAGTATTTTTGTTATTTATTTAAAAAATAGTCAATTCAAGGTGAAACATATCAAAATTCTACCATTGCGAAGCGTATCGACTAATATATAACAATAATAGTAACATTGAGAGAGAGAACTAATGTGTGAACCATGATTTTCATGGATATGGATGTGATCTACATGTTTAGTTTATTAAGGATCCACCCTTGAATCATCTGATTATGATGCATAAACAAATTTTTTTGCATAAACAAAATTTTTTAAGGTTTTAAAATCAGTGTTTCACAATCTTTATTATAAATATTTCTAGTTATCTTATTCTATTGACTATATATACAACACTAGAATATGTGAACTAAAACATGAATCAAGATTTTCAAAGTTTCTATTTTATTATTTTTCTTAATTTTCACAATACAAATGTGATCTAGATGTTTGGTTTTATAGAAACAAACTCCTAGCTAATCTGATTATGATGCATAAGAAATAACTTTTAAGGCTTTAAAATTCATGGCTCAGATTTTTTATAAGCATCCAAAATTCATGTTTTTTCATCTAAAATACATGATCCAACAATCAATTTCTAGCAAATAGACCATGCCAAATGCATCTGCAGGGTTGGATTTGCAAAAAGAGTGTGAGAAATACCTAGTTCACGCTCCGGTTTACATATTTCCAGTTAACATATTATAGTAAGAATCATTTCTTGAGTTATATTTTATACGTAAAAATATGATTTTTTAGGATTAAAAATTTAGTTGATTGTAAAACATTAACTTTTCAATTATTGTCAAATCTTACATACATGTTGAAATCTAAATTTGACCTAAATATATGTATTAAGTTCAATCATGTAGGGTTTATACTACAATTAGAAAAGTATTAAGCTATGCTTCCTAAAACAATCAAGTAAAAATCGAGTATAACCGAAAAATATGAATGAAACTAAATCTTATGATGCATATGAATTATTCTAAGTTGTGAAAACAAAACAAATAGAAATTAGATTATGATTATGCTATATGCCGTGAATATGAAAAAAAATAAAAAACTATGCATGCTATGATCCTGAATTCTACGAAGATGGAAGAGAAGATGATGGTTTTTACCTACTGCACCCAAAAGAACTTCGACTCTCTCTTCGACAAAGGGGATGCGAGGAACCGACGACGATAGAGTTTAGAAGAAGGATTGAAATGCGTAAGAAGCAAGAAGAACGAGGTAGGCAACCGATTGATCGAATAAGAGGAGGAAAAGAAGAAGGGGAGGCGGAGAAGAGAGAGAGAGAGAGAGAGAGAGGCACACGATCCAATAAAGGAAAAACATTCCCTCTTGGCTGGAAATAAGTATTTATATAGAACACTGAAAAATGCAGGGCAAGCTTTGAATTTGATGATTTTTGATATTTTTAATTTCAATGTGGTTTCTCGAAACTAATGATAAGAATGGTTTTTTAATACAATTTTATCATGAATCATGCATAAATAGAGATGAATAAAATGCAAATATTATGCATAATCAATGCCCCTAGCTATCCAACATCTACCTCTAAAGGCTATATGACCACAACTTGCTACCTTGCCATAGGTTTAAAGGTAATTAGTGACTTTCTCTGAGCACACATTTTTCTATTCCAACTTCTACCCCTAAGGCGGTCTCATGACGAGAGCCTGCCACTTTACCATGTGCCTGAAGAATGTGTGAGCCTAAATGCACTAATCTTTTTTGTGTTTTTTTTTTCTTTTTTGATATTTTTTTATATTTTTTTTTTAATGTTTTTTTCTTTCGAGATAAAAGAAAAAGACTCCTCGAAGGGCAACCTATGAAACAGATTAGCATTGATGGTATTCAACATTTGACGCTTTTCTTGGAGAGTTATTTACCTAGTTGGGCTCCACAGGCTTGGCACACATGCATTGATAATGATCCCATGCCCTCATAATTCAACATTATAGACTGATGAGCTAGAATAATTATATTAAAGTCCCTTAGATTCACTTTATCGCTGCCTTATTTTCTCATAAGAATTTGATGTCTTATGTGATAGACTCTCATGTGTAGGGATACACTTGTGGGAAGGACCATCTTGAAGAAAGCTATATTGATTTTAGGACAAGATCCCTGAACTTTAATGATCTTAAAATGATATGCCTAGCATTATGGTGAAGCTTTATTGAGAGATACAACCTTTGTAAGTCAGAACAAAATTTTTGTCCTCACAGAAATTCTTTAATGACTGCATAATTTTGTTGATTTTATTTTTTCTAGTTTGTTTCAGATTTATGACTAATATTTTTATCATGGTTAGTTTATATATTAAAGAAGTTGCAGTAAATATATTATGTATATATTTATTACGGTTTGTGAATTAAAAATCATGAAAGCTATTTTCAGAAACTTGAAATTTCTGAACACAGTATGTCCAAAAACAGAAAAGACTATAGTGCATGAATTTTAATTATCAATTGTGATGGAATTTAGACTTCATTTCTTTTCGAGATTGTGTTAAATATGCCCAACTAATTAGAGTAAATTTTATATAATTTATTTTATCTTGCAAATTCGTGGGTTGATGGTTTTTTCATTAAAGCCAAATCAAATAGGTCTATTATATGAAAAGAAAACATGTTTCTGTAAAAAAAACTATATTAATAAGATTATGATGCATAAAAAGAATATTTTAATGCTTTAAAATCAACAACTCAAAATTTTTGTAATATTTAAGCACAAAAATCACAAATTTTTTTATCGAAAATACATAATCCAACAATCATTTCCTAGCAAATAAACCATGCAGAATGCATATGCAAGGTTGAATTTGTAAACAAAGTGATGAAAATGCCTAATTTACACTTCGGTTGATATATTTTTAGTTAACATATTGTAGTGACTACATATATATTACTTGGATCATGTTATTTCAGTTATTTCAATATGTTTGGATTAGTAAAAATCAATGCATGGATCATGTTATTTCAACATGTATGTAAGATTCAACAATAATTGAAAAGTTAATGTTTTATTATAAATACTTTTTTTCCAGCGAAGAGGGGTTGTTTTTTCCTTGTTGGATCATGTCTCTCTCTTTCTCTCTCTCTCCCCCCCCCCCCCCTTCTTCCTTTCTCCCTCTTGTTCGATCGATTGGTTGCCTAACTCGTTCTTCTTGCTTTTTATGTTTTTCAATCATTCTTCTAAACCCCGTTATCATCAGTTCCTCGCATCCCCTCTGCCGGAGAGAGAGTTGAAGTCCGTTTGGGTGCAGCAGGTAAAAGCCATCATCTTCTCTCCCATCTTCGTAGAATTTAGGATCATAGCATGCATCATTTTTTATTTTTTTTCATAGTCATGGCATATAGCATAATCATAATCTCATTTCTATCTTTTTGTTTTCACAACTTAGAATAATTCATATGCATCATAAGATTTAGTTTCATTCATATTTTTCAGTTATACCCGATTTTTACTTGATTGTTTTAGGAAGCATAGCTGAACTCGAATCTAATTATAGTATAAACCCTACTTGATTGAACTTAATACATATAATATGGTCAGATTTGGATTGTGATGTAAAAATCCTACAACCAAATGCAAATATAATTAGCATTCTAATATGGTTTTGCGAAAAAAAGAAAAACTAGATGGTTTTAGATAAGTTGAATATCTGACTCGAATCCAAATCATTTACATCTATATATGTCTTTAAGCCCACACGTAGATCGTGCTAGGGCTAAAATTTATCTTAATGCCATGTATCAAGGTAAAAATATCATAAGAACACTGGCATTTTGTAGGTTGGATATGGATTACAAGACACAAAAATGCAATTTTCCTTTTTAGAGCGGGACAATAGTTAGGGATGCCAATAGGTCAGATATAATCCGATATCTGACCAAAATTCTAAGTTCTAACCAAAGTTAGGTATTCATTTTTCATGTTTAATGCTAAATAAAAAATATACAGAACCCTAAAGGCATAATTTAAAATTCATGTCATTTAAACAAATACAAGATCGAAACCCAAATTCTTACATTATCAATTCTGCATTTATGCTAATCAAGCATGTAGGCCCCAAGGGGGTTATCGTAGGGTGTGGTCATGGCTGCTAAAGCAACCAAGGTTTGATTCTAATGGGTGTTACCCCTCTGCACAAGCCAACATGTAGCATAGGTCGTAGGGTCAGGAGGTCCTAGCCTCAGAGTTTTACATTGTTGATGCGACGACTGTAGGTATGTTCGATTGAGCCAGTGTGACCAAGTCTTCGTGTCAGGTGCAGTTTCTTCGGGTTATAAATACAAAAAATATTAAACATGTAGAATCATATTTAATGTTAATTAAAATATATAAGAATACTTAAATTAAATATTCATCTTATTAAAAATAAAATAAAAATATAAATGCTATTAAAATAAATATAAAAACTCCAAAACCTAATTAAATATTCATGTTATTAAAAAAAACTAAATATAAATGTCAATCCTAACAAGAATCATTCATAGCTTTCATATAAGCTAATTGAAACAGAAAAATAACGAAACCCTCAAAATTCTAACTAAAATCAAGCATGTGAATTATGTCTAATGTTGATTTAAAAAGTACAAAAATAGCTAATTAATATTCATCTTATTAAAAACCTAAATGCTAATTGAAAAAAAAAAGCACAAAGAGCCCTAAACCCTTCTTATTGAAATGCAACTATTTAAGAAAAAAAATAAAAAACCTAAATCTTAATTCCAACTAACAACATTCATAATTTCATACACTAATTAATAAAAAGAAAATTTAATTAAAATTTTACCAAAAACCTTAATCTTAAAAAGGGACATGAAAAACATATCTTGGTGTCTGCCATGTCGAAGAGACTAACGGACAATGTATGGCATGATGCAAGACACTGGCCTGAGCAAGAACGAGAGAGAGACAGAGAGTTAGGACCAGTCCTGTGGGCATTACGACAGCAGTGTGTGCGGTTTGTCAAATGCCTTCTAGTGAGGTGGGTGGTGGGCAGTGGTCCTATACCCTGTGGGGTTGGGGGGAGGGCACACATAAAGAATCTAGAGAGAGAGAGAAGTGGGGTTGACCAAGCTCAAAAGAATCAAGAGAGAATGAGAGAGTGGGGTGGGTTCTCGGGCTCAAAGTCAGGTGGGCCATGGGACTATCATGCCCCCTTTGGGTCGGGCATGAGTGGTGCCCACCCTAACCCGAGGCACTGCCCCACCTGCACTTTGGGTTAGGATGGGCATTGACCCATTACCCCCTTGGGGGATTTTTCTGGTTCAGGGTGGGCACATGCCCACCCTACCCACTGCGTGACTCTGCCCCTCATTTAAACTTGCAAAATTTTAGAGATTTATTTTTGTTAAAATATATGTAAAATACTCGGGTTGATCTGGTATCCAGCAAAAGGCTGGGTCAGGTCGGATACCCAACAAAAATCATGGCCCAAACCTGGCTCACATATTGCTCGGGGCAAGTTCAGGTCGACCCGAATATTATTCAGGTTGGTACTTTTCATGCCCACACCTGTGAATTCAGTCTGGGTTGGGTTGGATTCTCGATACAACCCGGACCAGAGACATAGTCATTGTCCTGGCAGCATAAAACTACAAGGCTAGGACCTTCGCTCCGGGTCTATGCTAGGCATTGCCTTGTGCAAGAGGGTAGCGCCTGCGGAAATTGAACCTTGATTGCCCATATGACAGCCTAGGAACGCTCCAACTACTCTAATCTCTTTAGGGCTAAGTATATGTTTAGTTATTTTGTGGTTAAGATAAAATGGTGATTTATGATTTAAGCAGATACTTGGTTACTCGTGTGGTAAGCGGGGTAAAAAAACTCTGGCGATTTTAAAATTTTTCATAAATCTTGCATTTTTTGGGCAAATTCTTGGTAATAAAAAATAATCTTTTTTATAAGAAAATATAAATTAAACACATTTAAAAAATAAAAATCTCAGGAGTTTTCACGATAAATATCGCGATATTTATCACAGTTTGAAAATGGCTCAAGAAATTGCCGTTTTTAACTTTTAGGAATCTTCGTCATTAAAAAAAAACACTTGAGCAGCTACTTAAAAATTTTTAAAGAATAAGGTGGTTGTTTAATATAATAATGAAAAAGCTGGGTCCCATGATAAATTAGGCACATTTTTATAATTTAACTTCAAATTTTAATTTAAGCATCCAGGCAATTTTGTCAGTATTGGTATCGGCTCTGAATTGTATCGGCCGATACTGATACTCAAGTGAATAATTCTGTATCCGGCAAAAAACAACAAAAAACATTATGTGTCAAGCAGAATATGACACATGTTAAAACTATTAAAATAATATTAAAATTTATTTTTTAGTATTTTTATATTTATTAAAAATTAGTTTGATTCAGGGGTGATGCATATCGACCTATACCCATAGTTACAAATACCGTGAGATTTATGAAAATCTTGCAATAATATCGCAAGAAATTGCTTGAAAGTTTAAAACGGCAATTTCTTGCGAGATTTTCAAAATATTGTAAGATTTATGAAAAAACATAAATACCATGATTTAAATGCGATATTTACATTTTAAACAGCTATTTATCGCAAAAAAAAATCATGTATTTTATTTTTTTAAAATTTTTATTAACATTTTCTTATATTTTTAATTAGATTTTTTATTGCCAAGATTTTGCCCAAAAAAAGTAAGATTTATGGAATTTTTTCAATTTCTCATGAGTTTTTGAAAAACAAAAAATTGCCAATAAAAACGTTTGTCACTATGCCTATACCCACCCATACTGACAACATTGCATCAAGGTCTAAATATGGACCGGATGAGATCTGGTTAGAGTGTGCTATTCTATCAGAGCACCTTTGGATGCTGTTGATCTCAAGATGATCTACATCCAAAACCTGTTGGAATGGAATGCCCACATTTTGGATGGGCCCTACTCTTTTTTCTGACGTCGTTTGTATTTCCGATGGACGACATCGGAATGGTTTAAAATGAACGGCTCACAATGATCTTGTTAATTGATTTTATGAGTGTTTGTTAATTGATTTTATGAGGGTCGTTCATTGTTAATTGGTACATGGGTCATTTAATTACCCCTACAAAGATAGGGTTTTTTTAGCCAAAACAAGTTTTATCAATATTGTAGTGTCTGTTTGGAAGAGACCAGGACCGTGACTGCAGACCGCCCCCACATGGACAAGGTGTCATCCTCCTTAGGGGTGTCAACGAGTCGGGTTTACCGGGACCAAACCCTATAGAGTTCGGGTATGGTGACAAATAAGAAGACCCGATTAAGACTCAGGTTCGGACCTGAAGGTCCCATTAATACATGGACCCAGGTATAGTTTGTGAAATTTTATACCAGACCCGGGCCCAACACGAGTTTCGATTAAGGCCCACAAATTTTCAATGTAAAAATGATAAAAAAATATCATTTTTACTGGGTATGATCCGGGTATGGTTTCTATTATAGTAGACCAAATTAGACCCGGGTCTGAACCCGATACTATACCCAAAAATCTGGTCTAATTCTGGTTTCATTTGGGTCTGAACCAAACCCGACCCGTTGACACCCCTAATCCTCCTACCAACATGTTGGTTCCAACTCTAGGTTCTGACCCTACCTTTTGCTTTAGCACCTAGTTGTGTCACCTAGTGACCCATCAAGGCTCCACAACATACTCTTGGGAGTGGGTGTCATCTAGTCAAGTGTACTAAAAGCGTGGTTTTGTCCACTCCATGCATTGAAAACGATTGATTAGGGTTTCCTCCTAATGACTTGTTTTTCTTAAGAAATTTAAGATAAGAATCCTTCTTTCACTTGAAATTTGCTGTCAGGCTTGGGCATGTTTGAACTGCCTTGTGATTTTTTTATTTTCTCAATATCCTTTAATTGTAAATCACTGGCATGTTTGCTTTTGTCACATGTGAAAAAGTAGTTGTGATTATGAATCGCAAGGTCAACCTTTGTGGTTGTGATTTATTTTCTCAAGATTTGTGGAAAAAACAAGCAAAAACAATCACAGCACATTTTTTACTTTTTCATGTTCCACTTGCCTTGAGAAAATATGATGATTGTGATTTACATTCACAAGATCCAAGAATTACAAGGCATTGTAAATTCAAGATAAGTGAAATATGAGAAAAGTATAAGTTGTGATTGTGATGGCTGATTGTTTTAAATCTTATGAAAGTTGGTCACAAGATTGACCATGAATCACATTTTTCAGTTTGGATGATTCTTCCCCACCCGTGAAAATTAGAAAGTGATATTCAAAATTACATTTGAAATAATTTGACATGAAATGGCATGATGTTGAATCGCATGAAATGGAATAATTTGTGAATTGGAATCATATGAAATGCAAAGGAAGCATCGGTCGTGGAGAGAGAGAGAGTACTCCAACGCAGCTGACACGAAGACCCCTAACTTTAGACATATTTACAAACACAGGTCTCAGTTTTTATATATTACAAATACAGCCTGATTATCAAAATAATTCACAAACACCCGCTCTCCTTAACTCAGGTGAGTTTACCCTGGTCAAACCCTGTTACAAGAAATAAAATTACCAATTATCCTTTCTTTAATTCATTCACAAACAAATAAACAAAAACCAGTGGACCATAACCACCGCCACCACCTGATTGCCTGCCACTCCCCAAGTAACAATCCCTGGCCAAATGACCTGGCTGCCCACAATTGTAGCAAGTGCCACCAACACCTCCTCTATAACCACTGCCTCCTCCACCATAACCACCACCTCTGCCTCCATATCCACCACCACATCCTTCGCCTCTTCCACTCTTGCTTCCCCTTCCACCATCATATCCACCAAACCCAACACTATAACTTTCATCGCCTCCTCGACCTCTACCACCACCATTGCCACCGCTCGAAGACCCTCTTCTGCCACTAGCATCACTTGATCCATCAAGCGAGAGGGGACTTTCTGGGCCTGTGACGTTGACTGCCTTGGTCCTACCATTTTCACCCTTCTCGACATCGTACCCTATGACGTTGCCCAAGCGAGTGAGTGGACTCAGCTCACCATCCCTGTTGCCCTCCTCCCTATGCCTTCTTCCTCTTCCCTTCCTCCTCTGTCTACCCAGCAAGAACATGAACAAGACTATCAATAATCCAATACTTTTAATGGTAAATAAAAATAAAACAAGAATAATTAGGTAATTTTATTTTTGATAACTAGGGTAAAATCAAATGAGTTAAAAGGAGGGAGTGTTTGAGAATTATTTTGGCAGACCAACCTCTTATTTTGGTTGAGGATTCTCCTATGCAAAAGGACCCTCACTTTCCTTTTCTTTCGACTAATGACCATTAATCTTCTTCACTTCATCCTTGGCATGCCCACATTGTTGAGGTACTTCCTCCGCCCTTCTCACCCTCACGATGTTCACACTCTTCCTCTCCATCTCGCCAATGCCACTGCAAGTAGCCACGTCTCCTGCTTCCTCTATCCGAACATTCAGGTTAGCAACGACCTTAATCAATAATTCTTACTTCTTCACCACTGACTGCACATATAAATCTCCCTCATTTGATGCTTTCAGAATGAGTGACAAGATTTATGTCACAAACTCTTAAACTTTTTCAATAGATATTTTCTTTATGGGCTTTCACTTAGTGATGCTTCATTTCTCATGGTATATGTTAGACACTCATACTTCTGGCTACAAACGAGGTCTCCCCTCTATCCACGTGTCAAGCCTCGTGCGTACTTCTCCGTAGCACGAATCAACCAATTATAATGTATTTGTTTCTTTGTTTGCTTTGTTTCATCAGTGGGTGTTGTTGCCTCCATAACAATCTCTTCAATCTTGCAGAGGAACCATAATCAGTTTCAACGAAACATAAATATCCTTTAATGGTCATCAATGTATGAAGTCTTTAAAAGAGATAACTAGAAGCAAAGTTGAAAATGTTCAATTATTTAAGTATATAGCTATTTGAATCATTACTAAAGAAAAGATGTACTTAGGCGTGATTGAAAAGAGAATAACATCCAAAACAACAACAAAGTTATGCATTAAGAAAAAAATTATAATAACAATGTTATTTTTGCAAAAACAAAATATTAAAAAAATAAATAGGAGCAACAAATGTGTCATGAAAAAATAGTGATTTTTTTATTGTTTGCATAGTAATGAAACTAACAAATTTGTTATGATGATTCCAAATGCTCATCATTGTGTTGGCAGATGGTTTTTAATAGTGCAGTTGGTTATGATACGAGAAAATACAAACTAATAACCATTCTAACAAAAATCATAAAATTTTTCATGCTATCAGAAATTTCTAAATGAAAAAAAAACTTAAGCATTTTCCATTATTTCAAAGCAATAAGAAAAAAAATATACTTTTGTGAATACTGAAACCACAAAATACTAAAAGATCTTCGTTTCTTTAGATTAGCAACAAACAAAAATAAAGAAAAATAAAAGAACCTTCAAGATATATTGATGTCTTGTACATATACAAAAAATATCACATATTGTAAATGTCATTGTTTAACTCATGATGCACATGAGTGTCTTGCACAAAGTAAAGTTTGGTTAACCTAATGAAACATCAAAAAAGGTTGCAAGAGTTCTTACAATAGTCAGTTTTCTCAAGAAAATCCAATTGTTTTTTGCCACATGTACTCAATAGAATACTTAAAAAAACATATTGCAAGATTTCTTACAATAACCAGATTTATATTTTCTACTATTTGGGTAGCAAATTAAGATATTAAAAAATTAGATTACTTAAAAAACCAAGAAATATATTAATTCAATGGATGTATAGATTAACAAAAAAAAGAAACACCTGAGTTCTCCAAGGCCAATTCCACTCAAGATTTTTTACAAAAATTATATATGGAAAAGATTTAACCTGCTCGAATTCAAAACAAAAAATAAACAAAAGAACCTAGCATTGGTATTTATAGCAACATTTACCCCAATCTTCACTTAAGTATCATATCTAAGAAATCAAAATATAAGAGCCAACACCAAGCATATACATAAAAAAAGAATACAACAATGTCTAACTTGAGTGGATGCACTGAATACATTTTTTTTTGTAGTGTAAAGCTCATGACCACATAAGATAAACACCCACATAAGAAACAAGGAAACAAAGCATGGAAGAGAGACATAAAAAATGAATTAAAAAAAATGAAATACAAGCAAAGATAACTTAAGAACCATGCAATTCTTTTACAAAATAACCCATTTATACCAATGTTTAAAAAAGTAACTCATTCATGCCAAAAAATCAAAAAATAATTAATTTATCCGTTAAAGATGTGTTTATCGGAATGTCTCACCACTGATGATGTTCAAGACACTAAAAAATTCACTGATGATGTGTTGTTGCATGACAGAGAGCCAACAATAGCTTTAAAGAATTTTGACAAAAAATAGTCATAAAAAAACCACCAAAAAAATTTGCGGGAAAGACAGTTGGGGAATAAAGGATTGGGAACCACAAAAAAACCTTGTTTATTAAAAAATAGCCAAAAAATGTGAACCATCGCTTTTGAAAAAATGAAGCTTTACATTTAATACTATGAGGAGATTCGCCAATAAAATAAGAAAAATTGTATTAAAGTCTTGAGATAATTTATGAATCTCATGTTGAACATGTGAATGTTCTAAAAGTTTGTAAATGAGGTCAGGAGATTTGCATATATAGAGAATGTTCACAAATTATCTTGTGAATGTTCACAAATGAGTAACGACATTCGCAATATGCATTTGAGAATGTCACTAAACATTTGTGGATGTACGTAAGGAGTATTTATTTAAAGAAAGCTCGAAGATTTTCTTCGCAAAGGTCATCTTATATTTGTGAAGGTCATATTGTATCTGCACACATCGAATCAGAGTGTGAATGCTAGAGACATTCACAACAGGTGATTGCAAACATCGACATATATTTGTGGATCTTCTTGAGTAATATTTACTTAAGGGAGGTTCACAGAGTATATTTGTGACGATAGTACTACATTTGCAAAGGTAGTACTATCTTTACCAATCTTCGCAGTTTTATTAAAGGATGCAAACTTCCTACAACGTACCTATATATCGTGCAAACCTCAAGAGGTTCTCATGTACAAAGGGCAACAATATTTCTACAAAAGTCAGGAATAAAAGAATTTAGATATGCAATGGATTTCATCAAATTGTGGGGTATTTGGGGGAAGCACGCCATTTTGCAAGGACAATATGATTAATTTCTATAGTTTTTTTTTTACCAGCCTTACAAGAAGCCAAGTTCCCCGTTTTCTTTTGAATAGAGGGATTCAACACCCAACCGTTGATCCAGCAAGATGGGATTGGCATAATGAAAATAACCATCAATGGTGATTTTCAATATAATCCGATCCCTTATTGTGCAAGTGGGTCAGTGTTTAGACACTTAAATGGGTGACCTGTCATAGTCTGTGTGGGTGGTGACGGTTAGGAGTGCTAATGGATAAGATTAGGGTGAATATTTGGTTTGAATCCAACATATTAATCTAATATTTAGATCACACAATTAGATCCGGATGTAAATTTGGTTTGGATTTGGACTTACATAATCAGACCTTTTGGATTTGGATTTGGATTAGGATTCAGATCCAAATATGAATCTGGATCAGCCTTTTAAGTTGGACATTGGGCCTGTTTGCAAATTTTTTACATGGTAAAGCTTGTTTTTTAACCCTCCTTTGGTAAGATATGGGCATGTAGCTGGTTCGAGTAGTATATCCAAACCGAATTGATGAGCTGAACTGATTGGACCTGACCCTAGGGGTGTAGCTGAGTCAAGTCAAGGTGAGTCCGATTTCGTCAAACACATTTCTGAATCAAATATAAAACTTAGATACAAACCTGACCCAATTTAATTCAAGTCCAGAGTCCGGGTCTTGCTGGAATTATATACCCGTACGGGATAATGAATTCCAATATAAAACGGGTATAAAACGAGTCGCCAAACATGGACAAGGTTTTAAATAGACCCATTTTTTTAATCAGGTCTAAGAGCTAGATCTGACTCGATCCAATTTGATTTAGGTCCGGATTCGGGTCCGGCTACCACTAAGAAATATACAATCGGTTTAAAAGCATCTTGTTGGATTTTTTTTTAACTTATTTATTATTTTTATTGTTTGTGAGTTAGGAAAGTCATTTACCACAGGGCACTTTTGAAAGAAAATATTACCTATTAGAAGTTTTGATATGATCTGTTCCAAATGAAAAAAAATTTATTGTTTGTGTAGCATGAGAAAATGGAAGAACAATGTGTGTTTTAGCAGGGTCCTGTGCCAAACTGAAGGCCCAAGTTCGAATCTCTCTGTCACATGGGGCTTAAGAGATATCTGGTAGGGTATGCCTAATCCCAGTTTGTCTCTCAAAGAAAAAAAAAATGAAAGAACAATGTGTGTAAGAAAAAAATAATTTTTATAGGAAAAATTCCTCCACTCCAATAGGTGGGGATGTTTTTTTATAAAAAATCAAACTTTTTAGAAAAAAAAATTTATTTCAAAAAGTTTCTCTCGTTTAGACGGTTAAAAAAGTTATAGTTTTATTCTTTCCTACCTTCATTTTTTGTAGTATTTTTCTCAATTTCAAATGTGTCCATAGAGCACATTTGGTAGCAAAAAAATTTCTCATAAAAAAGAAAAATTTTGCTTATGAGAAATTTTGATATGATAACTTTTTCAAATAAAAAATTCTTGCTTGTTTGTGTAGCATGAGAAAAAGTAAAAATTTGAGAAAAATAAGAGAGAGATAGAAGTGGGTTGACTGTACTAAAGAGAGAAAGAGAGAGAGAGATCTGAAAATGGTGGTAGTTGGAGGAAGATGAAGGTGGAGGAACCTCTCGTTGTTGCAACCCATGGAATGAAATGTGTTATGGGTGAATGGTTGCCCTAATGCAAAAGAAATTTTATAGAAAAAAATTCTCTACTCCCTCAGGTGAACAAATTTTTTCTATAAAAAGTAATAATTTTTAGTAAAACTTTTCTTTAAAAAAAATTCTCTCGTATGAAAAAGTTATAATTTATCCTTTCCTACTATTTATTCATTGGAATAAAGCCATAAGAAAAAGAAAAGTCATTGGAATAAAGCCAGTGATTCCTATATACAAGAACAAGTGGCAAATAGGGCTTAAAATGAGTTCAGATTTGGGATCGGTTTTGGTTTAGCCCAAAATGGCCGTGGTTTGGGTTGGTACAAAGGGGTTCGTGTTTGGATTCGATCATAGATTTCGTGGAAACATTTGGGTTGGGTATAAAAAAATGTAAACAAGCATAAATAAAAAAAAAAAAACAAATCTCAATAAGGTAGATACCGTTATCAAGTTAATTTCAATGAAGACTTGTCAAAGTTGTTGT
The DNA here is from genome assembly GCF_984573655.1 of Nuphar pumila. Classification (NCBI taxonomy): domain Eukaryota; kingdom Viridiplantae; phylum Streptophyta; class Magnoliopsida; order Nymphaeales; family Nymphaeaceae; genus Nuphar; species Nuphar pumila. The sequence continues at coordinate 88,059,021 of NC_143262.1, forward strand.
CTTTAGAATTATCAAATGCTATCTTCTGTCAAATTTTACTTGTAGTCTTTGGTAGTTTAAAATAGTGAAAAAAAAAGAAATAAACACTGTGGACATACGGGTCGGGTTGGATATGTGGCCAAAATCATAACCCCAACTCAACCGACCTGTTACTCAGGTTCGGATAGGCATTTTTGTGCCCATACTTGGATATACGAGGCCAATCAAGTATTGAGACAGACCCGACCCACTGGCAGCCCTAATTGCATCCAAAGATATTTTACTTTGGATCAGCATAAAGTTATTGGAATCGGCTGATATATTGCAAAGTTTGCTATTTACACATGGTGATAAAATATATTTATCGTGCTGATTCACGTTAAGCAAAATAATTTATCCAAAGTTACTCGAAGCGGTATACTTATCACCATGTTGTTTGCCACTTTTTGCTTTACACTTGTCCAGTTGTTGTTTGGAACTGCAGCTGTCAGGGGGTCGGATCGGGTTCAAACTCTAGTAGGACCGAACCCGGATATGAGTTGAAGTGCTGGTATTGGGTCCACACTCAATCCAATTGAGTCCATCATAATTGTCATGGGTTTATTTGAAAGCACCGCGCAACACCTGGTGATTCCAACCAGGTCAGCCTTTCGAGTCAAGAAAGCAACACAAACACCCCGCACGAGGATGCACAATTGCAACAGAACACACAATCTTAAATAGAGTAATAGAGAAAGCAAGAAGTTGCAAGATTGCACCAAGAGAGTAAGAAAAGGAGGAACCCATAACAATTGTTGTTCATGAGAGATCTTAGGTCAAAGGCCATTTATGTACACTACAAATGATCAAAGAGGTATTTACATCAAGAAACAAAGGTATCAATATGGCGGGCAGGAACATGCACCCCCGCCTAAACTGGCACCACCTTCGGTGCGATCTGTTGTTGGTAGTCTTCAATGGCTTGCTGGAACTGACGAATATTTCTTGGAGTCTTCCAACTAGCATCAATCTCTGGTAGTCATTTCCATTTCATGAGTGATGCAGCGTTCTTCGGGAAGAAAAGAATAGTTGCCCACCTAGAATCGGTGCGGCTTATGCTCTCTTTTATTTTCAGTAAGGTTTCAATAACACAAGGGAGGACAAAGAACAAGAAAGGAATAAATTAAACAAAAAATAACTGAAAGGAGAAAAGAAACAAGCAATATCAAACGAAAGAAAAGAAAGGCTGACGAGTCTTCAATCTTCTGTAATCTCCACGAAACCCTAGGAGAGGGTTTTATAAAGTCGACTGAGGCTCCCGGGTCTTGGGTCCAATCATGGACCCGAGATAGGATCCGAACCGTTTTCCTGTTGGATTTGGGTCATCTGGATCCGTGTGCCTCATGCTTGTCTGGAGTAGGTACGCAGGGGTGCCACGTCCCGATACCGTGTGCTGGGTCGGATTCGCTGCTTGGGTCCGATCCTCAATCCCTTCATGTGGATCTGGTCCGCTATAGAGGTCAGGCTGTATGGACCTGGGTCCATCCTGCTCTGCATCATTCTCTCTAGGTTGGAAAGAAGTCGGCTCTGACGAGTTGTTGTCTCCACATTAAGCATATAGATCAGACACGTTGAAAATAGGCGAAATGTGTCAATCGTCAGGCAACTTGAGGAGGTAGGCATTCAGACCCAGTCGCTGAAGAACCTTAAAAGGACCATACTTCTCAGGACTCAGCTTGTTATAAGTACCTACAGGAAAACGCTCAGGACACGAGTAGACCCAAACTAACTGACCGACCCTGAATTGAACATCACGACGACATTGATCTGCTAAAGATTTGTAGGCATCGTAGCTTTCAACAAGTTTGGCTCGGACCTGTCTGTGGACATCACACATATATTCGACTGCATCAAATGTGTCTGGGGCTGGATCGGGAAGACCGAACACAAGGGCTAGGTCAACGACATGGGTGGGTGACCGACCATAGACCACTTGGAACAAAGATTTGCCTGTAGGCCAGCTGATGGAGCTGTTATAAGCGAACTCGGCTTGAGGCTATGCAAGGTTCCAAGTTTTGACATTTTCCCCCATAAGACTCTGTAACAGGTTTCCTAAGGTGCGGTTGACAACTTCGGTTTGGCCATCTGTTTGAGGGTGATATGCACTGCTAAACTGGAGCTTGGTTTTCAGTAAGGCCCATAACAACTTCCAAAAATGACTCAAAAAATGGGTGTCACGATCCGAGGTGATTGTGTGAGGCAATCCATGAAAACGGGCCACGTCCTTGAAGTAGTATGAGGCTATCGACGAGGCATCGGTGGTCCGTTTACATGGGACAAAGATACCCATCTTGAAAAATTTGTCAACTACCACTAGGATAGAATCAAAACGATGCGATGTTCGGGGAAGACCCACAATAAAATCCATGGACACGTGCTCCCAAGGCCGCTCAGGAATTGGCAATGGAGTGTACAGACCACTATTTTGACGACGACCCTTGGACACTTGACACACTCGACAACTTTGAACATACTTGACAACATCTTTGCGCATTTTGGGCCAAAAGTATCGTTCATTCAATAGTGGGAACGTCTTGTCATGTCCAAAATGCTCAGCTAGTCCTTCTTCTTGCAATTTAGAAATCAATTTTAGTCTAAGGGAGAAAGCAGACACACACAACTTATTACCTCAAAAAAGGTAGCTGTTATGGATAATAAAACCTCAGTCAGTTATGCCATCAGAGGAGATGCACTTTTCTCAGACCTGCTGGAAATCCAAGTATGTAGGGTACAACTCCTTGCACTGCTCGAACCCAATGACTTGTACTGACATAATCATGAGAAGGCTATTCTTCCTACTAAGAGCGTCAACCACCTTGTTTAGAGTACCAGACTGATGGCGAATCATAAATGTGTACTCTTGCAAGAAGCTAACCCACTTGGCATGACGAGCACTTAGCTTCTTCTGACTATTCAGATACTTCAATGCCTCATGATCCGTGTACAAGATCAACTCCTTATAGATGAGATAATGCCTCCAATAACGTAGGGATTGTACAATGGCATAGAACTCAACATCATAAGTGGAATACTAGCACCTGGCCTGAGTCAGCTTATCACTAAAGAAAGCAACAGGTCGGCGGTTCTGACTCAAGACGGCACCAATTCCCACTTTTGAGGCATCACACTCAACCTCAAAGACAACATTGAAATCAGGTTGAGCTAAGACAAGGGCACTAGTCATTCTTTCTTTGATGAGCGTAAAGACTCTTCCTGCGGCATGCGTCCAATGAAAACTAGTACTTTTTAGGCATTCAGTAATAGGGGCCATGAGGGTACTAAAATTTTGCACAAAACGATGGTAAAAAGTGGCTAACTCGTGGAAACTACGGATCTCTCTGATAGTCTTCGAGGTAGGCCAATCTACGATCGCACGGATCTTTGCAGGATCTACCTTAACTCCATCAGAAGACACTATGAAGCTCAGAAATACGACACTGGACGTTATGAAATCACACTTTTTTGCATTGACATACAATTTTTCTCTCCTCAAAATTTCTAAGACCCGACGCATGTGACTCAATTGATCAGACAAAGACGAACTATAAATCAAAATATCATCAAAACAAACAACGGCAAACTTCCCTATACATGGACGCAACACTTGGGTCATCATGTTCATAAACGTACTTGGGGCATTAGATAACCCAAATGGCATGACTAACCACTCATACAGCCCATCCCCCTCCCATATACGAATCTGGTGATACCCACTTTTTAAATCGATTTTGGAGAAAATGGAGGCACCAGATAACATATCAAACATATCATTCAAACGGGGAATGGGAAAACGGTATTTGACCGTGATGCAATTGTTCGCACAACTATCAACACACATGCGCATGAACCCATCTTTCTTCGGAGTGAGCAGGGTGGGTACTGCACAAGGGCAAACAACACTCTCGTGAATAAAGCCTTTTTGCAGTAACTCTTGGACCTGCCGCAATAATTCAGCATGCTCGGATGGGTTCATGCGATATGCGGGGTGGTTTGGGAGGCTCGATCCCGGCACAAAATCAATGTCGTGTTGGACTACCCTCGTCGAAGGTAAACCATCAAGCAAGTCATCTGACATAATGTCACGAAACACCTCTATAAGAAGGGCAACGACCGCGAGAATGGACACAGACGAACTCATCAACGGCTTTGCCACCAGGGCATAATAATAGCCATCTTCCTAGCAATAGTTTAAGAAGGGCCGGTACAAGAGGCTCGCGAGCCTGGGGACCCGCTTAGGCTTATCCACGGTGGGAAAACCGGTCTCCTTGATAGGGAGAAAGGACTATCTTATGACCTTTAAAAAGGAAGGAATAGGTGTTCTTGCGCCCATCATGAATGGTTTTGCGATCAAATTGCCAAGGACGACCCAAAAGAATGTGACACGCACTCATGTGGGCTACACCACACCATACCTCATCATGATAATGTTCCCCCATGGAGAATTGCACTAAACAACGTTGGGTGATGAAAACCTCATTACCTTTCTTGAACCACGCCATCTTGTATGGTTGGGACAGTTTCTCGGTTTTCAGGTTCAAAGTAGATACAATGCTCTCGGACACCATATTCTCATAAGCACCTATGTCGATAATAACATCACACACGTGACCCTCACAGTTGCACCGAGTTCTAAAAATGTTGTTCCACAACCATTTCACAGGGGCCGACTCGCGGGGTGCGGTCAAAACATGACGGATGAACAATAAATTTTTGATGTTGTCGTCAAACTCTATGACTTCCCTCTCATCCTCATCCTCGACCATCGACTCACTCTCACTCTCTGATGTCGACTCCACAATACCCTCGACGAGATGGGTATTCTTGCCCGCAGTGGGGCTGTAACGCCCCAACTTTTTATAGTAAAAATTTTGGAGTAAAATTTTTTTTTTGAAATAGCGAAAGTGTGAAAACAAAAGTTGGGTGCATTACAGAGTAAAACAGAGAAGTACTAAAAGCATATCATTCATTGATTAAAACATTAATGTCATTAATTACATCTCATAACGGAAATGTAAATCTACTAATCAGAGTTCAAACATAAAATACTGAATAAATAAGATCTCTTGGCTTTATCCAAAATGACACCCCGATGCTCCGATTAGTTGCTACCTGAAAAACAGTTAAAGCAGAAGGGTCAGACTCCCTTGTCTGCGTAAAAAGCATTATATTTATATGTGGTGCTCAGTGTTCTGTGTACAAATATGTGCAACATTTGCAAATATAACTAGCATGGAAATTTATATCATTCTAAGAAAATAATTATGCTTTCTAATTCATGATATTGTGCAAAAGTTAACGGAATTAAAAGTACATTAGTAGAAGCTGTAGATTCCACAAGTTTTACGAAAGTCATATCAACAATACACAATTCTTCAGAAATAAGTTTCCAGTCCACTTAAATTGTTTAATGTTTAGCTTACTCTTTCCCTATGAGTACGCACATGCATATACCTCGTAGCGGATCGAGACCATACGGGGGTCTATTATTTAATAACCCGTATGACTAGCCGTACAAATATCCAAAGGGGACGGTCCATGACCGAGACAGAACTCCCTAGTGGCTAGAACATAATTAGGATGCACCCTTGACACTTCTGCAGAAGACTTGGATCTACCGCCTAGGACGCATAGGTAGTCCTGGTTCCCCTAAGTTCGTGGACTGGGGACCTGGTGAGACGCCTAGCTCTCACGAAAACAAGAATGTCCACGAAGCTTATACCACCTACCCTCTCCAAGGTAGACCATGGGTCCAGTAACATACACCATCTTTCAGGTATACCCAGAGCACGGAGAATCCGGTAACATATACCGTCTTTCAGGTATACCCAGAGTCTCAAAGGTTTTATGTTTTATATTTTCTTTATAACCAAGTGCGAGCTATCGCACTACGAGGGGTCCGGTAACATATACCTTCTTTCAGGTATACCCAGAGCCTCATAAATCTCATATTTGATTTCTCAATTATTTTCCTGTGTGAGTCATCGCACCATAGAGGATTCTCAAAATCCGGAACCCGCCTTGGGGTTCACACACATTGTATGATTTTTTTTTTGAGTCAAGGTGCCTTAAAGGTAGCATCTTTCAGAAACATGGCCTCAAGGGAGTGCTTATCATACCCCACGAATAATGCCATCCATGTGGCATGGCTCACGAAACATATGTTCTTTTCATAAATGTTCTTACCTTAGATTTGTGAGCTCGTAGCAAGTCCTTTCTTTATTATTATTATAAATATTGGTATTGTTTTATCCCCGCACTTAGTGTATTTTTTTTTCAACTGGGCTTAGACTCAAGGCCAGCAACGCCCTCGACACTTGTTGTGGAGGCTACATCAAAATTTGGCCATTCTTCTTCAAGGTACCGAATCGACCTAAATCAGGTCGGGAACAGGACGACCATCAAGGTCGGCTAAGTCCGTAGTCATGAGGGTAACAAGATGGAGGTTGGGGTCAAGCCGACCCCTGCCCATCCTCATTTTCGTTTCACCTGCTAAGGAGTACATATACATATATATATATATATATATATATATATTGCAGGCAACTTTATTTTTTTTCAATATGTTTTTTTTTTTGCCACTACCATCATACATACTGATGACAAGTATTGTAGTGTTAAAAAAAAAAGCCATTCAAGGTGACCATCCTGAATGATGAACATGCATGTTGGTTCTAGTATAACATTCTATCACACCCTGAAGGAGTATAACTATACGTTATTGATATACAACAGATTGCATTACTTCAACTATGTAACCATTATGCATATAAGTAACCCAAGTGTACATCAACAGAAAATTGGATCTAGTGGGGTGGCAGTTAACCTAGATCTGCAAGTATGGTTCATGATCACAATGGTTCAGGATGAAATAAAAAACGTCAAGCATAAAAACAACAATATAAATTGAATTCATCTCTTAACCAGAAGGTGCATGATACAAATTGGCTTATAAGGAAGAAAATTCCAATCAAACAAAAACTACATAAGAGATTCTTTTTTTTTTCTCACAACATTTCACCATCAATAGTTTACCCTTCTCAACACCCCAATTTATGGATTCCAAAAAGAATACACTAATTGACCAATGGCAGAAAGAATCATACAGTATGCAGACCCTATTCCACAATAACCACTTTGAATGGGCCAAGGTATCGACACCAAAGGTTGTATATCAATTAATTCAAAGAGCGAGAGACCAAAACAATGAATGCATAATTTCACGTCAGAGGAGATCATTCAATAGTTATTGTACAAGCTACAAACTGAAAAAGAAAACATAAAAATTTGTTCCACATCCCAAAGCCAATTTTCCACGGTCTTAGCATCTCTTTCACCTTTAAATTTTGCCAGTTCGACTGGTTTCAACTTGGAACGATCACGATGAAACATCATTGTGATTTCCTCTTGTAGGTTGTTTCCAAGATTTTCGGCATTGGTCACACTACCAATCCCGTTTCCCAACAACCTTTCTAGGACTCTGTATCGTTTATGAAGTTCCTGTATTTCAACCTACTGCATACCCAACCGATCTGATAATTCTTGAACTGTAGTCTTTAGTTCTTCGCTCTCAGCCCTCATATCACCATCTAACTTTTCAAAGTCATCTTGTGCCCTTTCAACAACATTGGCACAAGCACAAACGCCATTTGTCAATTTCGTCATTCTTTTATTGACTTTGGTCGCCCATTTTTCTATAAGGCCAATCATTTTTTTCAAGTGAGACATTTTTGTCGACTCCACGACAAATTTCTTTTTTTTTTGCCTTTTTCTTTTATGGACTTTTGTAAGGAGTTCTCCTAACTCCGAGTCCATTATCAAACTTAACTCATGAGTGTTTCAGCAAATGCCCCTCTTTCCTTCTCTCAATTCTCGAGTAGGCTCTGGTACCCGTTGTCAGAGGCTTATTTGGAAGCACTGCACGACACCTGATGATTCAAATCAGGTCAGTCTTCCGAGTCAAGGAAGCAACATAAACACCCCGCACGAGGGTTCACAATCACAACAGAGCGCGCACAATCTAAAAGAGCAACAAAGAGAGAGAAAAAGTAACTCATATTCAAAAGTTGCAAGATTACACCAAGAGAGTAAGAAGGGAGGGAGGAAAGAGACCCGTAACAATTATTGTTCATGGAAGATGTTAGATCAAAGGTCATTTTTGTACACTACGAAGGATTAAAGAGATATTTACATCAATAGACAAATGTATCATCATGGCGTGTTGAAACAATAATAAAAACTAAACCTAAGTCCTATAAGGATTACATAAACCAAACCTGGTTCATATCCGATAAATATAGCTGGTAAATGAATCGAGCAACTCGTGACTCAACTCCATTCAGCTCATCACGAACTCGTTCATGATCGGTTTGTATAGCCCATGAACTGAGCCATGAGCATGTTGTTTAGCTTAAACTTGTCAAGCCTGATCGTAAGGTGTTTGGCTCAGCTCGAGTGAGCTCATCTATATAAAATGTAAATATATTTTATGTATAATATGCATTTTAAGTATAATAATATATTAAAAAGAGAAGGAATAAAATATATGAAAAAAGGATGAATAAAAATACATACATAAAATAATAACTATTAAGTGTAATATATAAAAAATATATATATTTTAAGTGTAATATATAAATATATATATATTTCAAGTATAAATAATATCAAACGACTATACACAAGGTGACTCATCTCAGGCACGGCTAAACACGAAAACGAGCCTATCCCCAAGCTCAATCATTGGTAAACGAGCATAGCCCGAACATGCCCTATTCGGTTCGTTCAGCTTGTTTACCAGCCCTACCGATAAATAAATTTTTTTTTAGCTCTTTTACAATGAAAAATCATGGATCTGAATTAGAACTCCAAGACTCGAATTTAGGATGAAATTTCACAAACCATACCTGTCTATATACTAATCGGATCCAGACTCGAGCCGTACCAAACCCTACACCTGTAGGGTTTGGTACGGGTCGGGTCCGAATCAAACTCGACCCTTGATACCCTGTTTGGAATGGATAACGGGCTGGATCTTGTGGAGCTGTTCCGTCATTATACCCGCCCAATATGAGGTGGAACTCAAATCCCCCGTTAATTTGGGCGTAATGTCGGATCCGAATTCCTAACGGAGGGGACAGAAAGAAGGAAGGGGGAGGACGAAGAGAGCGAAGAGCGATTAACCGGAGCCCTAGATTTCCGACGCGCGTCCATCGCCCTCTCCCGTTCAATCTCGACCGTTGGTTTCTCGGCTGAAGAGCCGCAGTTCCCCCCCTTTCGGATCGCCCGTTCCCGGAGGTACGCTCTTCGATTCCCGTCGTTTCTCCCGTAATTCGTTCGCGTTCTCGGTCCCTTCGGTCGTGACGATCCCGGCGATGTATTCAATTTTGGTAATTTTTAGGGATTTCTGTTTTCTTTTCGTGTTTTTCGTCTCTTCGGGTTCTGGGGTTTTCGATTCGTTGCAGAATTGGGGCATCTAGAGTTGGGAATAGGATCCTGGGCGTTTGGTTCGTTTGAATTTGGGGTTTGGACGGTTTTCTCTTATCGATTATAAGAAGAATTCAGAAACGTTTAAATCGATTTCGGCGATCACCGGGCTTGGTTGTATCACGGACTCTTGTTCTTGTAACCATATTGGTAAGTGTGGCATTCGAGGGCTGTGCCTGTGAAACCTAATGCTGTGCATTTCTTGCATCGTTTTGTTCGAGTTTACGTGGCCGTCAAAGTTGATCTTTTAATGGTTGGGCCTTTCTTGTATTTGTTAGCGTGATTGTATCGTGAGCTAATGGAATTCGGGTGCTTGGTGGGTTATCGAGCTGTATGGATGAAAATCACCATGAAGTTGAAGGTGTCTCTCGGATATCTACGCCCCGACGAGTATAAATTTTTCAGAATTGGATATAGGTTACTCTGGCGATGGGTTTTCACAGTATTGAAGGGAATTACCATTTTCAGTAAGCTAGGTGGTGGATTTAATGATGGGGCCCATATTGCCCCTCGCCCAACCCGAAAGAGGATCTGCACCCGACATGAAAATTTAGACAGTCATTGTCCAGTAAGACTTAATGGAATGATGCGCACGAGTTGGTTGGTAACAATTTGGCTTAGACCCGCCTGTCTTCTGTTATTTTGTTGCCTTATTTAATGGATGATATCTAGTAAAGTTTCAGGAATATATATATATATATATATATATATATGTGTGTGTGTGTGTGTGTGTGTGTGTGTGTGTGTGTGTGGAAATGGAAACTTAAACCTAAAAAATGGGCAGCTAAATGAAACATGTTATTAGATTTCCTGTGTTTTTTTACAAAATTCTGACCCCACATATGTGTTCAGCACGTTTGGTTTACTAGAAATCGACACTTGGATCATGCATTTTGGATGGAAAAAATGGTATTTGGAGCCTCAAAATTTGATGAAAATTGTAGGCTGATTTTTTAAACCTTATAAAAACCTATCCATGCTTCGGAATCAAATGCTACACAAAGTGATTCCTATAAAAACAAGCATCAAGATCACATCTGTATGGTCAGAATTTCAAAAAAACACTGGAAACCTACCACCTTAAGTTTTGGTGGTACAGTATTACCATAGAAGCACCACACACACACACACACACACACACACATATATATATATATATATATATATATATATATATATATATATATATATATATATATATATATATATATATATATATATATATATATATATATATATATATATATATATATATATACTTTCTAGCCTACCAGGCTTTTGAAGGTTTTTTTTTCATGTTTTCCTTAAATCTTACCATACAGATTTATTCTACATGCTTGATTTTATAGGAATGGACTCTTAGATCATTCAATTCCAATTCGCAGGTAGGTTTTTATAAGGCTTAAAAAACAACACTTTAAGATTTACATAAATATTCAAGGCTTAAAAATAATGTTTTTTATCGAAAAAACATGATCCAAGTATCATTTCATAGCAAATCGACCATGCCGAACATATCTGCATGGCCAGATTTGCGAAAAAAGAACCTGAAGACATAGTTCCCTTTTGGTAGGCTGGTGGTAGGTAGCTACCACTTTTATATATATATATATATGGGTTAATATTTTGTGCTATTGAAGGCACAAAATTATTGATATAAATCACCTTCTTTTCATATTTTTTTTGTTGTTTTTTGTAAATCTAACCTTATGGATATGATCTAGAAGTTTTTTTAGTTGAAAATGAGTTTTGAATCATGTGATTGTGTCATATAAGCAGTTTTTTTAAGGGCATAAAAAATCAACGGCCCACAATGCAATCAAATTTTACAACTCAAAAAATCATAATTTTAAATTAAAATTGCATGATCCAAGATTTGATCCTTAGCAAACAAACCATGCTAAAGAATTATATATTAGTTTAAACATTTTTCATGATGGGATGTATTTTTAGCTCAACAAAAAAACCAGCTGTTCATATTGCACAAAAAACTTGATGGATTAAAATTCAAGGATTCTTGTTAAATTGATTCAATCCAGAGCATGGTTTTTAGTGAATAAACAATGGTAATCACATTTACAGGTTTAGATTAAGCAAAAAACACACACAAGTATATATGGGAGATAAATGGTCTAGAAGCTACACATTACTCTCTCTCTCTCTCTCTATATATATATATATATATTCTACAGTTGATTGTACCTACAATTTAGTAAGAATGTCATGATGCAAGTTGTTTTGGCTCAATATAATCTCGTGGATGCGTTCAACATAGTTAAATTTGACCCTTGGTTCATGTTTTTTCAACAAAACAGTGTTGTTTGAATTGGGAAAAATTGGTGCATTTACAACCATTTATTCTTGCAGCGCTGGAAGAACCTGTACACAGATCGGGTTTTGGCGATCCAAAATCCCATTGCTACTAAAAAGAACTTGTAGATCGCATCTGCAGTGTTAGATGTAACAAAAAGAGGTGGGCTTTGCTAGGTCAATTGTAGGTACAATTGTTTGTAGCAAACATTTACTCACATATATATATATATCACTATCATGTATATTTTGAATATATTGCGATGTTATCTGCAATTTCAAGCTTGCCGATAATATCGGGAATATATTACAATATTTTCAAAATATCGACACAGAAAATATTGTGATATTTCTGAGTTTTTTTAAAATTTGCATTTCCTATTTTTTTGTTTCTTTTTTTTAAAACCTTTAAAACATGTTTATTTATATTTTTGATAGAAAAATACTACAAAACTTATTATTTTCTTAGATTTTTTGTTGTTATTTATATTTTTTCAATTTTTTAAACTCCCAAGATTTTCCCGAGATTTATCAACTTTTGAAAATCTCTCCGAGAAATAATACCCTTGTCGAGAAATTACCTTTAATGATAAGGTGACTGATATATATATATATATATATATATATATATATATATATATATATATATATATATATATATATATATATGTATGTTGAGAGAGAGAGGCTCCTAAACAGTGAACAATCTAACCACCCTAAATGGTTTCAACGGGATAAAGTTTGTAATTGAATGAAAAATCACAATAGGGTGCCTCTTATGAGCATACAGTCATACAAAGAGAGCACAAACAAAGATCATTTATGGGTCAGTACAAATCACGAGCACAATAGCCTCTTATGGGCTTGGAACACAACATAAAAATATAAGATTTTATGTATTCAAATGTGCTTGAGAACAAGCATACATAAAAGGGAGAGACACTCTTTATATAGACAAAGGAGACCACTTATAGCTGTTGGGATGCTCCCAACGACTATAAATATAGTTGTTGGGAGCTCCCAACAGCTATAATGGTCAATGACTATTAAGCCCTTATAATAAAAATAAAAGATAGAAATAAAGAAAATAAAATAAGAACATACAAAGGACTAAAGTGCCCCTAGTGTACATAATCTATTACATGGACTGAAAGACCCAAATAACCCTAATGGGTATAACCTATTACAATGACAATATATATATATATATACATATTTATATGTATAAATCATAATATATACAATTTAATGCTCTCCATCTAACTTATGATATAATCACTAAAAGTTTGTTAAGTAGGAAATAAAACTGAGGAGAAGGAGGTGCCTTGGTGAAGAAGTTGGCTAACTGAAATCTGATGCTACGTAGGGCAAGATAATAGTTTTCTTGAGATACTCTTTACGAACATAATGACAATCCATCTCAATATGCTTGGTCCATTCATGGAATGTATGGTTTTCAGTAATGTAGATAGCGCTTTTATTATCACAACATAGTCTTGAGGGTGACTTCATATACACCCCTATGTATTCTAATAATCTCCTCAACCATTCGATTTCAGAGGTCGTGGTGGTCATGGAACGATACTCAGCTTCAGTCGACGACAAATACTTTTTGTTGCTTCTTACGTTTTTAGGACACCAATGAGTCACCTATAAACACAAAAAAACCAGTGGTTGAGTGTCTATCATTGGGATCCCCACAATCAGAATCAATATAATCCATTAATTTAAGTGGAGAGGAAGATGATAACAATAGCTCTCTTGAAACATAAGTTTGCAAATATTTAATAATGCACATAACAATGCTCATGTACACAGTCGTAGGGAAATGCTGAATCCATGTATAACGTGAATAATCATCAACAAAAATCACATAAAAAACAAAACCACCTTTAGATATAACAGGTGTCAGACCCCGTACATATGAGTGAATTAACTCAAGTGGTTTAGAAGCAAAAAAGTCCTTTTTTGAAAGAGCATTAATGACTTTCATGTTTTTCAAGAATACAATCAGAACAATCAAAATTTTCATTACAAAATTTTCGTAAATGAGGTACATTGGATAATTTAGATATGCTAGGATGATCTAGCCTTTGATGCCACAAAACAATATCCAAATCTGTACATTATAACAAGATTTTTTTTTTGGAAGAATCAATCGATCCATGTAGTAGAGGTTTCCTTCTCTATGGCCTTCTCCAATCTGCATCCTGAACTGGAGATCCTGTACCAAACATTGGTTTGATGAGAAAGAGATTTTACAACCATGTGATCGATGGATGCCACTCTCCAGGTTTCACTTGACAAATCTGCAGGATCATCCTTCAATTAAATCAAGGCAAAATCTTGCTTTCATACCAACTGATGCAAATCGATTGCCCGATTCTCAAAAAAATCTACCTTATACTTCTACGCTATCGAAATAGAATTAATGGAAAACAAGAATTAATTAATGCATAAAATTCAAAAAAATAACAATAATTCAATCCAATCAACCCTAATTGAGAAACCCCTATAATGAGTACTCACAGGGAAACATGAGAAACCCTAGGTCTATTTAGTCTCCAAGATGGATTAAAAGATTCAAATAGAACCCAAATAAGAACCTAAACTAGAACTAGATCCAAACAGATCTCTTAGATCCGGACTGCACGCTGGTTCGCTCCTGCATCACTTAGTCAATTACTCAGCCATCGGTTCAAAAAATTGCCACGCTCTTCACATGGATGAATGACATATTTGTAGTATTCTTATTTGATAATGTTTGCAAGGTACTTATGGGAAGTGGACATTGGCTTGTCAACCTATGTTTTACGCATTGGCCATTTCTTTTTTGATGGCTGTTGGTTTTATTTGTTAATCCTTGATTTTTCTTATATTTATTTTATATAACATTTGCTCTTGTAAATTTTTTACTACCAACACCTTTTTTTTTTGGGGGTGTGGGGGGGTGGGGGTGGGGATTTTGTAAGTCATGTGCCTTTTTGGGGGTGGGGATTTTGTAAGTCATGTGCCTTTTTGGGTCATATCATATTTATATTCACCAGCAGACTGGCTTGTTAGTTGTTTCAATTCAAACACTGCTTCTGTTGTTATATCACTACTTCAACAATGTGATCCCTCTCAAATCTACTGGATATTCACTATCTGTTATGTTCGCTCTCTTCATTTTATGCTCATTTATCTCAGACATACACCATAACTTCTATAATGACTGTTGTATTTCTTAGTATATTTGACAGATTATTATCTGGGCATTATCCATGTATATGTATTTTATGATATACACCTTTGTAATGTGTGAATTTTTTCAATTATCATCTTGTGTTGAAATATGTTCAGAGTTTTTGCTTCTGTTCATCCTATCATGATCTAAACATTCCAGTGTATCTAGGTAGGCAGCCACCCTGTCTTCTTATCTTTTCGATATTCTAGTTTACTCTTTATTCTCAATAACACATGGGCGTGCAGCTACATTGTGAATGATGGGCCTGAGGATGCCAAAGACATTTTAAACAGTAAATTAATAAACACTCTTTGGATGTGATGGTTGTCTTGGAAATCCATGTCTGTTATAAATGTTCACACCTCAATAGAAGCAAAAAAAAAGTAAAGAAAAGTAAGACATGGGATCATTAGGTGGAAATTATGCATGACAAAACCCTATACGAACTAAGTGACATGCCATCAATGTATTCAAGAGATGATATCAACTCCAATATTATCATGGTACTTAGGAAAGATTACTTTGTAATATTGAGTTAAATAGATCAACTACTATCCAGTTAGGTCCATAACAAGGCTTTCTCTTTTTTATCATTATCTTCATAAGTACTTTGTTCTTTCTTGTTTCTCTTTGTACCTTTGTTTTCTGATTCTGATTCATGAAATTTCAGTTGGTTATATTGTGGTAATATTGTGAATTGTTAGTGCTTTGGTTAAATTTCAGTTTAACACAATCATTAGTCTGTTAGTGCTTTCTATTTGTTCAAAATTTCCTTTTATTTAAATTGTTTTATATTCTTTCCTTGATTTATGTATTATAAGCTGAAGAAGGAATATGGTTAAAAAGCACAGAATAAAAATATGTCCCTGCGAGAATTGGTGTAATTTAGTTTTGCTGCTATGAAACGAAGAAAAAGGAATCTGCACATGAAAAGATGGTGGAACTACACAACTTGCAACACTATGGCTTGTCTAGAATCTAGCTCCAGATTTGTTCATGTCACCTGGTTGACAAGGATGGATGTGGTCATGCTTTTCTCCACGTTATCCTCTGTCTGGCCCTCTCTTTCATGTTTTTAACTTGACCTTTTTTCTTTTCACATCTTTTTCTTTTTTGAGCTGATGTAGCATTTATGTATCTGTTCACTGTACATTGTTATTCATGTTTTGATTGAATTTCAAAGAGGAGGTTGATTGGTTCTCATTTTGTGCTCTACAATTTCAGAATCTGGGCTTCTATTTGGGACCTGGTTTCAGTGACTAAAAAGGCTGTCTACTGCTGGCGTTAATTGAAAATGAGAGTTTTTGTTTTAGTGGTTTGGTTTCAGTGTTACTGTTTATTTGGAGCACGTGTAATATCATGGTGGTATTACAAACTTTGGTAGACACTAGTGATAGAGATGGTGGAAGACCAAAATTTCAAGTGTTGGTATACTTGATGTAGTTTTCTGTTGGCAAAGATGCACATGCAGGCACATATGTCAGGACAGATTTCTGGCCAGTTATCAAGTCAAGCAGGTCCACAGTTGCCTGCTTTACCTCAGCAAAATGTTAACTCTATTCCTTCTCAGATGCAAAATTTGGGAAATCTTCAGACTTCATGGCGAATGGATCCTGATATTAATTCTATCCGGCTTCGTGTAGCTGAAGAAATGTAAGTCATCAATGATTTTCAGCTGTGATCAGAAAGATGTTCACCAGCTTCATACTCATAGTTTCTACTTGCTGTGGCTAGCATATTGATGGCTGGTTGTCTCTTGCTGTGTTATATTGAAATAAAACACTGCTTTGGAAATCGTGTTTCTCAATGCTTAGTGTACTAAAAAAAAAGGATTACCAGACTATTTAGGACCTTATGTTTTGAATTTCTTTCCTTCTTGTTACAGCGTAACCTTATTATTAGTTTTCATTTCTAAGCTATCTATGCTTTAGTTTCACTTTTTGCAAGTAATATTTCATACCTATTCCATATTTGTTGCAGTGTGAATTTTTTTCGGCGGCAACCTCAGGCTAACGAATTAGGGCACAAGTTATCCGATGTTGCAGGGCAACTGGAGTTAGTACTATTCAAGAATGCTTCTTCTAAGGTTCCTAAGCCTGCATTATAAAATCTTTTGCATGCCATGCCAGCTGCTTTTAGTTGGTTATATTTGCTGCACTGGTGGATCACAAAAAAATATTAGATATTTCTTTAATTTTCCAGTGCTTTGATAAGTAAGCATCCCTTTTTTTGCATAAACCATATTTTTGATCTCAGATTTGCTTCTGATTAGGAGGAGTACATGGACACCAGCACATTGCAACCTAGGCTGGCAAATCTTTTCAGCCGTAACTCATCTGGCCGCCATAATCAACAGTTAGGTCACTTGAATTCTTCATCTTCATCTATTAGGACCATGATGCCAACCCCGGGTATGCCACAGATTGGCAGTGCAAATTCTGCGGTCTCATCTATTGATAACTCTATGGTTGCTAGTACTGGTTCTAGTGCTTTGGCTGCAAACACTGTGGGCATGAGTAGTTTGTTGCCAACTGCCAATGGGTCTCTTGGTGGAGTTCGGCGCAATTCCTTCAACTCATCTGATGGTAAATTTCTGTTCGAATGTCTCCTTATGCACCCTCATTTTATATCTTTTTAATATCATTATGGTACAATCTGCTTCCTCAGGACTATTGCCTAATAGATATCAGCAATCACTTCCCAATATTTCAGTTGGTTCTGGGAACAACATATTGTCATCATTTGGTACACCGAGGCATTCAAGTCAGATGATCCCTACACCTGGATTGAGTGATTCACGTTCATTGTCCATGAATACATCTGGTGTAGGGGGGTTTTCAAGTGTTGAATCTCTTATGGCATCACAACAGCAACAACCTGGGCAATATGTTGGCAGTCAAAATAGTCGTATGATGCATAGCGTTAGTGGACAAATGGGCATTGGAATGAGGTCTAGCATGCAGCCCAAACCTTCATCTTATGGTTTGCCTAATGGAGTTCTGAATGGTGAGTTGGCAGCTATCGGGAACAATGTGCAATTAATGAACGGGATTGCACATTCTGAGGGATATCTAAATTCTCACGCTTATGTGAACTCTCAGAAACCTCTACCTCAGCACATTGATCAACAGAGACAGCAACAAATAATGCAGAGTGGTCTCTCTCTCTTTTCACACACACACTCACTTGTATGGGTTGCATCAATAGCTTTGAATTGATTTGACTCAGTAGTTTAGGGTACTCAAAGGAGATGTTACTGTTTATGTGCAAAAGCGCTTTTGCTTTTTTTCTTCTTCTTTTTAATACTTTGTGTATCTGATAGTGGATATCACACTTACTTTGATTTCAACATATTTCTTTCCTTATTGAAGCATTCCTGATGAAGTGATTCCTTTGGCAGGTGATGGTTATACAATTAGTAGCACTGATATTTCTGGATCTGGAAACTTCTTCGGATCTGCAGGAAATAACCAGAATGTGAATCCTCTTGGGTTGCAGTCTAACTTGAAAGCTAACTCTGTATTGCAGTCTCATCAACCAAACCTGCAATCACTTCAGCAGGCATCTAATATAAAGCCTCAATCAATTGATCATTCAACAAAGAGGAATCCTCCAGCATCCCAGTCAACTCAGAACCATTTACTCCAGCCTCAACAGCAGCTACAAAGGATCCAGCAGCAACAATTTTCTTCGCATCCTCATCAGTCTCATGTGCAATTTGCTCAACATCAGCTTCAACAGAAACAACAGAATCAGCAGCACCAGCAGTTGTTGAAGAATGAGAGCTTAAGGCAACCCCAGTTCCCAACAAATGCTCAGCCTGCATCAACTTCAGCCGGACAAATACTACCAGGTCATGAAGTGGAATCACGTAGTGAAGCTCTGCGCCATCCAATGCCTGATCAATATCAGTTTTCAGATTTACAGAACCAATACCATCCGAGTCCTGCAACTGAAGATCACTCTAAAGTATCACAGTTGCTTTGCCAATCATCTAGCTCTCAGGAATTGCATTCTTCATTCTCACAAGTTCCACATCAATTTCAGCAGATGATGCAGCCACAGAGACAAGATACACAGATGCAAAATGAATTTCCTGGTCTTATTGTTGGGCAGTCAGAAATCCTTGTTACTGAAGATTGGCACGCTTCACTGGAAGTTAAACCTCCTGTTATAAATCAGTCATCTGGTGAGCAACAGATACAGGAAGACTTTCTTCAACGAGTAATGCAACAGGACGAAGCTCAACGTCCTCATCTTGCTACACAGGGATCTATAAATGGACAAGCTGTTTCTTCATCTAGTTATGCAGGGCTTCAAGATTCAACAGGGACCATATGTAGGTCTGGAGGTAAAGCTCTCCGATCACGTAAGAAAGAGATTGTTGACCAACAGAGGTGGCTCCTTTTTCTACGACATGCTAAGAAATGTTCTTCTCCAGAGGGAAAATGTCCAGATAAACATTGTGTAATTGCTCAAAATTTATGTAGGCATATGGACAAATGCCATGATGTTCACTGTAAATATACTTACTGTTTTACAACCAAGATGCTGGTGAATCATTTTAATAACTGTCATTCTGGAACCTGCGCTCTTTGTGCTCCTGTTCGTCGGTGGATATCTTGGCAGAAAGTCTGTGTAAAACCCACTCTGAATTCTGCAGAAGCAAATTTGACAAATGGCACTTGGAAGACTCCTGTAGTGGAATCTACCAAAGTGACATCTAAGACTTTTAGTTCTACCTTTCAAACTTCAGACAGTATGCAGTCATCACTGAAGCGAGTGAAGCTTGAGCATCCTTCCCCTTCACGTGTTCTGCCAAGAGGAGGATTAATACCTGCAGCTTCCTCATCTCTGGAGGAATCAGAGGAACAGCTATATGGAAACCAACAACTTGAGGTGCTTATGCCTTCAAGATCTGATGTTGTGGAAGTAAAGATGGAGTCACCTGTGAGCTCCCTCCGTGGAAGCCCTGATAAAATCAGTGAAAATAATAGAAATGACTTTGGTAATTCTGGTATGATAAAGTCTGAAGTTGAGCCTCAGATTTCAAATGATTCTGTAGCTGATTTTAAGCAAGAACATGTGCCAGTTCAGAATGAACTTGATCAAGCGAAGCAGGATATAAAGCCGGATGGTTCTGGGTCCACAGCTGACCATACAGCAGGGACTAAATCAGGAAAACCAACAATAAAAGGAGTGTCTTTGACTGAACTTTTTACCCCAGAGCAAGTGAGAGAGCATATTGTTGGCCTTCGGCAATGGGTTGGTCAGGTCAGTCTCCTTTTTATTTAGTTATCTTTCTCCATATGTCTTATGTGTTCAATTTGTTGATTTTGCTGCTATTTTGGGCATAGCTAGAGAAGAGGTGATCTGACACATATAACATTATCTTTTGTATCCTTGGTAATGATGTGGAGCTGATAAAAAAATTTGCTTTCACATATAGAGGAGAAAATTTTTGTTTTATACATTTCAATGCATAAAAGTGAAAAAAAGGATGTGGCTAAATGATGTACACTTACTGTCGTTGCTTGGGAACTTGCCTTTTCTTTGAAGTGTTATGGTATTTCCCAATGTTGTCAGAATCGACCTGAATTGTTCGATTCAGATTGAATTGGTCCAAAGGAGATTCAAAAAGGGGCCGATTCAGGGTTGATTCAACTGGTATTTTTTTAAAGGATTATTTTTTAAATAATTTTTAATGTTCTTTATTTTTTAATGACACATATCATCCTATGGTAAAAAAGTACCGATTCACAAACAATTCGATTCAGAGGGTTTTTTGAGAAACCGATTCACCTACTGAACCGATTTTAACAACATTGGTATTTCCCTTGTGATGTTTTCTAAAAAGTTTCCGCATGTTTTGTTATTTTTATAATATTCTAAAAGTTTGTTCCTGTTTGCTTCAATTATCGACAGAGTAAGGCAAAAGCAGAAAAGAATCAGGCACTGGAGCATTCAATGAGCGAGAATTCCTGTCAGCTTTGTGCTGTTGAGAAACTTACATTTGAACCACCTCCTATATATTGCACATCATGTGGTGCTCGTATCAAGCGTAATGCAATGTATCATACTGTGGGAAGTGCTGATACGCGTCACTATTTTTGCATACCGTGCTATAATGAGGCCCGAGGTGAGACCATTGAGGTTGATGGAACTGTAATCCAAAAGGCACGGTTGGAGAAGAAAAAGAATGATGAAGAAACTGAAGAATGGGTAAATTTTATTTCTTTTAAGGATTTTGTTTTGGGAAAGGGCTATTACTGTGGTGCAATTTGACCTTGTTTCCCCTTTTTCTGATTGTTTTCTTTGTTGTTCCCAGTGGGTTCAATGTGACAAATGTGAAGCATGGCAGCATCAGATTTGTGCTCTTTTCAATGGCAGGAGAAATGATGGAGGGCAAGCTGAGTATACATGCCCTAATTGTTATATTACAGAGATTGAGAGAGGGGAAAGGAAGCCCTTGCCACAAAGTGCTGTTCTAGGTGCCAAAGATCTGCCAAGGACCATTCTTAGTGACCATATTGAGCAGCGGCTTTTCAAGAGACTGAAGCATGAAAGACAGGAAAGGGCAAGAGTACAGGGGAAGAGTTTTGATGAGGTAGTTTATGGCAAAAATTGTAAATTATCATTTTGTGTGCCTTGAATGCAGAGCGTTTTCTTTTTGACATCAAATAGTTGATACCTCCTCATGGGAGAAAACTAACCCATTCGGTGGTTGTTTCAAAGCCTCTCTCTCTCTCTCTGATATGTGTTTATAACAACCTATGCTAACAGTGCACTTGGGTTGTTGACAAATACATGGATAAAATACACTTGTAGTCAAGGCTATGTTCTCTTTTGGTCAATACTATTGTTTTTGTTATTTTCGGTCATTGAGAAACCAGGGCCTGAAACCACTTCTGTTTTGTTGAAGGGCTAAAACGATTTGCCTTATAAGATCTCTAAATTGATTTAGTTTTTTTTTTCAAGTTTGCCATAATCATTATCCTGCTGATGGCTTGTTGGTTTCCAATGCTATTATAGTTTGGAAGTGTGCTTTTTTCTCTTATACATTTGGCTATGTTTTATTCAGTTTGCTGTAATCACAATGCTTTCTATTGAATTGTTGGCTTTCAATACCATTGTGAGTTTGGCTATATGTTTCTCTTTCAAAATGATTTTGTATGCCCATGTTTGTTGTTTGATTGGTGTTAGCACTTGTCATAGTAAAAGTGATGGCTATGTCTCTATTGTGTTGGTCTAATACTTCTGTTGTTATGGCTCACTTCACTCATACATTCTACCGGTGCTATGTTTGGTTTCTGTGTATAAGGTGATAGGTGGGATTATAATCAAAATTCTCTGGTCATTTATAAATGGTCTTATTGATTTCTGAGAACTTGTTTTGCATAAAATATGATGCCACTTGATCCTGTAGTTTGGAGTTTTCATACTAATGGGATTTTCTCTTCATTTCAGGTACCTGGAGCTGAAGCTATTGTTGTCAGGGTTGTATCATCAGTTGACAAAAAACTGGAAGTGAAGCAGCGGTTTCTTGAGATTTTCCAAGAAGAAAACTACCCCTCAGAATTCCCATACAAATCAAAGGTGTGTGTTTATTTCTTATTTTAAGACCAAGCATATTGGAGATCCTGTCCCATACCTTCTCTCTCTGTGTGTGTATGCGTGTGTGTGATATCTACAGAAGTTTAATATCTTTAGCTTACATTTTTCTATTCATTGTACATTGATCCATGGTGATAACAACCTTGTTGGTGCTCCTATCAGGTTGTTTTGTTGTTTCAAAAGATTGAAGGGGTCGAAGTTTGCCTTTTTGGCATGTACGTCCAGGAATTTGGTTCAGAATGTCAATTCCCTAATCAACGACGCGTTTATCTTTCTTACCTGGATTCCGTGAAATACTTCAGACCTGAGGTGAAAGCTGTTACTGGAGAAGCTCTTCGCACCTTTGTATATCATGAAATACTGGTAAGATTCCTTCAGAATCTTTTCGTATGTTTGAAATTTGCTAGCACACATATTCTTATTATGACTTGGTTTTCCTTAATTTCTTGGTCTTGTCTGGTTCTGGAGGCATTTGTTTTTTGTTTGACCTTTTGTAAGATTAAAACTTGTGACATTTTTATTTTGATCTTTTAATAGATTGGGTACCTTGAATATTGTAAGAAGCGAGGATTTACTAGCTGTTATATATGGGCCTGCCCTCCATTGAAGGGAGAGGATTATATCTTATATTGCCATCCTGAAATACAGAAGACTCCCAAGTCTGATAAGCTTCGGGAATGGTGCTCTCTCTCTCTCTCTCTCCAGTTGCATGTACACTCATATACACGTTTACTGACTTCACATGTTTGTCTTTGTATGGTGGATGCTCCCTATCAGGTATCTTTCAATGCTGCGGAAAGCTGCCAGAGAAGATATTGTAGTAGATCTGACTAATTTATATGACCATTTCTTTGTGTCAACTGGTGAATGTAAATCCAAAGTTACAGCAGCTAGGTTGCCATATTTTGATGGCGACTACTGGCCTGGTGCTGCAGAGGATATGATTAATCAGTTTAGACAAGAAGAAGATGGAAGAAAGCAACAGAAGGGGAAGACGAAAAAGACTATAACAAAAAGGGCACTGAAAGCTGCTGCTCAAGCTGATCTTTCTAGCAATGCATCTAAGGATGCTCTTTTGATGCAAAAGGTTAGTTAAGCAGTTGAACACTCCATATTCATGGTTATCTGTGTTTGTCTTTGAAATTTTGAGGTGTTGCATATGAAATATACTACTTTTTGTGAGCTTTCTGAATCATTATTTAACCAAAATTTTGTGAATACCTGTTAATTACTGGTGCTTATCTATTTATTCATTTATTCCTTTGTCTCTCTACAGCTTGGGGAAACCATCTGCCCTATGAAGGAGGATTTCATAATGGTTCACTTGCAGCGTGCATGCAGCCATTGTTGTCAACTTATGGTTTCTGGGAAGCGTTGGGTTTGCAACAGGCAATGCAAAAACTTCCAGCTTTGTGATAAGTAAGCTGTCTTTTTTTTTTCCATTTTTTATCATGGCTTCTAGATTGCAGGTGTTTCATGGAATAGCAACCGAGACATTACATTATGCAATTGGTTTTGTGTGCTCTACTGTATTCATTGGTGTTCTATGTGAGGGAGCAATTCCACAAGCAGTTTCACAATCAGTATCACGAACAATGCTGAGGATGACAATGCAATTATCAATACTATTTTGTACTTTCCTTGCTTCTAGCTTATGTAGAGTCCAAGTATTTGGTTTTCAAGGCTTAACTAAACTGACCTCTACTGTGTTCATTACCTCGCTATGAGTTATACAATTACATTCGGCATTAGGATTGCCCATGGTCACCAATGAGAAGAATCATTTGGTGCATGTAGATGAAGGGGAAGAGAAATTGGGTGGTGGGGTGGTGGACGCCTGAGTGCAGTGTGTGTGTCTTCAATACTGGTCGTTAAATATATGAGCGGGGCAATTTCTCATGTTTTTTATTTTATTTTTCATAGAACTTGAGAGCATTTGTAGGAGATTTAGGTGTTTTTTGGAAAATAAAAGTAAAAAATAATAAAAAAGAAGAAACTAAATTTTAGTAATTTTTGCAAACATAAAATGGAAAAGTTGCAGGGAAAAATGAATGACAAGAAGAAGGAAAAGTAGGGTGAAATATCAGGATAATATTATAATATTTTCATGAATTATTGAGTTTTTTTCCCATTCAAAGATGCCATGAGATTTGATATTTAGGATCTGTAATACAGCTGGATGGTGGATTTGAAGAAGATATCACTAGTAGTATTTGTGCTGGCTGGATACAATGGAGACATGCCGGTGGCATACTATGTGACAAAAAAGTATCTCTATCATTGAAATGGCGTTCATATAAGACTGCCATTAGACCAACGCTATTATATGGGGCTGAATGTTGGGTGACTAAGAAGATACAAGAAAATAGTGTACATATCGCGAAGATGCATATGTTAAGATGGATGTTGGGTTAAAAAAAGGATAAAGATTTAAAATGAAAATATCATAATGCACCCGGGAGTCCTACCAATAACAAATAAGCTAAGAGAATGTCGTTTAAGATGGGTTGGACATGTATGGAGACCTATCATGGCACCAGAAAGAAAGGTTAACATTATACAAGTGAAAGGAATTACTAAGAGGAAGACCATTGAAAACTTGGATGCAGGCGGTTAGAGGCAATATGAAGAATTGTAAAGTCATTAAGGCTTTGTTTGTTTCACCCAATTTATACATGAAAGTGGGGGTTTACATATGAAACCCTCCATTTTCATATGCAGGTGAAACTAGAGTTGTCAGTCGAGGAAGCGGAAGTGGGAAGTGAGGCACTTCTAAGATTTTAGGAAGCGGGAAGCGCAGGATGACTTAGAAGCGAAAAGGGAATTGTCTCGGAAGCGAGAAGAGAAGCGAACCGGAAGAGAATCAAGATTCAAAGGGAGAACGAAGAAGGAAGCGCCCTATGATTCGAGTGAGAAGCGAATAAGAATCGAAAGGGAAACAAAAATGTAATTATATTTTTCCTAATTTACTATTAGATCATTCACTAAATAAAACATGAATAGATAGCATTAACGTTGATCTATTAATCTCTGACCTGAATCATATATGCAAGTGAAACCATTTAACAAATTCATATTGTTGCAAGTATTTAATAAATAATACATCAAGAAAAATCATAATTCATATTCCTATTGTAATCATTTAACAAATGCATCATATTGCAAGCATTTAATAAATAATACATCAAGAAAAATTCATAATTCATATTCATGTTGCAACCATTTAACAAATGCATCCAGTTGCAAGCATTTAATAAATAATACATAAATAAAAATTCATAATTCATATTCCTATTGCAACCATTTAACAAATGCATCCTGAAGCAAGCATTTAATACATAATATATCAAGAAAACTAATAAATTTGATTAAGAGGCGTACCTTTTTCAAGAAATGAATCATATGTGTTGTTATTTGAGGTTGTGATCTCTGTAAGATAGAAAATCAATAAACTAAAAGATTACATGGAGATATGGTTAAATTTTTAAATGCACAATCTGAAACTGCTTTATCGTAGAACAATAATAGTTTGGCAGTTTTTTCATGTCTATTCTCAGTTGAAACTGAAAACCATCAGAAATTAGTATGCACATTCTTTTATTGGTGCATATTAAGTGCACGAAAGCATGTTGACAGCTGAATGCGATAAAATTTAGTTTCAATGGTTAGTTTTAATTATCTTGGCTATGATCTTCCCCATCCTGTTCTTATAGCTCTTTGTATTTAGTTCATAATAAATTCGGTGGACTGTTTAACCATCCATCTGTATGTTGCTTTGATGTGAGTTTTGGTTAGCATCCTTTAACACAAATGTGTTGAAAATGAAATTTCACTGTTGATATTATCTTTACTACTTTTCAATTGTTATTTTTCTTTTTTTTCTTTAGATTTGATGACATGATAAGGTTAAAGTTTTTTTATAGATTCTGACTTTTTCCAATTTTTTTAGATGCTATGAGGCAGAGCAAAAACTCGAGGAGAGGGATAGACACCCAATAAACAGTAGAGAAAAGCACAATCTTTTCCCTGTGAGTTGCTAGTAGTAATTTTGATTTTAATTAAATAAATATAGTGTTGTTTTTATCCTTGGTTGTGCTCTTTTTGTCATGAGTGGTTTTATTCAATATTTTGCTCAAGGTGGTGTCTTGGTTATCTAATAATTTGTACTTGTGTGCAGGTTGAAATTAATGATGTTCCTGTAGACACCAAGGATAAAGATGAGATTCTAGAAAGTGAATTTTTTGACACCCGACAAGCCTTTTTAAGTCTCTGTCAGGGGAACCATTACCAATATGATACTCTACGCAGCGCCAAACATTCTTCGATGATGGTTCTCTATCATCTCCACAATCCAACAGCACCTGCTTTTGTGATTACTTGCAACATATGTCACCATGACATTGAGGCAGGTCAAGGATGGCGCTGTGAGACCTGTCCCGATTTTGATGTCTGCAATGCTTGCTACCAGAAGGATGGTGTCATTGATCATCCTCATAAACTCACAAATCCGCCATCTACAGCCGATCGTGATGCTCAAAATAAAGAAGCTCGGCAAAAGCGAGTCTTGCAGGTATTACACCTAGGTTTTGCCAGCACAATACTTGCTGCTGGATTTGTAAGTTATGCATTTTTTTTAGTTAATAGAGGTTGCTGGTTGTTAAACCCATTCAAATTAGAGCTACTTTTTGATGAATATCATTCAATCCTATCTCCTTTTCTCCATAATTGTTGGGTGACTATCTTTAGGATAGTGAGCTGGATAGATGCCAGAAAGGATAATTTGCTGGTAGAAACCTTTACTAAGAGTATCATACGAGTTTAAGACTTTGAATGGAATGCATACATTTCCATCCTGCACCTCTCTGGAAGTTTTAGTAGGATACTTGTTCACTTAATGAACATTTTGTTTTTTTCTCAACCCTCCCTTAATTGAAAAATTGGAATTAATGGTAACATTTATATGTAAAATCATCTACAGTTTATACTATGCAGTTAAGCTATTCAAAGCATGTGTTTGCCTTCGGGGTTTATGACGGGGTATATGTATTTCTCCGACTGTGAAGCATGTTGATTGGTATGGCATGTCATGCGGAAGTCTGCTCTGCTACCTGTTATGTGCCGTAAGATATGAGTAATTGCAATTTCAATTGCCTGATCTCTTTGTGATTCATCAAGGTTTTTCTTGGCTGCTTTGGTGAGAGAACAACGTGATTTTTTTGGTGTCTAACCTGTCAATGATCTAATGATTGCATTGTGAAGATGATTATTGTAAACCTTACATATAGTTGGTTATGGTGGATTGACTGGCAAAAGAAAACAAAAAAAGCTGTTTGTACACCCTGATAGCATTTGAGGCAGCATGTTTTTTTTCACCATGCTTATTGTATTGGTCATTGCGTACATGCATGCCTTTTTACTGTTGATTGATTATGGTGTACATAAAGATTGATTCATGTCATGGTATTATGTCTTGATGTGGACCAGAAAAACAATGCTAGTCTATTGAGCCATGGGGAAGTCTATGCATGACCTATTTTTATATGCCTAATCGCCAAGGTGGTGGTGTATGCAATGTGTAACACTAGATAGTAGCCTGCTTATACCTTCCACTTTGGGTGCACAGCCAAGTTCTATAGCTGCCTCTGATGAGACAGACACCTTTATGAAGCATACCATTGTTTGTAAATTGGCAGCACTAACTGTTGAGATCCTTTCTACCCTGGCAATCTGAAGAATCAGAGTGGAAATTGCACAAAAAAGGACTCAGGAATTCAGGTTATCTCCCCTACAGGTGTTGAACAGGGTTTCTGTTGATGATGCTATTTTTTTTGCTTTTCTAGTATTCGACAAATTCCACTTACAGAACAGTACATAAATGATAAGTAATGATAGTTTTCTTTTAGATCTTAGAATGCCAAGGGGCATCTGAAAAGTGAACAGGGCGAAAAGGGATTCTAGGCTATAAGATATTAAATTGTGCCCTTTCCTAATCATGTCTTTGCTCACTTCTGAATTCCTTGCTAATGCATCTTGGTTCCAGTATTTACTTTTTTCTTTAGGAGTCATTTAGACTGTTGCGAATGAAGCTTATCTGCTCTTTAATTTTTTCTACTTTATTTCTCAATGAGTCATATCTGTTAATTATTGTCATGTTTTTTCAGTAGATTCTCTTTCTTTAGAACAAAATATCTGACAATTTCTGTTGTTGCAACTACTTTTGTTACTGGAATGTTTGGGCTCAATTTCAATTAGCAGAATGTTTTGAGCTTGTCTAGGTTGCAGTTCTAGCCATTTTTGCTCAGTTGTGGACAGTCCTCATATTGGAGATTTTTTTTTTTTTTGAAATTGGTCTAATGCTTTCCAACATTGACATTGCTGCAGCTACGTAAGATGCTTGATCTTTTGGTGCATGCTTCTCAGTGTCGCTCAGCACACTGCCTATATCCAAATTGTCGTAAGGTTAAGGGTCTCTTTCATCACGGTATGCTCTGCAAAGTTCGTGCATCTGGAGGTTGCCAACTATGCAAGAAGATGTGGCATCTCCTGCAACTGCATGCTCGAGCTTGCAAGGAGTCTGAATGCCATGTACCACGTTGCAAGTGAGTTACTGTATTCATGCTGCTAATACTGTTTCCTACCATCATCATCCATTTTTTGTGGATATTTAAATGCGTTAAAATTGCAGGGATCTGAAAGAGCACTTGAGGAGGCTGCAGCAGCAATCTGATTCACGGCGCAGAGCTGCAGTGATGGAGATGATGAGGCAACGAGCAGCTGAGGTTGCGGGGAACACGGGGTAGCCTACTGTACAGATAGATGGAAATGAGCAGTGAGTAGTAGCATTCTGCTACTATATTGCAATGAGAAATCTTGGTCAATCTGCAGATAGAAGAGTGGATGATGCTTTTAGATACAAGGCCTGATCCACTAGAACCGAGAGCAGCTAGGCCTCAAAGTGGCAGCTCGCCATCCAAATTTGTTGGATAATTTTTCCAGCTCAAAATCTGTCTCCACGGTATAAAACGATGAGCGTCCGGCCCACCCAGCCACTCACTTCCAACACTAAGAGCATGCTGATAAGGGTTATTGATGGCTGCCCACCAGCGTCATTTGTGGTTTTGAGGGTTATGATTCTTTGATTTATTACCTTGTATTCAAGTGCCATTTAAGAGATGGCGGATGTATAATATGGCCTTAATAATTTGATTATCACTCAAGCTAGGGAATCCTGTGAAAGTGTCGTTGATCAGGTTGGTGAGGTTTTTCTTGTATTTATATGTCATCCAAGAGTTGGCAGATGTATGATGTGAGCTCAGTAATTTGTTTGACATAAAAATGAGAAAAAAAAATCCCAATAGATGCTATCTTATTTTCCTCCATCTGAAGGAAACTATTATCTGAGTTGATTATGCTGACAACCTGGCTTAACAGCTTTAGTTATAGGTTGACACTGTTTGGTTGATAGTGCAATCTTTTCTTCTGCGGCGTATTTGCCTGTTGCAGAAGGAGGCTCTGCGACATGTTACGCTGTGATATGGTCATAGTGGCAAACGTTTTTATCAGCAATTTCTTGTTTTTCAAAAACTTGCCGGAAATTGATAAAATTTCATAAATCTCATGTTTTTTTACGGCAAAATCTTGGCAATGAAAAATAAAATTAAAAAATATAAAAATATAAAATTTATTTTTTATAAGTATTAATAAAAATTATTTAAAAAAAAAATACATCATTTTTCACGGTAAATAGCCATTTAAAATGTAAATATCGTGTTTAAATCATGGTATTTATGTTTTTTCATAAATCTCGGGATATTTTGAAAATTTTGCAAGAAATTGCCCTTTTAAACTTTCAGGCAATTTCTCACGATATTATCGCGAGATTTTCATAAATCTCGCGATATTTGTCACTATGGATATGGTGCCTAGGGGTGGCAATCGTGTCGGGTTGGCGGGTCGACCAGGTGGGTTGGTGGGTCAGCATACCTCAACCTGAACCCGACCCGTTTATTAAACGGGTCGGCTGTGGCAAACACGAACCTGGCCCGTTTAATAAACGGGTAACCCACCACGACCCGCCAACCCATTTAATAAATGGGTTGGGTAAATGGGTTCTCAGGTTGGCGGGTTGGCCCACCTGCCTAACCCGTTTATTAAACGTGTCAGGCGGGTTGGTGGGTTGGCATACCCCTAACACAAACCTGACCTGTTTATTAAACGGGTTAGGCGGGTCGACCCGTTTATTAAACGGGTTCATTTTTTCCAAACCCGAACCCGCCTAAGAGGCGGGTTGGCGGGTCGTGTCTGGTTTTGCCACCCCAAATGGTGCCTCCTTCTGCTGAATAAAAGAGGGCTTGTTTTCCTCGCAGAAAATGAGTTGCCTGTTTGTGTTGCAGATGAGGGGCCTGTGGAAATGCATCATTTTCGTGGGATTCTGCTGCATGCAAAATGCCCCTAGTGAAAGAGATTTCGCATGGGCTTTGGTATCAATTAGCGATGCAAATGAGTGGGATCCATGATGGTGGTTGTTTTGGTTGATCCAAATCTGTTCTGGATCCGACTTCCTAGCTGTTCCGGATCTGACCCTTTGGCATCACAAAAAACCAACCATTTGGCGTCTCTCCTCAGAATTCCAAATGGGTTCTTTTAATGAATGCCCTTGTTTTATCTTAACTATGATAGCTCCTCGTGTCTCCAAGTCTCCCCAATTGAACCTCTAAACAGTCCTTATCCAAATGGACATTGATTAGTTAGGCTTAGGGCTGGCAAAAGAGCAGAAAGAACTGAGCGTTCCTTATTCAAACTTGGCTGGTTTCTGAGCTTAAGCTGACTTATCTATGTGTATGTGTGTGTACATAGAGTTTCTGATTAAATAGGGAGAATAAAGATTCAACATTTTGTGAATGTTTTTGTCGGCCAGACACTGTAGATATGTTTTACATATTTAATAGAATTTGGTTCATGAGATTGTAATGTGTAAGTGTGCTGTTGAAGAGATTAAGTTTGCAATGCACTAAAATTTCATAACATGTCGAGGCATCGTGATTCAAAGTGCGATCCCTATCGAACAAATGATGCCTAAGACATCTATGGTGTTAGATTGAGTGGATAAATCTTACATTCATAATTGTCAAGTCCTTAAAAAAAGTAGAGGACATCTAATATCAGTTTAGACCGCCATTAAGGAGGACTGTCTTTTGCAGCAGTCACAACCATGGCTTAAGACTTTTCTTACATTCAACGGCTTTATATATATATATATATATATATATATATATATATATATATATATATATATATATATATATATATATATATATATAGAGAGAGAGAGAGAGAGAGAGAGAGAGAGAGAGAGAGAGAGAGAGAGAGAGAGAGAGTAATTGTTTTAGTGAGAACCGGCTTTTAGATAACTGGAATATGAATTGTATACAGGTTTTTTCGGGGATCCAAAAATCAATGGCTATGAAGGCATTAATTTTTCTGGCTCATAAAAATAATTTTTTTTATCAAAAAAGATGATCCAAGAGTTGATTCCCACTAAATAGAGCATGTTATACACATCTAACAGTTCAAATCTATCGTACAATACTTCAAACTATGGGGTCTAACTAGCAAGAACGAGAAAATGGAGCCTAATATGTTCAGTTCTCATATATATATATATATATATATATATATATATATATATATATATATATAAAATATTTGGATAATCCAAGGAAAACTTTCCCTCCCCAATTAACGATCGTGGCTGGCCTCTGGTTGGTAAAACGCTTGAGGTTCCCCTGCTCACCGGGGAGTACACCCAGTTTCGACCTGGTGACAAGGGACAGTACCTGTGGGTTTCAAACTTGTGATGTGTCGTCAATGACATTCACTTGTCGCGCCTATTATATGAGCGGAACAATTGTGGCAAGATGAGTATTTGTTTTGCTAATGGATGATAAAATTTGAAGAAATGAATTTCTAGCTTTCAGTATAGAGGTCATGCCCATGGTGCAATATTTGACAACTTTTCGAAAAGTTCTGATCGAATATAAATATAGAAAGTGAGGGATAATGTGATAGCCCATTTTGTGATTTTTAAATGCACGGTTGAGACTGCATCAAAAATTCAAAAAAAACGCAAGTGAATTCGTTAAAATCTGAGTTCATACGAGCCCGAGACATGCTTTACAGGAATAAGGGTTTTCTACCCAAGAAAGGGCATAACCGGAATATGTAAAATACATAAGGGGTATTTTCTGAATACAAATAATTTAAACAAGACTATATATACATATATATGTTAATTTCAATAAAACAAAATGGTTACTTTAACAAATAATTGAAGTAACTAATACAAAAATAAATTAACCTGGCAGTTAAATAACTAATTGGGTACGGTGGACTGAATCTGGATCTGGTACACCCCTTCCACGCACTCGGTTTTGCATCCATTGTTTTAGAAGGATGTACAAATGTAAACCCTTCAAATGACTCTTTGGAAGGGAGGGCAGAATAGGTATTGGCCCAAGCCTCTCCCTCCCTATATATAATAGGGGGAGGGTGTTGTGTGTTGTCACTCGAAGACAAATTTGCGTGTTTCGGTGTGTATGGAGGAATATCTTGTGACCCACAATAATTCATATGCCAATGTTGATTTTATAATAAAATAATATATAAAAAAGTTAAATATGTGTTTGACGAAAATGTTCTCCCATAAAATAGATATTTCTTTGACAGAAATATCCACCCGTAAATAGCTTTACATATTCCTGCGACTCTTATTATTGCCTAAGTCGGAGCCCATCGGCTCCTTCAAGAGGACAGTGCCTGAGCTAAAGTTTATGAAGCATATTTTGAAGAGTGCATCATTGCTAGAATCTCTATGAATCAACCACAGTCCGAGGAAAATGGTACAGTGGGCTGTCATTACTAATGTGCTAGTTTGCTTGGAGAGAATGTATCACCAGCTGCACATAGAATCGCTTTGCAGCAGGAAATGAATTTGATGATGAACGTTCAGATTACCCTTTGACAATGCACCATCTGCTATAATTGGAGCTCTTTTTTATGATACATGCTTTGTCATTGTCTGTTGCTGTCAGAGCACCCTTTACCGTCGTCTGCTATCGTCGGAGCATCCTTTGTCGTCGTCTATTATTGTCGAAGCACCATTTGTCATCGTCTGCTCGTGAAAAATAGTTGAACTACGAGAGGAATTAGCATTCTGACTATTGTTTATCATGATACCAGGATGCAAGTGTCGAACAACGTAGACAAAGAATAATGATTTATAGAAAAAATAATGGTGGTAACGTCGAACTGAGTAGACAAAGAACAATGATTTATAAAAGAGATCACATCAGAAAGTAGCGATTTACAGTAGAAATCAGACCAGAGAGTAGCAATTTACAGTAGAAATCAGATTAGAGAGTAGCGATTTACAGTGAAAATCAGATCAGAGAGTAGCGATTTATTGTAAAAATCAGATAAGTGATTAGCGATTTACAATATAAATCAGATCAGATAGTAGCGATTTACAGTGAAAATTAGATCAGAGAGTAGCGATTTGCAGTAGAAATCAAATAAGAAAGTAGCGATTTCTACTGTAAATCTCTATTCTCTTATCTGATTTTCACTGTAAATTGGTACTCTCTGATCTGATTTCTACTATAAATCGCTACTCTCTCATCTGATTTCTACTGTAAATCGTTACTCTCTGATTTTTACTGTAAATCGCTACTCTCTAATCTGATTTCTACTATAAATCATTAATATCTGATTTGATTTATACTATAAATCCTTACTCTCTAATCTGATGATTTCTATTATAAATCGCTACTCTCTGATATGATCTCTTTTGTAAATCGTCGCTCTATGTCTACTCAGTTCGACATTGCCACCATTATTTCTTTTATAAATCATTATTCTTTGTCCACTCAGTTTGACGCTTGCACCCTGGTATCATAATGAACAATAAATAAAATGCTAATTCTTCTGGTAGTTCAACTATTTCTCACGAGCAGACGACGACAAAGGGTGCTTTGACGGCAATAGACGATGACAAAGGGTGCTCCGACGACAGCAGACGATGGCAAAGGGTGCTCCGATGACAACAAACGACGACAAATGATGTGTCGTCAAAGGAAGTTCCTATTACAACAGATGATGTATTGTCAAAGGATGATCCAAAATGTTTAAGGTGAAATATTGCGAGGAGCTCCTGTGACAATATAAGAGTTTAGTGCTTAGGGCGAAAACAAAATGTTTGGACTTTAAAGAGTTATGATCATCCTCCCTTTTCTGGATAGAGGGCATTTTTATCATTTTCTATAATACTCGTTTCATGGCGAGAATGGCGTGAAAGGGTACTTAAATGATGCAATGCTACGGTGGACTCGGTACACACGGATCTATGATCTAGAATCCAAACGGATCCAAATGCATGCAAAAGCTTATACGATGTAGAGTCCGAACAAAACTTTGGAAAACATATTTTTGAGACTCGTACGCTCTGTTTCGATAGAGGCAGTCCAAATGAAAGTTGTGTGCGATTCACACAGCTTTCTAACGAATTTAAAAACACCAGATTCAGAGCAAGAACGTCTGATCCACGGACTCGACACTGGGACTATTAAACAAGTCCAACACATATTATCAAAATTCAGGGGCAGACTGTTTGAAGGGATTTTTGACCCTTCCAACATTGAAGTTTGTGAAAACTCACAATTGACGAAATAAAGGTCAGATCTAGACCTTTCCAGAACACTAAAGTTCATAATTTTTTGATGTCTCTACAATCGTCTACAAAATTTTGAATATCCAGAATGATATAAAAAAATATTATTGCAGGAAATAATATTCAAGTATTCAATGACAATAGAAATCGATATTTTCGGAATACAAAGACAATGATTCAATAAAATTACCAAACATGAAAGATGTGGGTTTCAATCTTAGCTTTTTACAGAATAAAAAATTTCTAATTTTCATGCATGGGTAAACCAAATTAATAATAGTGGATCACTGTCATCCCGAGACTTTGATAGAAATTTTCAGGGCCTTAAACGACCGAATCATGAAATAGTCTTAACTACAAAGTGGATCTGTATCGAGACCGATACAACCATTTCTTTGAAGATGTCTCTGATGAACCGAGACCACAATTTTACGAAATTTGTTGAAATAACGAGTTTCAAATCACACTGAATATTCCAGGAATTAACTTGATTGAGCGATCTGATTTTTAACATAAAATGATCTAATCATGCATTCAAAAGAGGCAATGAACTAGTCACACTTTCAGCAAGATGAAATGACTAACACACATTACATGCGATAAAAAAAATTAGACAAGCAAAATGAGAAACCCGCAAGTATCCAGTTTGAAGTTGGAATAGCCGTCGTTGGGAAGCAACCGATGCCACAACAAATGAGCCACGAATGGAGGTGCCGAAATCTCAGCCACCACGAACAAGTTTAGATCAGCCTCAACGAATGGGACCACCCACGAGTTCCACTTCCACACTCACAAGGTGATACACAGTTTCACCTTCTTCTCCAAGCAACCTTCCACCAAACATCCACATTCAAAAGATTTTCTCAAGTACCAACCACACCAAAACTCATTTTTTCTCTCTCTAGAACCAGCCACACCACCAATTTAAAAAATGAATAAGACCCCCCAACCCCTTGGTCGACCTCCATAGTTAAGGGCTTAGGTTGCTTGGGAAGAGCCATAATAAAGAGACCTTGGGCCTTCCCAAGCTTTGCACAAAAGATGAGTGTGCAAGCCTAGATTTTGTCAAATGCTAATAACTCCACCAACAATCCATTTTTGACTTTGGACTGGTCAATATGAATTAAAATGAGGTCCAAGATGAAACACTAAAGTGGCACCTCCTAGGACCCTCCTCATGAAGATGGATCAAGATCCAGATCTAAATAGGTTGCGAATTGGATCCTGCACCAACACCAAGAGAGAAGCGAATTTGCGAAAAAATAAAAACTACCCTTGGACCCCATACACCCTCTAGTACCACAAAAAGATCCTACAGGGTACCAAAACAATTCGGATCTGTAGAATCCAGCTCCTAAAAAAATAAAAAGTAAAAATTATATAAAATAATTATTGATAAAACAAAGTCCAAAATACGATTCCTCAACGGAATCAAGACAATAAAAGGAGCACGACAAACATCGGCTAACTGAGAGATTCATAAGGACCAGGGGCGTCCTGTAAGCATGTTGATCGCCTTGGGTAGCGACGTCGGGAACAGGTCTAGATATTTGGATTTGGATCCAAATCCGGTTCTGCCTCTAGATGCTTTGCGTTATTAAGTCTTTGCAACCGCACCGGACTCCGATGTTGCCGATACACACAGGGATACGAGCTCCACGTGCTTACATATGTGACGCTCATTCGGACCCCCAAAGATACCCCCAAAATACTTCGGGTGTTTGCGATTATCTTCCCTCATGTATTAGGGTTGATGATTAATCATTGAAACAAAGACTTTTTGAATCACAATTTGAAATGAAACTATTCTCTAACAATGCAAACAATTATGTTATTTATTTTGTCCTTCTTTTCTATGAAAATACTTGAAAAATTGTAATATCTGAATTATTTTAATATTTCGAATTATCAAAATTGGTATAAACTTACCAAACTGTCAAAAGTCTTACCCTTTAATGGGTTTTGTTCAGGTAGGGGTCAATGAATACAATAAAGCGGGAGCAACTCCGAGGACTCGTACTCTTTGGAGGATCCAACTTAAGATTTTTTGTTCATAATATTTTGTTTCTCAATTTTTAAACATTCTTTATATTTTGTCTAGAATGATGTAAATAATGTTTTGAGTTTTCACCGTCAGTGCTTTAAGATAATTTTTTTCCAAAATTTTTGATAATTTTTTGGGTTTTAAATTTCGAGGTATCACTCATAGTTAGAGAGAGTGACTAAAGTGCCCTTTATTTGGTTTGTTTAACATAAGGGCATAACTTGAGTTGTATTATGAAATAAGGATGAAAAGGTTATTTTTTGCCTCAAGAGGGTATATTAAATCCCATTCAAATAAAAGTGGGCAGTTGAATGTGATAACTGAAATATTTGCCGTTCCTGGTGAATAATGGTAAGTTAGGTGGTTTTTGATAAATTAC